>NC_091365.1:7637275-7697275 GCF_038502225.1 Cherax quadricarinatus
TCGTTCGGTAACGGCAATCAAACAGCCTTCTGGCACGAATTATAGCCAAAACTCAGGGTACCACTGCATTTCATTGTGTTTGTTAATTAATAAATTATTGTAAACTTATCCAAAATATATTTAGTTGGATTGGGCACTTGTTATAATAAGGTTAGGTACAAAATCACTAATTTTTATATTAACATAAATGTAAAAATTATCTTTAAATGTATAAGAGAAAATTTTAGAAAGTACGTAATTTTAAACGAGTTCATGCTAATTGACCAGTTTTACCTACTCAGCATGGCATTATACATGTGTATGTGTGTGCATGCATATGTATGTATGTGTGTGTACATATATATATATATATATATGTATATATATATATATATATATATATATATATATATATATATATATATATATATATATTATATATATATATATATATATATGTATATAGTGCCGAATAGGCAGAACTTGTGATCTTGGCTTAAATAGCAACGCTCATCTTGCCATATAGGACAAGTGAAAATTTGTGTATGCAATAATTTCGCCAAAATCATTCTGAACCTAACGAAAAAAATATATTACACTGTGTTTGTTTAGTATTAAATTACTGTAAACAAATCTAAAATATATTTAGTTGGGTTAGGCTAAAATAAATTGTTCTTGTTATAATAAGGTTAGGTAAGTTTTCTAAGTCCTTTTGGTGCAAAATTATAAATTTTTACATCAACATTAATGAAAAAAATATATCTTTAAACTCATAAGAGAAAATTTCAGAAAGGACTTAATTTTAAATGAGCTCTTGCTAATTGGCCAGTTTTACATATTCGGCACGACATATATATATATATTTTTTTTCAACAAGTCGGCCGTCTCCCACCGAGGCAGGGTGACCCAAAAAGAAAGAAAATCCCCAAAAAGAAAATACTTTCATCATCATTCAAAATTTTCACCTCACTCACACATAATCACTGTTTTTGCAGAGGTGCTCAGAACACAACAGTTTAGAAGCATATACGTATAAAGATACACAACATATCCCTCCAAACTGCTAATAATAATGTGGATTATGTGGAGTAAAATAAAGGTTGGATGTGAAAAGTGGGTTATAGTAAGCGTAGTGGAAGGAAGGCGGGGTAGGGGTCGGCCTAGGAAGGGTTGGAGGGAGGGGGTAAAGGAGGTTTTGTGTGCGAGGGGCTTGGACTTCCAGCAGGCATGCGTGAGCGTGTTTGATAGGAGTGAATGGAGACAAATGGTTTTTAATACTTGACGTGCTGTTGGAGTGTGAGCAAAGTAACATTTATGAAGGGATTCAGGGAAACCGGCAGGCCGGACTTGAGTCCTGGAGATGGGAAGTACAGTGCCTGCACTCTGAAGGAGGGGTGTTAATGTTGCAGTTTAAAAACTGTAGTGTAAAGCACCCTTCTGGCAAGACAGTGATGGAGTGAATGATGGTGAAAGTTTTTCTTTTTCGGGCCACCCTGCCTTGGTGGGAATCGGCCAGTGTGATAATAAAAAAAAAAAAAAAATATGCACCTGGAGAAGAAAGAAGTGTAGAGGAGAGAGAGAGATTTAGGGAAATGTTGAGTTAAGCGTGGGGAGTTTTGAACCAAGTGTGAGAGTACTTGTGGTTGGGGATTTCAATGCTAAAGTGGGTAAAAATGTTGTGGAGGGAGTAGTAGGTAAATTTGGGGTGCCAGGGGTAAATGTAAATGGGGAGCCTTTAATTGAGTTATGCGTAAAAAGAGATATGGTAATAAGTAACATATATTTTATGAAAAAGAGGATAAATAAATATACAAGGTATGATGTAGCATGTAATGAAAGTAGTTTGTTAGATTATGTATTGGTGGATAAAAGGTTGATGGGTAGGCTCCAGGATATACATGTTTATAGAGGTTCAACTGATATATCAGATCATTATTTAGTTGTAGCTACAGTTAGAGTAAGAGGTAGATGGGAAAAGAGGAAGGTGGCAACAAGTAGGAGGGAAGTGAAAGTGTATAAACTAAGGGAGGAGGAAGTTCGGGTGAGATATAATCGACTATTGGCAGAAAGGTGGGCTAGTGCAAAGATGAGTAGTGGGGACGTTGAAGAGGGTTGGATGAGTTTTAAAAATGCAGTATTAGAATGTGGGGCAGAAGTTTGTGGTTATAGGAGGGTGGGGGCAGGGGGAAAGAGGAGTGATTGGTGGAATGATGAAGTAAAGGGTGTGATAAAAGAGAAAAAGTTAGCTTATGAGAGGTTTTTACAAAGCAGAAGTGTTATAAGAAGAGCAGAGTATATGGAGAGTAAAAGAAAGGTGAAGAGAGTGGTGAGAGTGTGCAAAAGGAGAGCAGATGATAGAGTGGGAGAGGCACTGTCAAGAAATTTTAATGAAAATAAGAAAAAATTTTGGAATGAGTTAAACAAGTTAAGAAAGCCTAGGGAGCGTATGGAATTGTCAGTTAAAAACAGAGTAGGGGAGTTAGTAGATGGGGAGAGGGAGTTAGGTAGATGGCGAGAATATTTTGAGGAACTTTTAAATGTTGAGGAAGAAAGGGAGGCGGTAATTTCATGCACTGGACAGGGAGGTATACCATCTTTTAGGAGTGAAGAAGAGCAGAATGTAAGTGTGGGGGAGGTACGTGAGGCATTACATAGAATGAAAGGGGGTAAAGTAGCTGGAACTGATGAGATCATGACAGAAATGTTAAAAGCAGGGGGAGATATAGTGTTGGAGAGGTTGGTACTTTTGTTTAATAAATGTATGAAAGAGGGGAAGGTACCTAGGGATTGGCGGAGAGCTTGTATAGTCCCTTTATATAAAGGGAAGGGGGACAAAAGAGATTGTAAAAATTATAGAAGAATAAGTTTACTGAGTATACCAGGAAAAGTGTACGGTAGGGTTATTATTGAAAGAATTAGAGGTAAGACAGAATGTAGGATTACGGATGAGCAAGGGGGTTTCAGAGTGGGTAGGGGATGTGTAGATCAAGTGTTTACATTGAAGCAAATATGTGAACAGTATTTAGATAAAGGTAGGGAAGTTTTTATTGCATTTATGGATTTAGAAAAGGCATATGATAGAGTGGATAGGGGAGGAATGTGGCAGATGTTGCAAGTATATATGGAATAGGTGGTAAGTTACTAAATGCTGTAAAGAGTTTTTATGAGGATAGTGAGGCTCAGGTTAGGGTGTGTAGAAGAGAGGGAGACTACTTCCCGGTAAAAGTAGGTCTTAGACAGGGATGTGTAATGTCACCATGGTTGTTTAATATATTTATTGATGGGTTGTAAAAGAAGTAAATGCTAGGGTGTTCGGGAGAGGGGTGGGATTAAATTATGGGTAATCAAATTCAAAATGGGAATTGACACAGTTACTTTTTGCTGATGATACTGTGCTTATGGGAGATTCTAAAGAAAAATTGCAAAGGTTAGTGGACGAGTTTGGGAATGTGTGTAAAGGTAGAAAGTTGAAAGTGAACATAGAAAAGAGTAAGGTGATGAGGGTATCAAATGATTTAGATAAAGAAAAATTGGATATCAAATTGGGGAGTAGGAGTATGGAAGAAGTGAATGTTTTCAGATACTTGGGAGTTGAAGTGTCGGCGGATGGATTTATGAAGGGTGAGGTTAATCATAGAATTGATGAGGGAAAAAAGGTGAGTGGTGCGTTGAGGTATATGTGGAGTCGAAAAAACATTATCTATGGAGGCAAAGAAGGGAATGTATGAAAGTATAGTAGTACCAACACTCTTATATGGATGTGAAGCTTGGGTGGTAAATGCAGCAGCGAGGAGACGGTTGGAGGCAGTGGAGATGTCCTGTCTAAGGGCAATGTGTGGTGTAAATATTATGCAGAAAATTCGCAGTGTGGAAATTAGGAAAAGGTGTGGAGTTAATAAAAGTATTAGTCAGAGGGCAGAAGAGTGGTTGTTGTGGTGGGTTGGTCATTTAGAGAGAATGGATCAAAGTAGAATGACATGGAAAGCACATAAATCTACAGGGGAAGGAAGGCGGGGTAGGGGTTGTCCTCGAAAGGGTTGGAGAGAGGGGGTAAAGGTGGTTTTGTGGGCGAGGGGCTTGGACTTCCAGCAAGCGTGCGTGAGCGTGTTAGATAGGAGTGAATGGAGACGAATGGTACTTGGGACCTGACGATCTGTTGGAGTGTGAGCAGGGTAATATTTAGTGAAGGGATTCAGGGAAACCGGTTATTTTCATATAGTCGGACTGGAGTCCTGGAAATGGGAAGTACAATGCCTGCACTTTAAAGGAGGGGTTAGGGATATTGGCAGTTTGGAGGGATATGTTGTGTATCTTTATACATATATGTTTCTAAACTGTTGTATTCTGAGCACCTTTGCAAAAACAGTGATAATGTGTGAGTGTGGTGAAAGTGTTGGATGATGATGAAAGTATTTTCTTTTTGGGGATTTTCTTTCTTTTTTGGGTCACCCTGCCTCGGTGGGAGACGACCGACTTGTTGAAAAAAAAAAATATATATATATATATATTTATTTATTTATTTATTTGATAGTGCTTAGCAGATATTTAACAAATGTTTTGTTCAAATAAAAAATTCTTGAACTAAACACTTTACTAAACTGAAAGACTAAAATAACAAGATATACAGTACAAGGAACTTCATTTTGCAATATCATTAATTTTATTACATGTGACTGTTAAAATACTTCAGTAT
This sequence comes from Cherax quadricarinatus, assembly GCF_038502225.1. NCBI lineage: Eukaryota > Metazoa > Arthropoda > Malacostraca > Decapoda > Parastacidae > Cherax > Cherax quadricarinatus. The sequence continues at coordinate 7,641,948 of NC_091365.1, forward strand.
TATAGCACAGCAATAATTTAAACTTGGTCATGCTCAAAATATCCTATTTTACTGTCTTTCATAGCCACTGTATTGTTTAAGATAACTACTGACCAAAATACTTGACTTAAATTACAATAAACTAAGTCTAAGTGATTTTTAGAACTGCCCTAGGAGAGCAGACTCCTAATATTTCATTGTAATCAGCCAATTATCAGAAAAGCAATTAAGAAATTGATAAGAATATTTAAATCGACTAATAAACACTTCATACAGAATATTTTTGTACATTGGGACAAATCCCAAACTTTGAATGAAACAAAGTTGGGTGTTAATGAACACCAAGGGGAGTATTATTCAGCTTTTAATAAGAAAATGTTGAATTTTGTTTTTGCATGTCATGGAAAACTCACTTAAAATAAAAAAATTATCTTATTAATGCACAATTCTACAAATTAATGTATTTTTAAATATGGAAAGAATACAAAACAAGAAAATGTTACTTAATGTACAAATCAGTAACAATGTAAAATTATTAGAGCCATTGAGGAAATCAGCAGTATATACAAAAAAAGAAAATGTTAATTAATGTATAAGTCAGTAAGTAACACTGTAAAATTATTAGAGCCAATGAGGAAATAAGTAGTATACATGTATATCATAGAAATGGCTTCTAAAAAAATCAAATTTGTTTAATCTTTTGATATTTCAAATGAGATTCTGAGTCACAACACAGAAAAGAGGACATTAAATTCCACTGGGATGAACTATAGTACCTTGTTAATTAAGGTAAAAATTTAAACAATTTTAACTCTTTCAGGGTCCAGAGGCCAAATTTCAAAGTGTGAATCAGGGTCCAAGAACTTTCAAAAAATAATTTTGTTATTTTTTCTTATGAAATGGTAGAGAATATTTTTCTGAAGTTAATAAAAAAAAGTACGAAATTTGATGGAAAATTGACGAAATTATGCTCTTGCGAATTTTGATGTGTCAGAGATATTTACACATCAGCAATTTTGCCGACTTTGACTCCCATTTTAGGCCAATTACATTATTCCAGTCGACCAAATTCTTGGCTATTTCACTAGTATTACTACTATTCTATCGATTGAGCACAAGAAATTGCCAAGTCAACCGTTTCAACCACAAAATAAAGTGATCGGAAATTGGTAATTTGGCCAACTGAACGCAAAGTTCAAAATACATTCAAATTTCAAAATAGGGTCCAGAATAAACAATGCAGGCATTCCTGATACTAAACTAACATTTCCTCTGTTCATTAGTTATGTTTTCAGGTTTTACAAATGAATTTCATTTTGATTTTTTATTCACATAATGAATTTTTATTCAAACCAAAAATTAAAAGATTTACTGTAATGCAACACTGTAATAATTGTATAAATAATATCACCACATTTGTGAACATATATTAGACCCACCAGCTGGTGTGTATTAGACGTGTGAGATCATTTGTTTACTCTTGAACATCGGCAGAAATTTAACATTTCCACTACTTTGAGCTCAGTTTCAAGCCATTTCCATACTAAAACCAATCAAAATCATCTCTATTTCTGTAATATATCTTCCATTCTATCAAATGAGATCAAGAAATCGTAATTTTTTTTTTCAACAAACCGGCCGTATCCCACCAAGGTATGGTGGCCCAAAAAGAAAAACGAAAGTTTCCCTTTTTAAATTTAGTAATTTATACAAGAGAAGGGGTTACTAGCCCCCTGCCCCCGGCATAGAAATCGCAAAGTTGCCGTTTTAATTGAAAATTATGGTCTCTCTTTTTTTTTTTCTCTCATTATGCACTGTGCTGCAGGATTTGTTTTATGTGGTGCACACATACCACATAGATGTATTCTCTCATATCTAGGCCCAAATTTACCACTCACAGCTTATCAGAGTGAGCTGAGCTCATGGCGTAGATCTACAGTTTGGATCCTCAACTCAAAGCCATAGAACTAAGGCACGGACCCTGAAAGGGTTAATCACAAGAGATATATGATTTCCCTCAATTGCTAGAACACCGTTGTGCTGTAAACTTGATCCAAATGCATAAAAATCTTGCTCTGCCCTGAGCACTGCTAGCAAGTTTTTCCTGTTCATTTCTCGGGATGCTTATCCTACCTATACTGAGCTAGTTCAGCACATGGAATGGGGTGCCAAATACCAGCTCCTTACTTCTACAATGTGAATTTTTGTAAGGCTTGAATGGAAAGCAGTTAAGTGATTGTTAGTATGCGCGCATGTGCATGTGCATGCTCACACACTCGTCTATTAATGTGGCTGCAGGGGTTGTGTCTCAGCTCCTGGCCCTGCCTCTTATCACTTGCCAAGATTCACTCCCTCCTAGCCTTGTGGGCCCTACTGTACCTGCTCTTGAAACTACATATGGAACCTGCCTCCACCACTTCACTGAGATCATTCCACCTTGACACTAAAGAAATACTTCCTGACAGCCCTGTGGCTCATCTGTGTCAACTTCCAGCCGTGTCCAAGAGTACTCATTTCTCACCTCTCAAACAACCTGTCCCTATCTACCCTATCGATTTCCCTTAGTATTTTGTGTTTTCTTATCTCCCCTGGTTCTTATATCCTCCAATGTCGTTAGACTCCATTCCATTAGCCTCTCCTCAGTTCATTCCTCTCAACTCAGGAACAGGCCTTACTGCATACTTCTCCACTTTCTTCAGTTTTTAACACACTTCCTCAGGTGGGGGTTCCATACTGGTGATACATCCCCCAAGATGAGCCTGACATTTGTTATGTAAAGTGCCCAGTAAGACTTTGTTGACATTCCTGAAAGCCACACTTGGATTTGTGTGTGTGCATGCACGTGCCTGTCTGTGTCTCACTCTGCCCAGATTTTAGTGGGTTTACCTTTCCTGTCTCTGAACATATTCCTTTTAATACTTCTGCCCAGATATGAGGAATATTTCCTCACTGAGATGACCCTCATCAGCCCCAACAACACAGAAAACGTGTTTTTTTTTATACAGATATGAATGACAGACTGAGCAAACATATGGAGAAATTGTTTAAATTTTGTAATTAAAATCTATTGTTGGGTTAAACTACCAAATAAACTACTGTAATACACACACACACACACACAAAAAAAAATAATAAATATAGAAATATGCTGACTCTCTTTTACAAATATATGTATTTTGTTCATAGGGAGTAATAAACCCGTAGGAATTATACAGAGCCTTGGGAAATGGGAGGTAATCAGATGTGATCCAAGGAAAGGGAGGACAGCTTCAATTCGTTGGATCCAGAGCAAGCATTACATCACAGTCCCAAATACTTGAATTTTAACATTCACCAAATTTTGGTAAAAATTGCTTACCCAAATTTTTCTCCATCTTGTGCAAGGACTATCAGTTTTTTCTCACGTTATCATCATCATCATTCAGGGGGAAGCTATAAACTCACAGAATTCATACAGCACATGGAGATATGGGATTCAATGAAGTTTGATCCAAGGAAGGGGTGAACATGTCCAATTTCTTTTATCAAGAGCCCCTTATGAGCATCAAGGAATCTCTATTGAGTTTTCCACAATAGCTTGATACTTACACCAGAAAGTGTTTGCTCCATTCCAGTTTACTTTTATCAATCCATCCACTATATACAAGTAATTGTTCCAAACCTGGCTTTTACACTAGTAATTTAATTATATAAAAATGTGAAAGTACAAAAACTGGTTTGACTGCATGTGTATGTACTGCATTTTTAAATGCAGGAAAAAACATGAACAATATGTTGTACAGTTGAAGCCATTACAAAAGAGGATAATCTCTCTATATGTAGAGTGAATATTGGTAAAAATATGCCTACAGGAAAAGGAGAACATTATAAGTTTGATTTACCCTCATGTACTTAGAGCTTAGTGTAGGCAATTCATCATACTAAGAATGGTCTCATCTTGCTGCAAGTATCCTTTTATCATTTGCCTGGTATGTCATAATTCAACAGACTGAACACTGCAGAGCTAAGTGGTGTGCATAATGCAGGCCCACACAGATGCAATAATATAACACAATTATGTATTCCCACATACACTGCTGGATGTTAGCAATGTCTTGTGTACCAGCCCATCCTCTTAATCACTGACATTATTTCACAAGTTGTAAAGACAGTCAAATGGGAGACTGATGAAGGCACCTTAACCAGTGAAAATCTAACAGTTATGTCTCCCATGCTCAGAAAGTGCCTGTTTTTCGTTCGCATGGTAGAAGTTTTGTTGCTCTTATCCTATATTGTATCTTTGTCTTTGTGGTGTTATAATTTGTTATGGAGGACAACTTAAGCTAATCTAACCAAGAAATTTGCCACAAACCTTATATGAGATATCCACACAGATGCTTATGGGAGTTAAGAGGATGGGTTGCATGTACACACCTGTCTCCATTCACAACTAACTTGCAGTTGGATGAAGAAACTTTTAAAAGATTTTGGGTCCTTCCTGGACCATTGACAAACACTAAACCTGTATGGGGGCCTCTCAGTGCCTAGAAAATGGGAGGGTAGATCCAAATGATGAACTGCCAACACATTTACAGAAAAGGCAACTTACAAAACACGCTTTTAGTAAAACAATATTTCACTCTATAGAAAGCTATATTGCTATTCCACCATGAAGAGCTATATTAATGCTCCACCTATTAAGAACCATGTCAAATGTTCTATTCTGTGTCAAACACTGTCCCTATAAAAGCTTGTACTGCAACCTGTCTTTCTTCTTCATATATGAGAGGTAATCAGTTTTGGTTCAAGGAAGTAAAAAGTATTGTACGAATGGTATATAATACCGACAAGATGAGAGTAAGACACATGTGCAACATCTGGGTATCTTTATTGTAGACGTTTCGCCATCCAGTGGCTTTATCAATACAAATTCCAGGACATAACTTGAAGACAGTAGAACTATGTACAGAAGATGAGGTAATCAGTCCCTCAACCTAGGAGTAGGTGCGAACAGCACCATAGTCGTGGAGATTCTGAAGCAGAAGAAAGAATCCTGGCGCTTATATAGTAACGTCAGGTGAAGCAGACGAGGGCAAATTCACTGGTAGGCGGGATTCCCCAGTGGAAGTAGGTCCGTCCCAAAGAGATGGGTTAGTTGTAGTAGTTGAAGTCGTAGTCGTGAAGGTTATGTACATGTCCTCAGAATAAAGATTCCATGATATTGCAGTGTCGGTATTATATACCATTCGTACAAAACTTGTCAGACACTGCAACATCATGGAATCTTTATTCTGAGGACATGTACATAACCTTCACGACTACGACTTCAACTACTACAACTAACCCATCTCTTTGGGACGGACCTACTTCCACTGGGGAATCCCGCCTACCAGTGAATTTGCCCTCGTCTGCTTCACCTGACGTTACTATATAAGCGCCAGGATTCTTTCTTCTGCTTCAGAATCTCCACGACTATGGTGCTGTTCGCACCTACTCCTAGGTTGAGGGACTGATTACCTCATCTTCTGTACATAGTTCTACTGTCTTCAAGTTATGTCCTGGAATTTGTATTGATAAAGCCACTGGATGGCGAAACGTCTACAATAAAGATACCCAGATGTTGCACATGTGTCTTACTCTCATCTTGTCGGTATTATAAACCATTCGTACAAAACTTGTCAGACACTGCAACATCATGGAATCTTTATTCTGAGGACATGTACATAACCTTCACGACTACGACTTCAACTACTACAACTAACCCATCTCTTTGGGACGGACCTACTTCCACTGGGGAATCCCGCCTACCAGTGAATTTGCCCTCGTCTGCTTCACCTGACGTTACTATATAAGCGCCAGGATTCTTTCTTCTGCTTCAGAATCTCCACGACTATGGTGCTGTTCGCACCTACTCCTAGGTTGAGGGACTGATTACCTCATCTTCTGTACATAGTTCTACTGTCTTCAAGTTATGTCCTGGAATTTGTATTGATAAAGCCACTGGATGGCGAAACGTCTACAATAAAGATACCCAGATGTTGCACATGTGTCTTACTCTCATCTTGTCGGTATTATATACCATTCGTACAAAACTTGTCAGACACTGCAACATCATGGAATCTTTATTCTGAGGACATGTACATAACCTTCACGACTACGACTTCAACTACTAACCCATCTCTTTGGGACGGACCTACTTCCACTGGGGAATCCCGCCTACCAGTGAATTTGCCCTCGTCTGCTTCACCTGACGTTACTATATAAGCGCCAGGATTCTTTCTTCTGCTTCAGAATCTCCACGACTATGGTGCTGTTCGCACCTACTCCTAGGTTGAGGGACTGATTACCTCATCTTCTGTACATAGTTCTACTGTCTTCAAGTTATGTCCTGGAATTTGTATTGATAAAGCCACTGGATGGCGAAACGTCTACAATAAAGATACCCAGATGTTGCACATGTGTCTTACTCTCAAGTAAAAAGTAGCTTCAATTCTATATATCAAAGAGCCCTCACCTAGATCCAGATACCTCCCTTGAAAGGACATTCAACAGGGAAGGAAGAAGATAGGAGACAGAAACAAAGATACATAATACACACATGGGGGTTCTATATGAAGTAAATGCTAAGTCTTCGGGGAGAAGTATAGGACTGAAAGACAGTGAATCTTGTATGAAGTGTTAGTTGCTACAGTTGCTCAATGCCAATAATGCAATTCTTTAGGGAGGTTCTTTAAAAACAGTTGCAAAGAATGGGTTTTTAGTTTTGGAGTGTATGTAAAAGAAAATTATAAATAAATATAGAAATGAATAAGGTGATGAGAGTATCAAAATCTGGATAATGAAAGATGGAATATCAGATTGAAGGGAAGGATTATTGGGAGTCGACTTGACAGCAGATGGGAGGCATCAGATTTGATCCAAAAGGGGAGGATAAGTCCAATTCCTAGAATCAAGAGCCACTCACCAGTGAACCCTAAAATAAACAAGGAGGAAAAGGGAGCTGGAGTGTTGATGCAGCTGTGGAAGGAAGCTTATCTGAAGGCAACAACACTTACGTGGGTGTGAGGACTTTAGACAATGCAGCAAAAAAGGAGGCTAGAGGCTGTAGAGATGTTATGTTTGAGAGCAATGAGTGGTTTGAATAATATGTAGAGAACTTCCAGCAAGCATGCATGAGCATGTTAGATAGGATTGAATAGAGACAAATGGTTTTTGGGACCTGACAAGCTGTTGGAGTGTGAGCTGGGTAATATTTAGTGAAGGGATTCAGGGAAACCGGTTATTTTTATATAGCCGGACTTGAGTTCTGGAAATGGGAAGTACAATGCCTGCACTTTAAAGGAGGGGTTTGGGATATTGGCAGTTTGGAGAGATGTGTAATAGGAAGGTATATATGTATATAATTGGGGTCCTGATATTCAATTCTATATGGAGTTTATTATATTATTTTATGTCACTTTTTATATTGTATCTTTTTATATGTTTCTAAACTGTTGTATCTGGGCGCCTCTGCAAAAACAGTGATTATGTACGAGTGAAGTGAAAGTGTTGAATGATGATGAAAGTATTTTTGTTTTGGGGATTTTTTCTTTCTTTTTGGGTCACCCTGCCTAGGTGGGAGATGGCCGACTTGTTGAGAAAAAAAAAAAATAGGTAAGTACACCTACCATCCGACTTACGACCTGCTCGACTTACGACCACTCGACTTACGACCGTGTTTTTTATGCCAAATTTCTGGGAAATAAACAATTATTTGTGTTGTACACAGTGTTTATCCTAAACCTTACAGTATAAAATACATACAGTACTAACAGCATAAAAAGTAAAGTAAAACATGAAATATCAAAATAAAACAATAAAATAAAGTCATTACAAAAATGTGATATTGATATTCAGTAGTAAAGTTCAACTTACGTCCATTTCGACTTACAACCAGTTTCTCGGAACCGAACTCGGTCGTAAGTCGGATGGTAGGTGTACTGGTTTTCGAATAGTTGTGGATGCATGGAACAATTTTCCAAGTAGGGTGATAGAGGCTAGGACCTTGGGTAGCTTCAAAAAGAGACTGGACATATATATGAGTGGGAAGGGTTGGGTCTGATTGGTGTGTGGGTACGGGAGTAACTTCTTGGGTAGCTTTGGGTAGTGGTAGTTTTGATAAAGACCTGCCTTGTATGGGCCAGTAGGCCTTCTGCAGTGTTCATTCTTATGTTCTTATGAGAGGGTCGAGTCCTGGCTCCTGCATTCTACCTCTAAACTCGATGAAGCAGAACAAGTGTGCAAAATTTAACTGGGTGTAGAGAGCATTAGAAAAGAAATAAGAACAGTTTCTTCTTTCCTCACAGCCATTACCTACAGGCAACAACTAGGGTTCATCAGTCTATGTCTGAGACCTGCATTTATGACAAGATTACACCAGGCATTTTTTTGAAGTATAGTACAACTTTTTTAATGACAGTATTATTTTACTGAAAAAAATAGCATAATCAAGGTACTGTGTTATGTACCGTCTCCTACAAAAGTTGAGGCATTGGTGTACAGTATATACAGTACCTGAATTTGAATGGATGGCACAAAAGACAAATATTAAGTTCATGTCCCTGAATATGAAATATTTAATGCTTATAGTCTATTTTGAAAGACTGTAAAGTGACAGTGCTCAACACTTGTGGCTTTTGACCTTGTAAAGGGCAGTACTGACAATCTAAGATAGACATACACTTCTAAATAATTTTTATCAGAAATCAGCAAGAATAAACTTTGTAGTGTTAACTAAGCATAGAAAATGTAATGAACATAACATGTTTGGCATCACAGAATTAAAACACTATAGTAAAATGCTGTCAGTGAAAACTAAAAGAACATTGATATGTATGGATCCATATATTTCCAAAAGGAAAGACAGATTAGTGTTCACATAAGCTTTTTCATCCCTATTTAACAGATCAATGCCACTGCAAGATCCCAATACTTGCACATCAAAACACATCACATGCATATCCCATAGGCTTTGAGAAAAGCTATTTCAATTACCACTTGGCTATGAATATTCAAATTCTTACTAACCAAACTCTTAACTTAAGAATCCTTTATCAAGGCATTGGCTGGTGCTACAGAAATGGCTCTGTATTCAGAATGGTCCGAAACCAAACTTCTTCTTTTAACAAACCAGCCATATCCCACCGAAGCAGGGTGACCCAAAATGAAAAACTTTAGTAGTGTATACAGGAGAAAGGGTTACTAGACCCTTGCTCCCGCTGAAACCAAACATGCAGTAAATATCATTTTAATATATTTTTAATCTTAATGACTGTTTCACAGAATTATAGAATTCTTAAGCCACCTGAGTACATGACAATCAACAGCCACTTACAACATTTCCTCATATTCAGTCTTAACAACTAACAAAAAATGACTTTTGTACTTTACTAGCCTAATCCCTTTGGTCTTGTTAATCAATAACTTGGAGCTACCAATGTAAAGTCCATATATCAGACAACAGAACAATAGATGCCATTATTCTAAGGGTGTATTACATTATCCTCTGAAATAAGAGGAAATAAATATGATAACCAATCATATCACTTACACTGATAATGCAGACCCCCATTGTTACCGTTTAATACGGAGTCCACAGTAGCAAATGATATAATGAAGAAGTAGCATAAACAAGAAATTCTCCAAATCTCTCAAGTCATAAGTTATTTTATGTGGAGCTCTGAAAATACAAGAGATACTAAAACTATACAATGCATGCTGTACATTTAGTTATGGGGTACTGTTTCACTTTTGCAGGGAATGGTTTACATATTAAACAGCAAAAAAAAATCTTTTAAATAATTAAGATTAAGGGTAAGTACTAAAAGGAACATGTTACTATCCTAAAGACTATCGGTGTCATTAAGTGCCTATGTGATTTTAAGATCATAAATTCTACTTGTATTGTGGAAGATTTAGGCTAGAAAAAGGCTAGAGTACAAGAATAATCCAAAACACTAACTCCCTATAAACTCACCTATTCTGTATTTACAAAGTCGACAAAACTTTCTCTGGGTGAGCATTTTTAATATGTTTGTGAAGATAGCCAATACGCTTTGCCTTAAAGCCACAATGCGGACATTTATGAGGTGTCTCAGTAGAATGAGTTTGGATGTGACGCTTCATACAATCGGGCCGATGACTGGTAAAACCACAAAGATGACATTTATGAATCACTGCATGCTCTTCTTTCTTGTGTTCAAGCAATGCTTTATAGGTCTCACAGAAATAATCACATTGTTCACATTTGTGTGGCTCATTGGTATGAGTGTGAATGTGTCGGTCTAAGTTCTCTTTCCTCTGATATGAGCGCTTACAGAAGTGGCATTTATATTGTTCTATAGGCTCAGAGGAGATGTGGTCAATTTTTACCTCGGTGATATTTGTTGGGACCTGCACAAAAGTAAAATGGAAAAGCAGTTAGTTTCAACTTTAAAGGATAATTTTAATACACAAACTTTACCAATGCCTCACAAGACCATAGGTATAGTATTTGTAAACTGGGAATACCTGAACTGAATTCTGACTTTACACTGAAAATTTATTTTTGACTTCCATATGAAAATTGAGATACATAGTTCTAAATTATATTCTTACCTTACAACAGGCACACTTGTACAAACCGTTGCAAATATAGGTGCCTTGATGCCAGTGAAGAGCTATTGATCCAAAGAATCTGACCTGCTTACTTCCTTAGATCAAGCCTCATTACCTTCTATTCCCCAGGAATGGTATGACCCCTATGGACTTAATGTTTCCCATGAAAAATAATAATAAATTAATAAATAATAATAACAGCAATAAAAAAATAATAAATATAAAAAACTAAGAAAAATAAAAATACTGTAGTAGTAATAATAATAATAATGTAAAAAACCTACCCTTGAATACTGAGCATCTGACTGGGAGGAAGTAGAAGTCTCGGCAAATTCCCCTGGAAATGCGTACAGATTCTCGCTTGTGTCCTGAAAGGGATAGCAAGTGATCTTAAATATTTACAAAAATCATGCAGTCATAAAAAATTATAGAAAAAATATTAAGAAAGCAAAGTCACCGGAATGTTGATTCATTCATTCATTAGAGATTCGCCGGTACTTCTGGCCCGGGTCTTCTCCATATGGTGACCGGAATGTTGATATTTGAGAGTTAATAATATGGCATTATGAATTACTTTAACCCTTTCAAGGTTCCCAGGCCCTCTCCCAGACGTTCTCAGGGTCACCCAAATTTAAAAAAAAAAAAAAAAAAAAAAAAAAAAATCTTATGAAAAGATAGAGAATCTTTTCCTGATCATAATGACACCAAAAGTATGAAATTTGATGGAAAACTTACGGATTTATGCTCTCGCGAAGTTAGCGGTCTTGACGATGTTTATGCATCGGCTATTTTGCCCACTTTGAGCCCTATTTTCGGCCAATTCCAATGTACTAGTCGACAAAAATCATAACTATTTCACTAGAACTCCATTTTTTCTATTGAATGAGTACAAGAAACCACCCATTTACTGATTTCAACTATCCAATACAGTGGTCAGAATTTAGCAATTTTGCCAATTTCACACAAATTTCAAAAGATGCCAATTTCCAAATAGGGTCCAGAATAAACAAGAAAGACATTCCTGGCACTAAAATAACATTTCCTCTGTTCATTAGTCACGTCCCCATGCCCCTCTTACATTCTTTTGCTTTCCACTTTGAATTTTTATTCTCACAAAAATATAGAAGATTTACTGTTATGCAGACTACTGTATTAGTGTAGAAATGGTATAAATAATATCAGCGCACTTGAGAAAGAATATTAGACTCACCAGTTGATGTGTATTGGACGCTTAGCATGATTTGTTTACTTTTTGAACTTTGGTAAAAATCGAACATTTCTGCTACTTTGAGCTCAATTTCAAGGTACTTTTCATTGTAAAACCAGTCAAAATCATCTCAATTTCGGTAATATGTCTTTCATTCTATAAAATGAGACCAGGAAAACTAGAATACAACAATAAATACCATACGAAAATACAGTGCAAATTCGCTGCTTTAATCCAAAAACACGGTCAAAGTTTTTTTTTTCTCATTACACACTGTGTGCTGCAGGATTTTTTTTATACTGCACACACTGACCACATAAACCCATTCTTTCATATGTAGGCCTACCAGCTTTCTCTCACTAGATTTGAGGGTGCTAGAATTTAGGCGTACTAGTACGTCAAAAACCCTGGTGCCTAAGTTGTACTAGTACGTCCGAAACCCTGAAAGGGTTAAAAGAAAAAAAAAATCAAATCAGAGAACAAACTGCATTACTGTGGATATACATCAAGTCAAAATCCATGATAAACACTACTTTACCAGATTGCTCAATGCAATCCCTGCAATGGCTTCATAAAAGTACACAACTAAAGCAAGCAGCAGATTGTCGAGACTTGGGATAAATACAGTGAACCTTCAATGTAGCAGATGTAATAGGAGGGAGGGATTGTCCATTAAATCTCAATTAAGAGAATGTTTTTGTATGATCGTGATAGTAACAGACAATACTGGATTAAGTGGATTTAGTCTGTTAAATCCCCCCAAAAAATTACCCAGCAGACTAAAACTTAGTTCATTAAATTCGAAGTCAATTTACTAAGCAGACCGTAGGAAAAAAAAAAGAAGAAACAAATTTGGATTTAACGGATTTTGTCCGTTGCTTCCAAATTTTGTCTGGTCACAGGTTTTTGTCCATTAAATCAGAAAAGTGTTGTTGTGCTTACGACAACATCAATATGTATATGGTATACTGTACTGTATACAGTATACCTGTATACTGTATTGAAGCTCTCTATACATATTTAATATGTACACATTATTCATTGGTACTACTACAGTACCTGTATTTGCAACTGAAAAGGAACAATGACTGTGAATTATTATTGTACTGTATATTTGAAAACAAGTTCTAAACCTGTACAGATAATACAGAGCAGTGGCAAAAGGGAGTGTAAGGTTAAAGGGGTAAGTTGATAAGGTGAATACAAAAGGTTATCAATCATCAGCTCACTACATTCCACTGCAATATAAATTTTTGTAAGGATTAACAACAGCATCTCCTGCACCTTTTATTCACAGTACTTTGCTCTAATACTGTATGATCCATATGAATTTGGAGCTTGTTTTCAAATGCAGTATAACAATAGTGGTAGAATACTGCATATACAGCTTTCATTAACAAAAGGTTTATAAAAAAATTACCACAGGGTGAAGTGTTACAGTCTCTTCTTGTGCCGTCTTGCCATCATACGATGGTCGGAGGTTCACGAGGCTGTCCAAAAGGTCAGGAATTTCCACTGATCCATCCTCAGGATGTGCTTCAAGTATCTGTGATCTATTTGCACCGATATACATTTTAACTTCTTGAATAACTTTGTCAACGGGTGTCAGGGATGGGGACATTTTCACTTCCTGAGTGTGTTCATGAGATGGCAGATCTGAAGGGCTCTGATACTGTGGTGTGGGAGAAGGCTGATGATTATTTAGGGTTAAGCTCAACTGGGTATGCGGCAAGGTGTCCAGCCGTTGCAAAGTGTGAGGTGGCACTGGTGAGAGCGAACTGTTTGTAACTGGGGAAGTCTGGGGCTCAGATTTTGGGGAAAAATGTTGAAAATGGTGAGACTGGGAGATATCATTGGGTGTATCAACAGTTAGGGGTAAATTTATCTCTGTAGTTAACTCAGATTCTGATTTTATAGGATGAGGAGATGGTACATGAGGATTAGAATTATCAGGAGGGTGTGTTGGAGGAGAAAGGTGCTTCTGGGAAATTGTTGGCAATCTCTTACGAACAGCTGTTCGTTTCCTCTTTTTGGCAGGTCCATTCAAATCTGTAGGTTTCACCGATAACCGTGTTCCAATATTATCATCATCAACCATCGATAGTCCTCGAATCCTGAGGCACTCTGCAGCATGAATGATACCCTGAATCTGTGTTTCCAACACATTGACTTCTCCAATATACATGAAATCCAGAATAGCCTCAAGTTCCTTGCAGGAAACATTGTTGAGAACCACAACAGGATTCAAACAAGGAGTCCACTCAAAAATAGCATTGAAATAATCACTGCAAGTTGATAGTACAAATTTGTGCACTGGATAAAATTGTCCTTCACATGCTAAGGTTGCATCCGTGTAACCACTCTGTAAAAAATGAGAAATTCCCTTCAAAAACAGAATGCAAATACAGTAATATTCATACTACCCCCTCCCCCCACATACACACGCATGCATTAGTAGGTGTGCGAGCACACTAATTTTCCACATTTTTAACCCAAAACAATATTAGATAACAATTTTTTAATTTTAATTTTAAGCAAGACAATGATGATTCACTAGAGCAAAATTTTTGCCTTAATTTAGCTAGTTTCAGGTTAAAATAAGTAAAAGTTTCCAGCAACACTGAGAAAACCATAAAAAATGCTCCATGTACTAATATATTCAATGATTTTTTATCTACTATATCAAATGTCTCCCAACAAGGTAAGTTGATCCAAGGAAACACACATACACCATCATTCATTCAATAACTATCTTGCCATGTGTGCAGACATCACAGATGAATTACAATCTGAACTTCAACTCCAACATCCCCACTCTTGCTTCAGAGTACAAGAACTGTACTCTGAGGCAAGTTCCCTTGAACCCTATCAAAAACAGAATTACTGTACTTATTGAATTACTTTTTTCTAAAATTTCAAACCGGATGTATTGCAAATTGTACCTTTCCACGCAAGCTTCCAATGGCCCGGCAGAAGATCTGTGAGTGTTCCATCCATTGTAGTGCCAGCAAATCACCATCCACCTCTTCCTGCAACACATTTTATGATTATAAACCTCAGGAAAATTAATGAGCACTTAAGAAGACCAATGCAAGAACTTTTCACTAACAGTTTTCAATATTTCTGTCAGATAAAGCATCAAGTTTGTAACAAACTTGTCCACTAATTTTTGCAACTTCTCTTCAGAATCTCTCAAAAGAAATGCATTTAAAGGAGTAATTGTGACAATTCCCACTTCATGTGACTCACTTCTCACTCCCACACCTCTTCCCCAACCATGGTGACATTACACATACATACATGTATTTCTTTTACTGGAAAATAGTCATCTCTTCTATAAACCCTAACCTGAGCCTCACTTTCTGCATAAAAAAAAAAGTCTTTAATGCTTTTAATAACCTTCAAAATATTCCAAACATCTGCAACATCTACAACACTGATTCCCTATCCTCCCTATCATATGCTTTATTTAACGGTAACACTACTAATATATTTATACGCAGTTTATATTTAATAAACAGTGGTACCCAGAGTTTCGTACAGCTCCCAACTCGAACAATTATGTAAGTATATTATTGTAAGTGTTTTTTGTAAGCGTATTTTTGGGGGTCTGAAATGGACTAATCTAATTTACATTATTCCTTATGGGAACAAATTCATTCGGTAACGGCACTCGAAAAGCCTTCTGGAACGAATTATGGCCGAAACTCGGGGTACCACTGTACAAGTCAAATCAACACTGCAAATATAGTGGGAACAGAAGTAGATAAGGTCATCCTTTTCCCACCATAATTTAAAGCCAAGAATGGGGTATTGATTGAGTTCTTCAAGTGGGCATTCAAAATCTTCAGTGAAGAATTCCTGAAAAAGGAATTAAATTATAGTAGTGTCCATCAAGAACACCTTCACTAGTCTTAAATTTCCTCCATATATATTTCTACTCTGCAAACATAAGGCTGAAGATGTACACTGCAACATCAGGAGACAAGATAACATATGAAGGTGCAGATCACTCACAGGTATTGCCAGACACTGTGTACCCCATCCTCCAGAATCCAGCAATGACATCTCTGTAGCCTCCACAAAAGCCACATGAGACTTCACAAGGACCTTGACTAAATACACTGCTCCCAAGAATGCAAAAGTGTAGAAAATTTTGTATGGAGGTGACAACAGGGTATACATCAGTGAGACAACTAAAAGTCTACCAGTCCATCTACAGGAACACATGATTGTTCTTCATACAAATACTACTTCAGCTCCTACATACAGCATCACAATTCACATTCACACTTCATGGCATAGGAAAAGCTGAATTTCAATACCAGGAATACTACAGAGGATATGATGCTATGTACATTTGGTATGTACATACTTGACAAAGCCCAGTGTTGGGTGAATTGCTGTACAAATAAAGATCTCTGCATTTGTATCTTTCACCAACTGTCAGCTACTGCCACATTCTCCAACAACAGCACTACCAGATGCACCAGTGGATTGGTAAAGTCATCAACAGACATAATTTGTGGAAGAGAGGCATCACGCTCCAGTTCAAGACAGTTTTAACTGTGATCTAATAAGGGTCTTCGGGGCAAGGGAGGTATACTAATTTGGAAAGAGGTAACTTTCCATGCTGAAGTTAAGCATCACTGCTGCCTTAGTTGATAAAGATCATGTTTCTGGTTCAATCAGGGTCAGTTCCAATTTTCACAATCTATTTAGAGAAATATTCATCAGTGACTAAGAAAAAGTCTTATGGTCTTATGTGCAAGGGTTTGGATTGATTTGTCCGAGAATATTAACACCAACAAAGACCTTCCTTTTGCTGATTCAATTTTCAATCTACCTGGAGTCTTGTTTTGGGAGTGACCAGCCCTGTAGCTTGTTACTAGACCAGGCCTCCTGACTGCTTGCCAGATCAACCAGGCTGTTAGTGCCAGCCATGCACAGTCCAACGCCTGCACCACAGCTTGGCTGATCAGGGACTGAATATGAATCTATCAAGTGCCCTCTTGAAAATAATCACCATTTTATTGGCAATTGTCCCTTATGCTCAGTGTGCCACACCTTTCACTGTCTGCCAAACCTCTTGCTTTCATGTGGACAGACTTTAATGTGCAAGTTCAGGCCTCTTGCTTTCACATGGAGGGACTTTAATGTGCAAGTTTGGGGCCAAACCCTTCAGAATTTTTACAGTGTAGATTATGACATTTTTTCCATCTAAGTTCCAAGCAGTACAGTTCAAGATATTTTAAGCATTCCAGTACTTAAGATGTTCATTGGGATATCAAGTTCTTCATATGTTTAGTATTTCTGGTGGCACATGGACATCCTATGATAATCCTCATCATTTTGTTTTACAATTTTTCAAGACCTTAGAGCTTTATATCTAACTCAAGAGCAAGCAGGGGCACAACAGAGTCAGTTTGTGATCTTGATATACAAATAACCCTCACATAGGAGACCGAAATTTTTGATAATGTTCTAGTCTGACTTGGACTATTAATTAGTCACTCCGAAGCGCTTCTGAGTGACTAGTTAATGGTCCAAGTCAGACTGAAACATTGTAATAAGTTTCAGTTTCCTATGTGCAGGTCATGTGTGTATTGTTCTAGTCACAGTATTGTGCCTTTTAATTCTTTGTGATCTTGATGCAAGCAAAATACACCACTTTCACTGTACTCCCATTAGCACTATACCCGAATGAAACTATCACTCAACTTTGTATTTGCAATAAAATTAGTCCGCAAGTCCAAATAGAGGGGCCTCAAATCTGAGATACAGAGGTATCTGCATCTGGTCACATATCTGAGAGACCCATCATGCAACTGGATCCTATGGACTGTGCCTCTCTCTAGGGGAGGACACCTATTATGCATCTTCATTTCCAATGCAAAGATTATCAACTGAAGGTCCTGACACTGTCCCCAGGTAGTATCACTAAGGCGAGACATTAGGTAGCTTAGTAAGTTTATTTAGGTACAGGTACACAAAAGTACAATTATCATACACTGTAAATTACCTAGGATAACCCAAAAATGTCAGACAGTAACTTGTTTGGGTTATCCTATGTAACAATTGTATGACAATTGTACTTATGTGTACCTTTACCTAAATAAACTTACTAAAGCTACCTAAATACATGTATAGGAATGCGTATGTGTGTGACTGTGGTTGGGGGAGGGTTGTATCTGCCTAGCATGGACCAATAGGCCTATTGTAGTGATCATTCCCATTTATGTTCTTATGAATTTAAACCATAGTTAAACACATTTTGAATGTTGAAAAATCTGGCAATGTGCATTATTGCTGTATAGTCCTTGTGGCTTAGCGCTTCTTTTCTGATTATAATAATAATAATGTGCATTATTATATGATCAGTAAAGCCACACATATAACGACTGAGCTGCCTTGGGACAGCATTTAGGAAAATCAATTATTAGGATACTAAATAAGGTTGAACTAAAGACACCTTGTGGGGTTCCTAATTCATAATACTTACAAAAACAAATAATTCATTTCTTTTCTGCAGTATACAGGCAATGTAGTTTACATATAATAAAATATTGCTATGCACAAAAGAAAGCCACCAGTATGCAGTGCATTCAGCTCACTCAACTCACACACTGAGATTCGTGGTTCGATCCCTGGTACAAGTGGAAACATGGGGGGGGAGCGTGTTTCCTTAACACACTTGCTGTCCATGTTCACCTAGCAGTAAATAGGTACCTGGGTGTTAGTTGACTGGTGTGGGTCGTATCCTGCGGACAAAATTAACCAAATTTGCCCGAAATGCTCTGCATAAAAAAGGTCTTTCTATATAGTAGTATGTCATTGATGTCAGCTAGGCCTGCATACCTTGTACATGTATGTACTTGTAGTAAATAAAGATTATTATTATTATTATTATTATTATTATTATTATTATTATTATTATTAAGACTGCTTATGAACTAGGCATGGGTTATTAAGTACAAGTTTTAAATATGAGTTTTAAATATACAAAAAGAGAGGTAAATAAGTGAACAATTGTATCATTTTATGTATTAATACTTCAATATATAATTCAGTAACAGAAACCAGATTCAGTAAGTTTATTTAGGCACAGGTACACATAAGTACAATTATCAGTGTATTACTTAGGATAACCCAAAAAGTCAAAGTGATTTATTTCCATTGGGCCCCAAATTAACTAAATCATCCTATTTGACTGTGTTAGGTTATCTTGGGTTAGATTATCATCCTTAGTATGCTTGTAAAAATAAACTGTTTAATGCAGACATCGCAAAAATACGAAATAATTTGAAGAATTATCATGGGAAAGTCTAATTCTTACTAATAACTGACCAAACAGGGACACATCAAAGATATTTTAAGTTTACTTAGGCACAGGTACACATAAGTAGAATTATCATAGTGTAAATTACCTAGAATAAAAAAAAAAAGTCAGTGACTTATTTCCATTGGGGTCCTTGTAATATCTTATTATTCAAACCTTAAAAGTTAAAACAACTAACTCAACTGCAATATATATTATAATCAAACATCATTTAGATCGTGAACCATCATAAATGCTTAAAATAATGAGTATAAATTACCTTTATAGACGCCATAAGAGCTTAGCGGCCTCCCTCGTGCTGGAAGACTTACTCACAAAAACGAGCAATAAGAGGAGTCAGCCCGGCCTACACTGCACAATTATCACCTGGCGTGGTTGTCGTGCTCTTGCAACACTACCTCACTGCAGAATGCACTTGCAACAACACTCGGGGACACCAAGTTACAAAAATTAACAAAAAAACATGCTTTCAAGAAATGCTCTATGACTTCATTTGTTTATAAACAATGTGGCGACATCTGTTGCTTAACACCATCACTGTTCTGGGCGCCCTACTTGAATACTTGATAATAATTATCATCTTTATTTCTACAAGTACATGTAAAATGTATACACACCTAGATGACATCAATGACATACTATATAGAAAACGCCTTGTTATGCAAAGCATTTCGGGGAAATTAGGTCAATTTTGTCCCCAGTTTTAAAGTGTATATCATTGATGTCCTAATCACAAAGAAAGTAAAACTATTGAAAGTCAATTTTTCACAATGAGAACCTTCATAACTAAGGACGCCAAGCCCATAATGATTCTCTTCTCTCTAGGCTGGGATACTACTGTACACTAACTGCCCCCTTCAAGGCTGGCAAAATTGCTGACCTGGAGAATGTACAAAGAACTTTCACAGCACACATAAGTACGATAAAGCACCTAAATTACTGGGAACGGTTAAAGTCCCTTGATTTGTATTCCCTGGAGCGCAAGAAAGATACATGATAATATACACTTGGAAAATCCATGAGGGATTAGTACCAAACTTGCACACGAAAATCACTCCCTACAAAAGCAAAAGACTGGGCAGGAACTGCAACATCCCCCCAATGAAAAGCAGGGGCGCCACGAGTACACTAAGAGACAACACAGTAAGTGTCAGGGGCCCAAAACTGTTCAGTTTCCTCCCAATATACATAAGAGGGATTGAAAATTTAGACACATGTGCAACACCTGGGGTATCTTTATCGTAGACGTTTCGCCATCCTGGCTGTCTTCAAGAAGGCGCTGGACAGGCACCTAAAGCCAGTACTTGACCAGCCGGGCTGTGGTTCCTACGTCGGTTTATGTTCGGCCAGCAGTAACAACCTGGTTCATCAGACCCTGATCCACCATGAGGCCTGGTCTCAGATCGGGCCGCGGGGGCGTTGACCCCCGAAACCCTCTCCAGGTATACTCCAGGATGCGACCCACACCAGTCGACTAACACCCAGGTGCCCATTTTACTAACAAGTGAGCAGGGACAACAGGTGTCTTAAGGAAACACGTCCTAATGTTTTCACCCGTACCAGGGATCGAACCCCGGACCTCAGTGTGTGAGCTAAGTGCGCTACTAATCGAGCTACGGACACCTTTGAGATAATCAGTCCCTCAGCCTGGAGGATGAGGGATTGATTTCCCCAAACTCCTCACTTTCACCTCTTCTTTCCACCCGAGTAGCGTCACTGAAGATTAAGGCACTTATGCAACATATGGGAATCTTTGAGGAAATGTTTCGCCACACAGTGCCTTCATCAGTCCAATACAAAGAAAGGTGTAAGGAGAGAAATTTGAGGTAATCAGTCCCTTAGTCTGGAATCGAAGTGCTCAGTCAATCAGTCTTGTAGAAAGTATAGCATATGGCCGGAGAAGTGGCTTATATACTGCAGTCAGGTGAGTGGAAGCAGGAGCAGGTGGGATCACAGTGGGACCATCCACTAGTGTAAGTCTTCTACTTTCCAATAGTTTTCTTCTCTGTATTGGACTGAAGAAACCACTGGCTGGCAAAACGTTTCCGTAATAAAAAAAATCCCAAATGTTGCACAAGTATCTCATTCTTCACCTTCTCACGGTATATACACCAACAAGTGTATTTCTCTCTGCCTGTATATGCCTGGGAGTTTATTTTAATCCATATTTTAGCTATTCAAGTGTTTTTGACTGGCGGTGAAAAGGTTACTTGCTGCTATAGTTAGTTGGTTAATGGGGTTTAAATCCTGTCGACTACATGATGATCATTAAGGCTGCATGTAACCTTTTTACTACCAGACAAAAATACTTGATCCTAAAATAGGAATTACAGTTAACTCTCAGCCTATATAAACATATATGCATCTTTAATAACCCTCGTGTAATAACGTTGGTGGAATTACCGACAATATGTTAGGTAAAATATACAAGTGCATCTAATGTGATATTTTACTGTGGCAACGTTTCGCTCTCCAGGAGCTTTGTTAAGTCGTAACGGCTTGACAAAGCTCCTGGAGAGAGAAACGTTGCCGCAGTAATATGTGATGTCCCGTAGCTCGATTGCTAGTGCACTCAGCTCACACACTGAGGTCCGGAGTTCGAATTTCCTCCGGTACGGCTGAAAAACGTTTCCATAAGACACCTGCTGTCCCTGTCCCTATTCACCCATCAGTTTAAAATGGGTACCTGGGTGTTAGTAGACTGGTGTGGGTTGCATCCTGGGACAAAACTGACCTAATTTGCCCGAAATGCTCAGCATAACAAGGGGCTTTCTATATAGTAGTTTGTCATTGATGTACATGCATTTGTAGAAATAAAGATATTATTATTATTATTATTATTATTATTATTATTATTATTATTATTATTATTATTATAATAATAATTATTATTATTATTATTAGTTGCACTTTGTCCTTTTATCTAACTCAACCCTCGCGTAGCTGATGGGTTTTACACCCCATTAAATACCCAACAAATACTATAAATAAATAATAAATATATTATTGCCTCATGATACAATACTTTTTTTTTTGACAAACTGGTGACATTTAATAATTTCCGTAGAAAGCCCCTGGTTATATACAGTATCTCGGGTAACTACCCTAATTTTTAAAGAGGTGGACTGGTAAGCCAGTGGAAGGCCTCAGTCAAACGACCAAAACCTCCAGTTGCAGGTCATCATATTACGAAGACCCGCGTCTTTCCTGACGAACTTATCTAACCTAAGTATAATGCAAGCCTTTATAGCTCACATTGTATTGTATTTATGTCTATTTATCATACATGTGTCCTAAAACAATGACTTTTACCCTTTAAGGGTAATACAAAGCCTGGGCAATGGAGCGGTAGAGCTTAATTAGATTTAATCCAAAGGAAGGCTAGCTCGAGCTCCTTGCATCAAGATCCCTTTAACAGCATCAAGGTACTCTCCTGTCCCTACAATGAAGGGAGAGAACACTATATTTTAGGCTTAAATGTCTACAGAAAACAGAGGAGGCACTGAGTGTATCAGGTTTAGATTAACAGGAAACAGAGGCACTGAGTGTACCAGGCTTAGATTAATAGAAAGCAGAGGAAGCACTGAGGGTACCAGGTTAAGACTAACAGGAAGCACTGAGGGTACCAGGTTAAGATTAACAGGAAGCACTGAGGGTACCAGGTTAAGATTAACAGGAAGCACTGTGAGTACCAGGTTAAGATTAACAGGAAGCACTGAGGGTACCGGTTAAGATTAACAGGAAGCACTGAGGGTACCAGGTTAAGATTAACAGGAAGCACTGAGGGTACCAGGTTAAGATTAACAGGAAGCACTGAGGGTACCAGGTTAAGATTAACAGGAAGCACTGTGAGTACCAGGTTAAGATTAACAGGAAGCACTGAGGGTACCAGGTTAAGATTAACAGGAAGCACTGAGGGTACCAGGTTAAGATTAACAGGAAGCACTGTGAGTACCAGGTTAAGATTAACAGGAAGCACTGAGGGTACCAGGTTAAGATTAACAGGAAGCACTGAGGGTACCAGATTAAGATTAACAGGAAGCACTGTGAGTACCAGGTTAAGATTAACAGGAAGCACTGAGGGTACCAGGTTAAGATTAACAGGAAGCACTGAGGGTACCAGCTTAAGATTAACAGGAAGCACTGAGGGTACCAGGTTAAGATTAACAGGAAGCACTGAGGGTACCAGGTTAAGATTAACAGGAAACATTGAGGGTACCAGGTTAAGATTAACAGGAAGCACTGAGGGTACCGGTTAAGATTAACAGGAAGCACTGAGGGTACCAGGTTAAGATTAACAGGAAGCACTGAGGGTACCAGGTTAAGATTAACAGGAAGCACTGAGGGTACCAGGTTAAGATTAACAGGAAGCACTGTGAGTACCAGGTTAAGATTAACAGGAAGCACTGAGGGTACCAGGTTAAGATTAACAGGAAGCACTGAGGGTACCAGGTTAAGATTAACAGGAAGCACTGAGGGTACCAGGTTAAGATTAACAGGAAGCACTGAGGGTACCAGGTTAAGATTAACAGGAAGCACTGAGGGTACCAGGTTAAGATTAACAGGAAGCACTGAGGGTACCAGGTTAAGATTAACAGGAAGCACTGAGGGTACCAGGTTAAGATTAACAGGAAGCACTGAGGGTACCAGGTTAAGATTAACAGGAAGCACTGAGAGTACCAGGTTAAGATTAACAGGAAGCACTGAGGGTACCAGGTTAAGATTAACAGGAAGCACTGAGGGTACCAGGTTAAGATTAACAGGAAGCACTGAGGGTACCAGGTTAAGATTAACAGGAAGCACTGAGGGTACCAGGTTAAGATTAACAGGAAGCACTGAGGGTACCAGGTTAAGATTAACAGGAAGCACTGAGGGTACCAGATTAAGAACAGATTTAGGTTTTGCCGCCGAAGCTGCTACTTTATTGAGAACCCCATATCCATCTCATGTAATGGTAGGGCAAGATAATATAGACACACAAAAGCCACGGAACTAGGCTTTTGTTATCCACAGGCAAGGATATATGGATGTACAAAAAACCTTGAATACACAAAAGCAGAAGGAATAGACTTTCGTGCACCTACAGTATATGCTTAATAGGCTTTTGTGTACGTATTCTATATGCTGAACAAGAGTATACGAGGCTGAGGGTCATAGTGGTATGGCACTATATGCAGGCTCAAGGAGAGAGGGTGGAGTAGGAAGTGTTATCACTGCCTCATCTGGTCCTCCCATCCAACATCTTAAGCAAGCTGTGAAGTAATCATGGCTGTGTCAGGGCAACTTCAACTACGCATCTGCAAATGCACAACGTTTCCCCTTACTTGTGAGCGAACTTGCGACCATAAGTAAGTTTATTCAGGTATACTACACATATACAGTTACATAGATTATCATACATAGCAACATAGGTGTATAGAACCTAGGATAACTCAAACAATGTTTCAGCAAGTTGCTTATGTTAACTTCATTATTGTTTCGATTAATGCCAATAATTATATAAAAAGATTGTTCTGCTGTGCCTCCGTCTCCAATTAGGCTACAAACCTCTTAAAATCAACATTATTTTTCTAGCATTAGTTCGTATATTTTTAA
This sequence comes from Cherax quadricarinatus, assembly GCF_038502225.1. Taxonomy (NCBI): domain Eukaryota; kingdom Metazoa; phylum Arthropoda; class Malacostraca; order Decapoda; family Parastacidae; genus Cherax; species Cherax quadricarinatus. The sequence goes on from NC_091365.1 coordinate 7,666,682, forward strand.
ATGATTTACACGGTTATTTTCCTCACCAGTCACTCGCCCTATTTCGCTAAATGTATTTCGAGCATCTAAAGCTTGGTTAAGTTATTTACGGTTAAGTTAGGCTACGCTACTTATAACAGTAAGCGGTTAATTAACGAGAGGAGTATGTAAATTAGTAGTAACTGTCATGGTCAAGTACATTTGGAACCTGATGCTGATTAATAATAATAATAATAATAATAATAATAATAATAATAATAATAATAATAATAACGTTTTCTACAAGTACATGTATATAGTATACAGGCTTAGCTGATATCAATGACATACTACTATATATAGAAAGTCCCTTGTTATGCTGAGCATTTCGGGCAAATTAGGTCAATTTTGTCCCCAGGATGCGACCCACACCAGTCGGCTAACACCCAGGTACCTATCTACTGCTAGGTGAACCGGGACAGCAGGTGTCTTAAAGTAACACGCCCTAATGTTTGCACCTGTACTGGGGATCGAATCACGCATCTCAATGTGTGAGTTGAGTGCGCTACCAACCGAGCCTATGGTATGTGGTGTGTGGGCTCTCAAAGTTACCCTACTTACCACAGTGGTCTAGGTTCTAGACCATTTACCACAGTCTCGCGCATTAAACTGGTCTCTAGGTTAATGTGCGAAGCTGCACACGTTGCGGCATTAAGAGGTAAGTTTAACCTCGCCCGCATTCCGAAAGCAGAAATGGAAAGCGATCTTGATATACTTTCCCCGTGGCAGCGATGGATGGAATTCAGCCCCACAAATGTAAGGTAATGAAAATTAGGCAAGGCGTAAGAATATGAAGAACATAGTACAGGATCGTGGATTAAAAGCTGTAAAAGTTTACTGAAGAAGGGTCCCAAGGTCAATAAAGTGCCGAGCATATCTCCTTTGTTGCACAGCAACCGAGGGTTCCCTTGATGCGTCACTTTCCCCCGTAAGAGTGAAAGATTTTACTCTCTTACTAAATTCTCCTTTCATTAGTTAAATCAGGTGCTGACCCCCAAACGGATTTAGCGCTTCACCCCCCGAGTATCAATATACTCATCGGTTAAATTTATAGATATCATTTTTGGGAATTAATGCTATTGAAGATATAAATGTTTGACTAACCCAAAAATGGCATAATGTAAGTCTAGATTGGTTTGTTAGATTTGAATCCTGTCTGTTGCACGAGGGTCATTAATAAGAGTTTATTTAGGTAATTAAGAGATAACATGAATGATTTTTTTCACAATCACACACACACACACACACACACACACACACACACACACACACACACACACACACACACACACACACACACACACACACACACACACACACACACACACACACACACACACACACACACACACACACACACACACACACACACACTCACACACACACACACACACACACACACTCACACACACACACACACACACACACTCACACACACACACACACACACACACACACACACACACACACACACACACATACACACACACACACACACACACACACACACACACACACACACACACACACACACACACACACACACACACTCACACACACACACACACTCACACACACATACACACACTCACACACACACACACACACATACACACACACACACAGTGCTGTTTCTGGTATATGTGAACGACATGACGGAAGGAATAGACTCTGAGGTGTCCCTGTTTGCAGATGACGTGAAGTTGATGAGAAGAATTCACTCGATCGAAGACCAGGCAGAACTACAAAGGGATCTGGACAGGCTGCAGACCTGGTCCAGCAATTGGCTCCTGGAGTTCAATCCCACCAAGTGCAAAGTCATGAAGATTGGGAAAGGGCAAAGAAGACCGCAGACGGAGTACAGTCTAGGGGGCCAGAGACTACAAACCTCACTCAAGGAAAAAGATCTTGGGGTGAGTATAACACCAGGCACATCTCCTGAAGCGCACATCAACCAAATAACTGCTGCAGCATATGGGCGCCTGGCAAACCTCAGAACAGCATTCCGACATCTTAATAAGGAATCATTCAGGACCCTGTACACCGTGTACGTTAGGCCCATATTGGAGTATGCGGCACCAGTTTGGAACCCACACCTAGCCAAGCACGTGAAGAAACTAGAGAAAGTGCAAAGGATTGCAACAAGACTAGTCCCAGAGCTAAGAGGTATGTCCTACGAGGAGAGGTTAAGGGAAATCAACCTGACGACACTGGAGGACAGGAGAGATAGGGTTAACATGATAACGACATACAAAATACTGAGAGGAATTGACAAGGTGGACAAAGACAGGATGTTCCAGAGATTGGACACAGTAACAAGGGGACACAGTTGGAAGCTGAAGACACAGATGAATCACAGGGATGTTAGGAAGTATTTCTTCAGCTACAGAGTAGTCAGTAAGTGGAATAGTTTGGGAAGCGATGTAGTGGAGGCAGGATCCATACATAGCTTTAAGCAGAGGTATGATAAAGCTCACGGCTCAGGGAGAGTGATCTAGTAGCGATCAGTGAAGAGGCGGGTCCAGGAGCTCGGACTCAACCCCCGCAACCTCAACTAGGTGAGTACAACTAGGAGAGTACACACACACATGTACACACACACACACACACACACACACACACACACACACACACACACACACACACTCACACACACACACACCAGGAGCTCGGACTCGACCCCCGCAACCTCAACTAGGTGAGTACACACACACACACACACACACACACGGCAAATGTAGTTCCCATTTTCAAAAAAGGAGACAGAAAAGAGGCACTAAACTATAGACCTGTGTCATTGACGTGTATAGTATGCAAAATTATGGAGAAGATTATCAGGAGGAGAGTGGTGGAGCACCTGGAACGGAACAGGAGTATAAATGCCAACCAGCACGGATTCACGGAAGGCAAATCCTGTGTCACAAACCTTCTGGAGTTTTATGATAAAATAACAGAAGTAAGACAAGAGAGAGAGGGGTGGGTTGATTGCATCTTCTTGGACTGCAAGAAGGCCTTTGACACAGTTCCTCACAAGAGATTAGTGCAGAAGCTAGAGCATCAGGCGCATATAACAGGAAGGGCACTGCAATGGATCAGAGAATACCTGACAGGGAGGCAACAACGAGTCATGGTACGTAATGATGTATCACAGTGGGCACCTGTGACGAGCGGGGTCCCACAGGGGTCGTTCCTAGGACCAGTGCTATTTTTGGTATATGTGAACGACATGACGGAAGGGTTAGACTCAGAAGTGTCCCTGTTTGCAGATGATGTGAAGTTAATGAGGAGAATTAAATCTGATGAGGACCAGGCAGGACTTCAAAGAGACCTGGACAGACTGGACACCTGGTCCAGCAAATGGCTTCTCGAATTTAATCCTGCCAAATGCAAAGTCATGAAGATAGGGGAAGGGCACAGAAGACCACAGACAGAGTATAGGCTAGGTGGCCAAAGACTGCAAACCTCACTCAAGGAGAAAGATCTTGGGGTGAGTATAACACCGAGCATGTCTCCGGAAGCACACATCAATCAGATAACTGCTGCAGCATATGGGCGCCTGGCAAACCTGAGAACAGCATTCCGATACCTTAGTAAGGAATCATTCAAGACACTGTACACCGTGTATGTCAGGCCCATACTGGAGTATGCAGCACCTGTTTGGAACCCGCACTTGATAAAGCACGTCAAGAAACTAGAGAAAGTACAAAGGTTTGCAACAAGGTTAGTTCCAGAGCTAAGGGGAATGTCCTATGAAGAAAGATTAAGGGAAATCGGCCTGACGACACTGGAGGACAGGAGGGTCAGGGGAGACATGATAACGACATATAAAATACTGCGTGGAATAGACAAGGTGGACAAGGACAGGATGTTCCAGGGAGGGGACATAGAAACAAGAGGCCACAATTGGAAGTTGAAGACACAAATGAGTCAGAGAGATAGTAGGAAGTATTTCTTCAGTCATAGAGTTGTAAGGCAGTGGAATAGCCTAGAAAATGACGTAGTGGAGGCAGGAACCATACACAGTTTTAAGACGAGGTTTGATAAAGCTCATGGAGCGGGGAGAGAGAGGGCCTAGTAGCAACCGGTGAAGAGGCGGGGCCAGGAGCTAGGACTCGACCCCTGCAACCACAAATAGGTGAATACACACACACACACACACTCACACACACACACACACACACACACACACACACACACACACACACACACACACACACACACTAGAGTTTTATGACAAGGTGACAGAAGTAAGACAAGAGAGAGAGGGGTGGATCGACTGCATTTTTTTGGACTGCAAGAAGGCCTTCGACACAGTTCCTCACAAGAGGTTACTGCAAAAGCTAGAGAATCAGGCACACATAACAGGAAAGGCACTGCAATGGATCAGAGAATACCTGACAGGGAGGCAACAACGAGTCATGGTACGTGACGAGGTGTCAGAGTGGGCGCCTGTGACAAGCGGGGTTCCACAGGGGTCAGTCCTAGGACCTGTGCTGTTCTTGGTATATGTGAACGACATAACGGAAGGGATAGACTCAGAAGTGTCCTTGTTTGCAGATGACGTGAAGTTAATGAGAAGAATCAAATCGGATGAGGATCAGGCAGGACTACAAAGAGACCTGGACAGGCTACAAGCCTGGTCCAGCAACTGGCTCCTTGAGTTTAACCCTGCCAAATGCAAAGTCATGAAGATTGGGGAAGGGCAAAGAAGACCGCAGACACAATATAGTTTAGATGGCCAAAGTCTGCAAACCTCACTCAAGGAAAAAGATCTGGGGGTGAGTATAACACCGAGCATATCTCCTGAGGCGCACATCAATCAGATAACTGCTGCAGCATACGGGCGCCTGGCAAACCTACGGATAGCGTTCCGATACCTCAGTAAGGATTCGTTCAAGACTCTGTATACCATTTACGTCAGGCCCATACTGGAGTATGCAGCACCAGTTTGGAATCCACACCTAGTCAAGCACGTCAAGAAATTAGAGAAAGTGCAAAGGTTTGCAACAAGACTAGTCCCAGAGCTACGGGGATTGTCCTATGAAGAAAGGTGAGGGAAATCGGCCTGACGACACTGGAGGCCAGGAGGGTCAGGGGAGACATGATAACGACATGTAAAATACTGCGCTGAATAGACGAGGTGGACAAAGATGGGATGTTCCAGAGAAGGGACACAGACACAAGAGGTCACAATTGGAAGTTGAAGACTCAGATGAATCAAAGGGATGTTAGGAAGTATTTCTTCAGTCATAGAGTAGTCAAGCCGTGGAATAGCCTAGAAAGTGAAGTAGTGGAGGCGGGAACCATACATAGTTTTAAGGCGAGGTATGATAAAGCTCATGGAGCAGGAAGAGAGAGGACCTAGTAGCAATCAGTGAAGAGGCGGGGCCAGGATCTATGAATCGACCCCTGCAACCACAAATAGGTGAGTACAAATAGGTGAGTACATATATATAGCCAGAGATAGAGACAGTTCCATAGTTGCACTTTGTACATCTTGAATGAAAAAACTGCATTTAAAATACGGTTTACAGCACACACTTTTCGGTATTTTGTGTTAATAGTCTATTATAGGCTGAGAGGTTAATCACCTCCGTGACTGGAACAAAACACAAATAACTCGCACATAGAGAGGAGTTTACGACGACGTTTCGGTCCGACTTATACCATTTACAAAGTCACTTCGTCGTAAGCTCCTCTCTCCTATGTGTGGCTTATTTATATATAATCACGTTCAAATACTTCAAGTCTTCTGCCGTTTTCGAAAGATTCATCAAGGCTGAAGGACTGATGACGTCAAACTACCCCACAGTTAATGGTCTAAGTCAGACTGGAAGGTTACCATAAGTTCCAGTCTCCTGTGTGCGGGTTATTTGTGTATTGTTATGTCTTCCAACATCACCAAGATCATTCTCTGTATTGGATTAATAAACCTGGCTGGAGAAACGTCTTCACAATTAAGATATGCAAGAGTTGCATATGTGTCTTATTCACATATCTTTCAGTGTAAATACCATGTGGTCAGATCTGTTTGTGTCTTGATAAAGTCCACTGTGTGGGCGAAACGTTGTTAATAAAGGATCACATTATACTGCTTGTGTTTATTTTTCCATTGTGTCGGTTTAATTGGGATGGTTTAACTGGATGGTTTAACTGGGTTATTATGAAGCTTAGGAGCTACACAAGGTCATCAAGGCTGTTTATAACGTATCCACCATCAGTCAGGTAAGTATATTCAAGTACAGGTACACATAAATACAGTTACATAAATTATCATACATACCAGTATATGTGTAGATTATCCAGGATAACCCAAAGTCTAAGTGACTTTTTTCCATTGGGATACTTTAACCCTTAAAATAGGGATTATAGTAAAATCTCAGTGTATATACAAATTGGGGATGACACACCTTTCAGTGTATATAAATCCCGTGCCCCCTGTGGTAAATCCTCCAGGAAGGTTAGTTGCACAGGGTGGCAACAGATGGCAGGGGGGCGGCCGCTGGAAAGTGGGTGACCATAAGAGAAGTTCAGTACCACCCGGGCGTCCGCGGTGATGGTAGCTCAATAGAGGGGTGTGTGCGTCCTCACGCATCCCACTCCATCCTATGACACTTTTTCGCAATTACTGTTGGATTTATTGACTCGAACTTTAGTGTCAGTATCGAGAATAGAAGTGGGAGAGAGCTCTAGCCCGCAGGTGAGCTGAGGAAGGCTGTCGTATGCGTAGAGGTAAGCTCTTACGAATTATACATTTAAGAACACATGGTCACTGGCGAAGAGCTTTATTCCCAAGGAACAAATACTTTATTGATTTATTCTAACGATTTTAGCATGCCTTTGTTATGATTTATTTCAGTATTTTTATTTAATTTGTGTAAATACATTTTTATTCTGATTTCTTCTTGTGTGTATTATAATGTAATGTCATATTGCTTGACAGGGAAGTTAGATAATTGTTATCTTGATTGTTGCTCGTGTGTGTTGCCTGCTTTTGTATGCAGTGAAGGTTATTAAAAACCACCGTGCATACTAACAGAGTTTTTTATATGATTGAAGCTTCCTTTGTAGTGAACTCGGATAAATATTCGTTTGTATCGGCTCCTTTTCGTCAGTCGTTTCTTTATTAGTTGCAGTTATAGTTTGGTCTGCAGTTCATGATGTATGTTTATCTTACCTGGAGTTTACCTGGGGAGGGTTTCGGGGGTCAACGCCCCCGCGGCCCGGTCTGAGACCAGGCCTCATGGTGGATCAGGGTCTGATCAACCAGGCTGTTACTGCTGTCAGTATAAAACAAAAAATGGTTTTCGACTCTGACGATTTCTGCCATTAATTATAGCCTGAATTGTAAAAATTAAGTTACTTTTAAGGTAGCATTTTGGTGCGTCAATGGCATAAAACGTAACCACGGGAAACCTGAAGTAACTTATCCTTAAAACTATCATCGTGTCCGGCACGGAACTACTCACAACCAAATAAATTACTATTTTCCGCAATATCTTTCAAAATAACAATTTACACGAGAAGTACTTAGTTATTCCGTGATGTACATATGTTGCATGTATTGTAAAATGTAAACTAATGGCCAAGTTATGCCGAGTAGGTGTTGTTAACTATAGCCAAAAATGGACTACTTGAAGATTCTTTCCCCATGGAAAGTAGTTTGCTAAATTTGTACAAGTTTTGTATACCCCATTCTTTTTTTTTTTTTTTTAGTGTTGCGAACCTGACTGATCAAAGGCCGGGAGAGGGAGGTGATAGTAGGTGGCAATTCTTTGGTCCTTTTTTCTCAAGTTTTCTGATGTGTTTCAGATGGTTCTTGTAGGCTGGCAGTGGACACTCCAGTGTGAGCCTCTCTTACCCGGTGTGCAGTAACACGAGTAAATCTTTTTATATTTCCTGCTGTCTTGACTGTTTATGTGAGCCTCAAGCAAAAGTTATTTTTCTGTCAACCAATAAGTTATTATTACTATATTCATGGGGAAGCTCTAAACCCGCAGTAGTCATGGAGAGCCTGGGGCAAGGGAGGGAATCGAGTTTGATGCAAGGTTGAGAACAGCTCATATTCCTTGGATCAAGATCCCTTTCCTCGCATTAGAGCCCCCATCCCTCAGAAGGTTCTTCTTGACCCTTGTAGTTGTTCCTGTTGTTTGGTAACTACTCACCTCCTTGTTTCTTTCTCATCACCTTGCACTTATCAGGCTTTAATTGATGCAAACACTTAATGGGCCATAATTGCAGCCTGTCCTTATCATCGTGAAGATTTTTACTTTTTTGTTTTTAATTTATATTTTCATGAACTTCGAATCATCTGCAAACATGGGCAATGATTCGATCTCTTGAGGCAGGTTGTTCACATGTATTAAGAACAGTAATGGTCCGAGAACTGAGCCCTTGAGAAACTCCAGTTATTACTTTCACTAAGATCCACATCTTCCCTTCCTCCCTTCCCCCCTAAAGGGAGGTACCTAGATGCCGGTGAGGGGCTCTTGATGAAAAACACTGGGCCTATCCTCTCCTTCCTTGGATCGAACCTGTCTTGTGTTTGTCAAGTTCTCTTCATATCCAGAAGAATGCTTCTTCTAATATCCCAGGCTGCTTTTTTCAATGTGTGTGGGGGGAGGGCATTGATCAAAACTCCAAACACTCCACCATCCTTTCTGTATTACCGCCAGTCCGTCATGGAACTCATCTTCTACATCCGTATTTTTGATATGTTTTTAATATATTTTCCAGGGGGTCTGTTAGCCAGTTTCTTAAAATGTTCTCCATCAATTACAGGATAGGCATTTCGTTGACACCGGGCTGTATTTTAGGACTTTCCGCCTACTCTCTTCAATATCATTATTATATCAGGCTTCTGGAGACATTTCTTTACCTACACTTGTGTTATCACTATAGGCTTCTCTCCACTAAATATTTTTTTCACCACTAGAGGCCTCTTGTCACTTCTGTAGGTTTTTCACCACTATTATGCTTCGGTTTCTCCAATAATGTGCTACATCTTCCAGGTCTGGTAACCAAGTTGCAAAAAACTTTCCCGAATCTCTTATTGGATTCATCCCTCCAAAGAGGTGCCTTGATGCTAGTGAAGAACTCTTGATCCAAGGAACTGGGGCTATTTTTCCTTTCCTCGCATCAAACCTGATTACCTGCCAGATTGGCACTTACACATTTTAATAATAATTCCAGCCTTCCTCTAAATAGGATGTACCAATGTAGTAAGTTTGAAACCGATCAGAAGAAGCTTTCTCAAGTTGTCGCACGAAAGCCAAACCCGAGAATGCTTTTTATAAAACTGACCAGAGGCTATCTCTACATGCTATCGTTTAAAATATTTATAGATGGGGTTGAAAGAGAAGCGAATGCTAGGGTGTTGGGGGGGAGTTGTGGGAACAAACGATAACGAATTTGATACCTAGTGAGAGGTGTGACAGCTGGCCTTTGCAGATGGCACTGATATGTGCCTAGTTACAGCACTTTTGCACTAATAATTTTAAGCCTGTTGGACGAGGCTTTCGGAAATTGCAGATGAAAAGTTTGGAGGAAGTTATAAAATCAGACAGAAGCGCTAGACCCGTAGAAGTCACAGCGCCCAGGAGGCAATCAAGCTTGATCTGAGGAAGGGGAGGGCAGTTCTAATTCCTTGAATCAAGAGCCTTCACCAACATGAGGGCTGGTTATTATTATCACGGGAGCGCTGAACCTTTGAGATTACATAGCGCCTGTGGGGGAGGGAGGGTTGGAAGGCATTCAGGCTTAATTCAAGGAATTGGAGCATCGATCCAATTCCTTAGATCAAGATACCTTAACCAGCATCAAGGAACCTCCATTGAAGGGATCAAGGCTGATACAAACAGCCTCCTTTTCCGTCCAGTACGCTCGTTCTGGGGATACCTGGTGAGCTCTGGGTTCCACTCTTACTCATGTTCCACATTCCTTTCTCGGTTCTCTATGCCAGCCTTTCGCTTTCTCAGAAGTATGCTGAAGGGGTTATCCTTGTTTTTATGGTCCCTCTCCTTTTAGGATGGTTGAATTTTTCGGTTGCCTCTTTGTGTGAGGTATTTAATCATCCCCTACTGCTCACTTCCCATTAATCTCTCTTCCAATCTATTTCGGCTAGGGATTCCTGGGATGGTGATGGCTCCAGCTGTTGCCCCAATCATGTGTCTATAATTACGTATCCCCCGATAGGGGATACCTATCACCCAGTAGGGGATATTTATCCCTAACAGGGAACACTTATGGCTCTTATCAGAATTTTTGTCTATATTATTACTTTTCGCAAGTGTTACCTGTGATGTAAACTGGTACGTGCATTGGGATATACAGATATAAATTTACTTGTTCTGCTTACCACAGTGCTGTATGACCCTTGTGGGTTTAGCACTTTGTTTTGATTGTATTAATAATAACTACTTCCACAGTAAGCAAAAATAATTATGAAAATGCTTAATGACCCACACAGACAGGGTTTCAGACTATTATTTTTTTCCACTTGAACCAATTATTTATGTGTCATTGTTCCCAGTTTTCACGAAGAAATTCCAAAATTTTAATACCGCGAAAGCAGCAGAAAAATATCGGTAATATATTCACTCATTTCTTCGATTGAAAAAAAAAATTACTTTCACCAGATACCAAAATACTTGGGTGAATGCCATACCATGACAACACAAAAAAAAAAAAGCGCAATATATAACACTGAGACATAATGAGAACTTTACCTGCCAGCAGTGTTCGGCATTGAACCTCTCCCTGACTTGTCTTGGGGCACTTTTTCCCTCCTCGACTGTGCAATCAGAATGTTTATTAGGTCAAAACAATTTTATGGTTGAGGTGTGTATAACCCAAGTGTCGGATAATAATAACCTGACACCGAGATTACTTATGGTTGAGATGTATAAACCCGGGTGTCAACCAGTAACCTGACACCGAGATTACTTATGGTTGAGATGTATAAACCCGGGTGTCAACCAGTAACCTGACACTGAGATTACTTATGGTTGAGATGTATAAACCCGGGTGTCAACCAGTAACCTGACACCGAGATTACTTATGGTTGAGATGTATAAACCCGGGTTTCAACCAGTAACCTGACACTGAGATTACTTATGGTTGAGATGTATAAACCCAGGTGTCAACCAGTAACCTGACACCGAGATTACTTATGGTTGAGGTGCATAAACCCAGGTGTCAACCAGTAACCTGACACAGATTACTTATGGTTGAGATGTATAAACCCGGGTGTCAACCAGTAACCTGACACTGAGATTACTTATGGTTGAGATGTATAAACCCGGGTGTCAACCAGTAACCTGACACCGAGATTACTTATGGTTGAGATGTATAAACCCAGGTGTCAACCAGTAACCTGACACTGAGATTACTTATGGTTGAGATGTATAAACCCAGGTGTCAACCAGTAACCTGACACTGAGATTACTTATGGTTGAGATGTATAAACCCGGGTGTCAACCAGTAACCTGACACTGAGATTACTTATGGATGAGGTGCATAAACCCAGGTGTCAACCAGTAACCTGACACTGAGATTACTTATGGTTGAGATGTATAAACCCGGGTGTCAACCAGTAACCTGACACCGAGATTACTTATGGTTGAGATGTATAAACCCGGGTGTCAACCAGTAACCTGACACTGAGATTACTTATGGTTGAGATGTATAAACCCGGGTGTCAACCAGTAACCTGACACCGAGATTACTTATGGTTGAGATGTATAAACCCAGGTGTCAACCAGTAACCTGACACTGAGATTACTTATGGTTGAGATGTATAAACCCGGGTGTCAACCAGTAACCTGACACTGAGATTACTTATGGTTGAGATGTATAAACCCAGGTGTCAACCAGTAACCTGACACTGAGATTACTTATGGATGAGGTGCATAAACCCAAGTGTCAACCAGTAACCTGACACTGAGATTACTTATGGTTGAGATGTATAAACCCGGGTGTCAACCAGTAACCTGACACTGAGATTACTTATGGATGAGGTGCATAAACCCAGGTGTCAACCAGTAACCTGACACTGAGATTACTTATGGTTGAGATGTATAAACCCAGGTGCCATCCAGTAACCTGACACTGAGATTACTTATGGTTGAGATGTATAAACCTAGGTGTCAACCAGTAACCTGACACTGAGATTACTTATGGTTGAGATGTATAAACCTAGGTGTCAACCAGTAACCTGACACTGAGTTTACTTATGGTTGAGGTGTGTATAACTCAGGTGTCAACCAATAACTTGACACAAGGATTACTTATGGTTGAGGTGTATAATCCAGATGTCAATCAATAACCTGCCACCAAGATTATTTTGCACTTGGCCGACATAGATCCACTTGAGGTCACGTTGTGCCTCATTTGACAAAATTGGCGGGAAACTCGTCATTCCGGTCACCGCCGCCAGGGGGAACAGGTGGTTTGCGCGGGAGTTGTTTACTTTTAATGGATGTCTTAACTAAATTGTTGATTCTTGCACTAACCTTATCAGATGATTTATATATCAAGATAACTACACGATGTGCTGAATATAATGGCTTTGGGTGTGCCTGAAAAATTAGATGAATTCTTTAATTTTTTTTATATTTTTACGTCCATTGTATTATATATATATATATATATATATATATATATATATATATATATATATATACATATATGTATATATATACATATATATATATTATATATATATTATATATATATATATATAATATATATATATATATATATATATATATATATATATATATATATATATATATATATATATATATATATATATATATATATATATATATATATATATATATATATATATATATATATATATATATATATAATGTGCCGATAGGTAAAATTGGCATCGACACCATGCCCAGCCCTTCTAGGGTAGGATAGGTGCCTGAGCCAGAGCTTGCAGCTCACAAGACTGTCATTCCCATTAGCCCCCTTGGGGCGGGGATGGCAGACCAGAGAGGCCTAGCTTGTGGCTAGGCCTGGGGACAGTTGGTCCCAAAGATGAGGAGGTACTTGTGCCTCCTCCCATGGGAGACTTAGGTCTCAGACACTCCCTAAAGAGGGAGCCAAAGCCGGGCCACCACTTGGAAAAGGCCCGGGCCGGGAGAATACCGGCGAATCTTTAATAATAATAATATATATATATATATATATATATATATATATATATATATATATATATATATATATATATATATATTCATTTACCAAGCTCAGGCAGGCCAGGATTCGACTCCACGACACATTGTCCCGCCTCAAGAGACAACACAACGTACGTGTCACCCTATCTACCCCGCCATCGATCCTACAAACATGAGCCTAGCGAACTAGACTTTGTAGGATGGATGGCGGGATAATGTGTCGTGGGGTCGAATCCTGGCCTGCCACAGTTTGGTAAATGATTCAATACCACATGTTTGGTCTTGTGCAGTGTTCCTGCTTACTTATGTTCTTATGTCAAGGCTACGGAGTTAGTAATCTGAATGAAGTCTCAACTACTCACCGAGCTATGCGAGAGTAGACGCACATGATCAGGTAGACAGAAGAGTGTGTCCCACCTCAAAGCAGGTATTCAACTTAGATTATCCAACGTGTATATGACTTATTCAAGACAAACTCATTATTAACATTGAAGAGATATCGCGAGTAATGCTATCAGTGGTAAATTAGACGCATGTGCAACTCATGTCGGTTCTCTGAACCATTTATCTACAATGCTATAAGTCTTGTACTGCGCGAGCACGCACTAGAGGTCACCCGGGTCGTAAGAATTTGGGTGTTGAACCAATAAATAGGCAAAAAATGTATGCGAGTGCGTGTATTATACACAGTTGTCAACGAGTGTATGTGTAGCTGCCTAGTATAATTGTGTGATAGTTATTGCTATGCTGTATCCCAGAATAATACACATACACTGAGAAGTTTTATATGTGTATACAGTTTAAGGTGTACAGCTCTTCGTATCTTTGTCCTTCTCACCTTATAGTTTTTCTCTATAATACCCAATTTTATCTTTACCTGAAACAATAATTCTTTTCAGTGTTAACTGCCATAATTTTCATTCAAGCTGGAGAATGTCATTGAGAGATCACGAAAGCACATGGATTTTAAAATATTTTCACTTGGATTAAGTGCTTGTGGGCTATTTATTTATTTATTTATTTATTTATTTAGTAATTTTAGCATACATACAGAGGTACAAAAATACAGGTAAGAGCAGCATGCCAAAGCCACTTATATGCATAGCATTACGGGCTGATGCAGTAAAGGTCATAGCTTGAGCATCGTGGATAACAGTGAACACAATCTTCCTTGTGGTAATGTTAGATCTAGACTGACCTGGTTACCACGGGCAAGGTCACTTCTGTGACACCACAAGCTTTGTCCTTCCCAGTGACAGTGTTCCTGGGAGTCCTTCACACACACACACACACACACACACACACACACACACACACACACACACACACACACACACACACACACACACACACACGCGCGCGCGACATGGGTCCAGCCTACACTAGACTGGCAAAGTGATTAATCAACATGGTTTCCACCGATTCTGTACTAAACCTTATCTAGTGCATAAACTGGAAAATCTTGCATTAGTAACGTTATTAATATTATTATTTTATGGGGAAGCCCTTAAACAGAAAGGGTCATACATCACAGTGTTGATGTCAAAGTACAGTGTTGATGTTAAAGTACAGTGTTGATGTTAAAGTACAGTGTTGATGTCACACTCCTTACCTGGAATTACCTTCAAAGTTTGCCCCGTTGAGACGAAATACTGCAGCCCATCTTCAGATCACCTCTTGTCTTCGCTAGGTCACTAATGGCTGCGATTAGCGCACGGTGGCCTGGTGGCTAAAGCTCCCGCTTCACACACGGAGGGCCCGGGTTCGATTCCCGGCGGGTGGAAACATTCGACACGTTTCCTTACACCTGTTGTCCTGTTCACCTAGCAGCAAATAGGTACCTGGGTGTTAGTCGACTGGTGTGGGTCGCATCCTGGGGGACAAGATTAAGGACCCCAATGGAAATAAGTTAGACAGTCCTCGATGACGCACTGACTTTCTTGGGTTATCCTGGGTGGCTAACCCTCCGGGGTTAAAAATCCGAACGAAATCTTATCTTATCTTATCTGACTCCACCACTCTGCTTCGTAACCCACGCGGATTTATCATTCCATGAAGCAATAAGTTCAGTAGTGGTGGTAGATGGTGGATGACTGAGCAGTGGACGGTGCTTGGAGTCAGCACTGGGACGGTGACTACGTTAGCACTGAGACGGTGACTGTAGTTTCATTACTCAGGGTCAACACTTAAAGAACCCATTTAGCACAACTTGTATGCAACAGCGTCTTCACCTAGCCTAGCTATACCACGGTAAACTCGAAGAACCAAACCTTTTACTTCGTTATAGTGCGATGAGAGAGAGAGAGGAAGGAAGGAAGCGGGTTGGAGGAAGTCTCATAAGAAAGAGGGAGAGTTGGAGGAAGCATTGTAAAACAGTGAGAACCCTGCCCATGTAGCGAGCGGTAACAAGTTCCTTCCCATAAAGACTGTGAATCAACCCTCCCCAGTATATGTGTATGCAAAAGAGAGGGAGAGTGGGAGAGAGAGAGAGAGGGTAGGGAGGGAGGCGGGGGTAAATGGATAAATTGCTGGAAGGTCTTTCAGTTTACCTTACGTGATTTACCTTAGTAATGTCCGGATGAAGCCTTGAAGCTGTTGTCGAGTCACTGTATGGGCTCTCTTGGATTACAATGGATGTTTGTGGTCTGTAGTGGTTGCCTTTTGGGGAAATGTGTTGTGGGTGTTGATTGTATTTATACTACAGTTTCCAAAATCAATTACAGGGTTCCTTATTATAAGGTTATATAGTGTATATGTTGCTGGTGGACAGGTCTCTTGTTTCTATAGGTTAGATATTTTAAGATATTGTAGGATACGTGTTAGTGATGGGTTCTGACTGGCACGTCCTCTATTACCATAGTTGTTAGTCTTTTGTTTTCTTTACGTTTTATTCTCAATTGTATATTTTTTATATTCGCCTGGTCAGGTCATGGACCGGACCGCGGGGGCGTTGACCCCCGCTGCCCGGTACATATTGTTTCTGAAGGTTCCTCTTCGCTGTCTCGTATCTTTATTTTCTCTCATTCTCACTCATACCTCATTCATCCTGTGGCCTTCCAACCCCCTGCCATCTTCACCCTCTCTCCTGTCCACCATTTCCTTTTAATTCATTCTTCATCCACTCTCTCCCTTCACTATTTCCTCCCACCATCTCTCGTTCTCCTTACCCACTCCCTTCACCACCCTCCCCGTCTCCACACTCCGCACCATTACTTTCGCTGTGCCAAAAAAGATGAAGAAAAAAGGTCAGATGAACTTCAGGTTTATCTGTGTTGACCTTCTGTGTGTATAAGTTCCTCTTGGTGGCCAGGGTGAGTCTCAGACAGTGTCTTTCTTGACACAACTCTACACTCCTCTCACCTCTATCATCTCTTAAGAAAAGGTATAATCTAAGCATTTTTACTAGGTCTGGGATTATTATTATTATTATTATTATTATTATTATTATTATTATTATTATTATTATTATTATTATTTTTATTATTATTATTATTAGGAAGCACTGAAGCTTTAATACTACGGTGCTCTTCACCAGCTCCAAGGATTGATTATCATGTCTTTTGTATATAGTTCTACAGTCTTCCCATTATGTCCTTGAATTTGTATTGATAAAGCTATTAGATGGCGAAACGTCTACAAGTACAGATACCCAGATTTTGCACATGTCTCAAATTATTTATAAAGTTATACATCACCAGAGGAATAGGTGGCAACTATTTTTGATTTGAGAAATGGAAGAGTGACTCAAAAGGATTGGGAGAGAGAGAATTGATTGATTTAGAAGATTTTGTTCGGTTTAATGGGGTTAATAACCCAGGGTGTAACCCAGTGGGGTAAGAATGCCGTCGGGAATTATCTGGCATGTTTGCATTGTGGTCCATCATTAACCACCCCCAGGATGCGACCCACGGCTGTCGACTAACACTCAGGTACCTACTCTTTGCTAGGTAAACAGAGGCAACAGGTGTTAGGAAACATGCCCAACGTTTCGACTCGCACCGGCAGTCGAATCCCGGTCGCTCATTGTGCCAGCTAAGACCCCTCCATCCCACCGGGGTTAATGGTTAACCACCCACTTGTTGGGGTGTTGGGGGGGACGATAGTAAGGTAATGGTGGGAGCAGGAGAGAACCATCTACTCAGGGAAGCCAGGGTAATGACTTAATTACTTGGCATTCCTGGCAGGAAAGCTGGATCGTCCTTGGTGGTGGTAGCTGCTAGGCTCCAGGCAACGCTTCTCACTGCACTATGTATACATCATAATTTATCATTATGAGAACTATATAATTAATAATAATAATAATATAATAATAATAATGATAATGATGGTGATAGTGTTACCAATAATGATAATAATAATAATAATAATAATAATAATAATAATAATAATATATAATGATAATAATGACAAGTTGTAATTGATAAAAACACAAAAGCGACACTTGAAAACTTTAAGACAGCGTCATAAATTACCCAACACTGATGCTGTACTCCAGTCGTAAATTACCCGACACTGGTGCTGTACTCCAGCCATAAATTACCCGACACTGGTGCTGTATCCAGCCGTAAATTACCCAACACTGGTGCTGTACTCCAGTCGTGAATTACCCAACACTGGTGCTGTACTCCAGTCGTAAATTACCCAACACTGGTGCTGTACTCCAGTCGTGAATTACCCAACACTGGTGCTGTACTCCAGTCGTGAATTACCCAACACTGGTGCTGTACTCCAATCGTAAATTACCCAACACTGGTGCTGTACTCCAGTCGTGAATTACCCAACACTGGTGCTGTACTCCAGTCGTGAATTACCCAACACTGGTGCTGTACTCCAGTCGTGAATAACCCAACACTGGTGCTGTGCTCCAATCGTAAATTACCCAACACTGGTGCTGTACTCCAATCGTAAATTACCCAACACTGGTACTCCAATCGTAAATTACGGACGCATTGATATTAACCTGCCTAGTGGTGGTGCTTATCATGACGTTGTTGAGTGTGTAAGTTGTCAGTACACTCCACAAATGGTCGGATATACTCCACAAATGGTCGGATATACTCCACAAATGGTCGGATATACTCCACAAATGGTCGGATATACTCCACAAATGGTCGGATATACTCGCTGTTCTGTAATAGTAAATAATTCTTTAAAAACTGCTTTCCTCGGCCAACCTGAAGATTTCTCCTCGCCCCAGTCTATGGAAAAAGCTAAATTGAGCAGATTCGTTTGATAGGCTAGATAAAGAAAACATTTCTTTGTAATGTGGCTAGACACGTAAGTTGCAGTAGATGAGTTTGCCATTTAATAATAATAATAATAATATCTTTATTCTGCAAGTACATGATACAACTTACACAGACCATAGCTGATATCAGTGGCATACTATATAGAAAGCCCGTTGTTATACAGGGCATTTCCCGCAACTTAGGTTATTAATTTTGTCCCCAGGATGCGACCCACACCAGTTGAACACTAGGTGAACATACTGCGCAAATGTTTTAAGGAAACACGTTCAATATTTCCACCAGTACCGGGGATCGAACCACGGACCTGTGTGTGAGCTGAGTGAGCTACTGGACACCACCGGATTGGTTTCAGTTATGAGTACATAATCTAGCATATTCTAAGTAAACCACATTATTATGCGAAGCATTACTTACAATATATTATTTTATATTTCGCAAATTAATAAAAGTTAGGATGCTGTTTTAGCTGTGTTGTGAAATAATGCTGACGTAAAATAAATTTGCATAATTATACTGGTGTTATTCCTTGAGAATTTGGAATTTTGAGTTGATTTTTTTCTTTCGAATTTCCATTTCTTGGCAAAATAAAACGCTAGAAATTTGTATTTAGACCTCATGCGTAATTTTAAACCTTTACAATGATTTCAGTAAATTAAGTATAATTTGTGTTGAGCTAAGATAGTGAAGGACTGTGGCTTATTTACGTGGAGATGTGAGTGTTATCTGAGACTGTCGAGTTAGCAACTCTTGAGGTACATATCTGAATAAAGAGCTTGGCTTACATTAGCTAGGCTCACGACCCAGGCTTCTTGAGTATTCCCTGCTTGGCCCACACTGGACTCATGACCCAGGGATCTTGAGTCTTCCTTGGCTCAGATTAAGCTCACGACCCAGGGCTCTGAGTACTCCTTGCTTGGCTCACACTAGGCTCACGACTCAGGTCTCTGAGTCCTTGCTTGACTCACACGAGACTCACGACCCAGGTCTCTGAGTCCTCCTTGCTTGGCTCATACTAGGCTCACGACCCAGGGCTCTTGAGTGCTTCTTGTTTGGCTCACACGAGACTCACGACCCAGGGCTCGGAGCCCACCTTGCTTGGCTCACACTAGGCTCGCGACCCCGACGTCTTGAGTGCTCCTTGGCTCAGATTAAGCTCACGACCCATGGCTCTGAGTGCTTCCTTAACCACTGCCATGATTGTGCAAGCGTCAGATCCGAACAGGTTACGTGAAAGAGAAGGGGTGACCTCCATTATCAAGTACTTTCGTCTCTTTTTACACTCGAAAAGTGTTGGAAGCGACGTTTTGTCCTAAGCAGAACTTTACAAAGTTGCTCTACTCTGTATATTAACGTGCAGCATGAAGCCTAGTAATTGTAAAATATAACGTGTGGCTGGAAGCCTAGTCACTGTCCGGTAAATCAACGTGTGGCAGGAAGCCTAGTCACTGTCCAATATATCAACGGCACCAAGAAAGATCTCTTTAATTTAACGATGCCATTGTTTAACATGTAAATATGTTACCTCCATTAAAACTGTAAATATTTGTGATGCTATCACTGTCACTTCCTTGTCCACTTCTTAATGAAAAACTATTTGTACTTGACACTGATCAAATATTTCTTATTTTAGGAAGAATTTATGTACACAGTAAATTTATATAATATATGAGTATATATATTATATATATATATATATATATATATATATATATATATATATATATATATATATATATATATATATATATATATATATATATATATTATGATACATTGGTTTTTGCAAAGATGTGATTGACATAAAATGATACAGAAGGGTTAAGGGATACATTACAAATACATGGACGTTTTATGTTAACAGTTCCATCATCAATACTTCATCTAGTTCCCTCAGAGCTGAGGCTCGTACCCAGCTTTGAGGAACTTATCTTTCTGAACTGTAGCACAAACGCTCGAACAAGAAACCAGCTGCTCTGGGATCCTTAGTTGCCCCGATGAGTCTTTTTACCCGGCTCCTTCGGGAATTTTAATGTGCTCTTTCCCCATGAGCAGAAGGGTCTCTGAACTTATGGAAAAAAAATAGGTGTGATGAGCAACTTCAGTGTATTTTCTAGTGTGTTGGAACTCTCTGAAGCTGGCAGCTGCAGCTTCTGCATCCCTGCTGTTCTGAGATGGGTATCAAACAGTGTGGATGCGCCTGTGTAGTCGCACACCACCTGCTTGTCATCTGTCCAGGCTTGCCAAGTGACTACATCTGGATATTTTTGGCTGCCAGCAGATCTACATAGTTGGGGCAGCTCCCAGCTGATGTAACGCTCCTCTCCTGATGAAGATGACGTTAACTTTTTTTTATGCCTTGTGACCTGTCTGTTAGATCTTCAGCAAACAAGACAATAGTACCCAAGTCAAAACAAGACAATAGTACCCAAGTCAGTCTGCCGATGCACTGCCGCAGATGTATGTTTTCTGTCATGAATAGGTGCCTCAAGGTGAACTGTAACACCAGTATGAATGATCAGGTCGAGGCGTATGTCTAGAGAGGAATCAGTGACAGCTAACAGAAAATTCGTGCCGAATAGGCAGAACTTGCGATCTTGGCTTAAATAGCAACGCTCATCTTGCCATATAGGAAAAATTAAAATTTGTGTATGCAATAATTTCGCCAAAATCATTCTGAACCTAACGAAAAAAATATATTTCACTGTGTTTGTTTAGTATTAAATTATTGTAAACAAATCTAAAATATATTTAGTTGGGTTACGCTAAAATAAATTGTTCTTGTTATAATAAGGTTAGGTAAGTTTTCTAAGTTCTTTTTGATGCCAATTTATAAATTTTTACATTAACATTAATGAAAAAAATATATCTTTAAACGTATAAGAGAAAATTTTAGAAAAGACTTAATTTTAAATGAGTTCTTGCTAATTGATCAGTTTTACATATTCGGCACGATATATATATATATATATATATATATATATATATATATATATATATATATATATATCAACCACATTGCGACTAACCGAGGACTCGAACGCATGTCGTTTTGGCCCGCCTCATGGTGAGCTAAAATCACATGACGCTCTAACCCACAGGACCACTCAGTCCTAAAAGAATCAAGCACCCAGCAGAGCTAGGTGTTTTACTTTGATCTGAGGTCATACGACAAAACTATATGGGTTCGAGTCCTCGGCTAGTCGCAGAGTTGTTAGTGATTAAATACCACTCGTTCGTGGTTACAATAATATATATATATATATATATATATATATATATATATATATATATATATATATATATATATATATATATATATATATATATACATGTATATATATACATGTATATATATATATATATATATATATATATATATATATATATATATATATATATATATATATATATATATATATACATGTATATATATATATATATATATATATATATATATATATATATATATATATATATATATATATATATATATATATATATATATATATATCACTTGTTCTCTCTAGGCTGGAATACTGCTGTACATTAACATCATTCAAAGCAGATGAAATTGCAGATCTAGAGAGTGTCCAGAGAACCTTTACTGCACTTATAAGTTCTGTCAAGCACCTTAACTACTGGGAACGCTTGGAAGCACTTGACTTGTACTCGTTGAAACGCAGGAGAGAGATATATATCATAATCTACACTTGGAAAATCCTAGAAGGAATGGTCCCGAATCTGCACACAGAAATCACTCCCTACGAAAGTAAGAGACTGGGTAGGCGATGCCAAATACCCCCAATTAAAAGTAGGGGCGCCATTGGTACACTAAGAGAAAACACCATAAGTGTCCGGGGTCCAAGACTATTCAACAGCCTCCCACCAAGCATAAGGGGAATTACCAATAAACCCCTGGCTGCCTTCAAGAGAGAGCTGGACAGATACCTAAAGTCAGTGCCGAATCAGCCGGGCTGTGGTTCGTACGTTGGACTGCGTGCGGCCAGCAGTAACAGCCTGGTTGATCATGTCCTGGTCCACCGGGAGGCCTGGTCGTGGACCGGGCCGCGGGGGCGTTGATCCCCGGAATAACCTCCAGGTATATATTAGGGTTCATGTCTCGGGTGTAGCACCTTCACTTAGGTTTGGTTTATTTGTTCTCATCATCACAGTATCGTCTGAGGTTATATTCTGTGTTAGCGACTGTTCATCAAGCTGACATTACTGATGAATTATGAGTTTTTTTTTCGTTATACTGGCCTTACACGGTGAGTGGCTGCCGTCGGGAGTCCTCACTTACCCCTGGCTGCCGGGTGGCAGTAGGAATTCAATCATAAGAACATTTGAGAGTAATTGTGTTAGAGAGAGAGAGAGAGAGAGAGAGAGAGAGAGAGAGAGGCTCAAATCTCTTACGTTCCTCACTGGCCAGCCTTGAACCTGCCTGGGCTGTTGTGTTTGGGTGATAAGAGACTATTTGAACTGATAAGACCTTGACCGCAGAAGTGTCCAAGCCTTTGTGAGCAAGCCGGTTACCACCTCTTTCTTGGTTTGAGTTTAAACAGTCGCTTCCTCTTGGAGACTCAGCAATTTCGGAAAACCCGAAATAAATTTTTGTGAGTATATTGTGTGCGTTCCTTGGTCTTGGTCTGGTTGATTGGTATTACTTATTGTTCTGGAATCGGGTAAGGCTGAAAATTAGAGGGCATGTGTTATGTGGGAAAGAATGAAAACATTATTGAGGAATATATAGATAGTATAATAATATATGTAATATGTCACGATATCTTAATGAAAATAAGATATCAGACACATTAAGCAAATTTCATAAATTTGCCTGCAAAGATAGTGAACTGTAGATATTAAATGATAATTGTTATTATGTGTACCTGTACCTAAATAGACTAACTTGCGCCACCGTCCACAGGATGGCTCTGGTGGCACAATAAACTAGCAGCTTCGACGGGAAAATTTTATCTTACGGTTCGTGTGCCTTATATTTTCCGTATTCGTGGATCCTGAAGACACTGAAAATTGGCGATGCGAGTTATTCTTGTGGAATTAGTAAGTTTATTAAGGTACATTTAACAATTTTAGACACCTTTACCTTTGATACACAAATAACCCGCGCATAGGAGAGAGGAGCCTAGGACGACGTTTCGGTCTGACTTGGACCATTTACAAAGTCACACTGTGTGACTGTAAATGGACCGAAACGTCGTGGTAAGCTCCTCTGTCCTATGTGCGGGTCATTGTGTATTGTTCCAGTCACGGTATTGTGATTGTTTGTTCTTAATACACCTTTGATGAGTTCCGAGAGTTTTTCTACTCCCGGAGCCCGACCATGGGCCAGGCTCGTTTGGTGCTTGCCTGATCAACCAAGTTGTTGCTGTGGATGGCCCGCTGGCCCACCCGTCCATCACAGTCTGGTTGGCTGGCACCTGGTGAAGATTCTTTTGTTAGGTTCAATGCTGGAGAGTGAGGTTGCCATGGCACCAATAGAGGAAGCTGCATTGGGCGTGTTTCCTTAACACACCTGCTGTCCCTGTTCACTTAGCAGTAAGTAGATACCTGGAGGTTAGTCGACTGGTGTAGGTTGCATCCTGGGACAAACTTGACCTAATTTGTCTGAAATGCACTGCATAACAAGCGGCTTTCTTTAGTAGTATGTCATTGATGTCAGCTAGGACTGTATACCTTGTACATGTACTTGTAGAAATAAAGATATTATTATTATTATTATTATTATTATTATTATTATTATTATTATTATTATTTATTATTATGAAGCACAAAGATGGAACCCAGTGTGGATACATCTGCCTCTCACCTGGTCCGGGATCTAACTGACTCCTGCGGCCTAGCCGTACGTGGTTCAAAAGGAAAGTCACGTACTCAACTCTTTGTGGTTGCAGGGGTCGAGTTACAGCTCCTGGCCCCGCCTCTTCGCTGGTGATGTACAGAGGGTTGACGCATATAATGTATACACTACACAAGTATTGCAACACTGATACTTAAATTACCTATGATGATCCCCCCAAAAAAGTCACAGGGACACATCCGTGTGGTTCTTGTATTACCTATGATACAATAAAAAATGGTAATAATTATTAATAATAAAAACAAAATAAACCGAGTAAATCATTTATACGAAGATTAATTACATGAGTAATAAAGTGGGGAAAAATCAGATTATTTTAAGAGCTATAGGATTATTATTATCATTATTATGTATACAAGTAGTTACTTTCCTGCCTCGCTCTACCACCGTTCATTAGGTACTTTTTAGCTCTCTTCCAAAACTGGTTTATACTAAGACTGACCTTGACGCCATCAGGCAACCCGTTCCACTCCTTTATTCCTGTATAATAGAAGGTGTTTGAAGCCTGACCACCTACTGTAGGGACTACAATATTGTGTTCACTTCCCCTTGTACCATACTGGCTATTGTTCCCAACCTTGACACAGTTTGTAACAAGATATTCTTAAGCACTAATTGTTGTCAGCAGTTTTATAAACATAATTTGGCTTCAGTGCTACATTAAGCACTTCCAGTTGTTGTAGTTTATCCTGTCCATGATTACTCTCACCATCTTATTCCTGGTAATTTGTAATTTTTTTTTTTTAGTCTTTTTGTTAAGAATATCACCAAGAGCAAGAATAATCTATATGGCATTGTATAAAAGCTAGACAAAGGGTGCCACAAGCCTCAGTAGCTAGGCACTGTGTCTATCTATAGAGGAGCTAGACAAAGGGTGCCACAAGCCTCGGTAGCTAAGCACTGTGCCTATCTATAGAGGAGCTGACAAAGGGTGCCACAAGCCTCAGTAGCTAGGCACTGTGCCTGTCTATAGAGGAGCTAGACAAAGGGTGCCACAAGCCTCAGTAGCTAGGCACTGTGCCTGTCTATAGAGGAGCTAGACAAAGGATGCCACAAGCCTCAGTAGCTAGGCACTGTGCCTGTCTATAGAGGAACTTTAACCTGGCATTTGCTTACCTTTTATTTAACCTCATTGTTAACTATCAGTTCTCCAAGAAATTTCGCTGAAGGTACTGTTGAAATGGGTTCCTCGCTACATGCTATATTAAAAGTATTTACGCTGTTCACTTTACAAAGAGTATGGCTGTTGTCTTCATAATTGTAGCGATAGTTTATCTATTAAACACTCTGCAAGACTCTAGGTTCAGTGATAGTAGATTAGCTATATCCTCTGGTCTTTACCTTAGGCTAGGAGAGCGCTCTCATCTACCTACACTAAGATTTTCCACTCAACGCTAATAGGCATGTCATTTACATAGCACAGAAACAGTAAGGGACCCAAAACACTCTCATAAGGAACTCCACATGCTACCAACAGGATTTCTGATTCTGTATTATCGACTTTGATCATTTTTGTCTCGTTGGTCAATTAAGACTTAAACCAGTTACGAAACCTGTGCTGAGAGCTTCTAGTAGTGTCATACACAGTATGCTATGGTTCACTGTATCATGAAAGATAGGGTGTTTTAGGTAATTGTTATACATATATGTTATCCTGGATCCTTAAGACACCAGTAATTTGTGGTGCGGGTGTCTGATTATTGGTAGAACTGGCAGCGAGTCAGGTAG
This sequence comes from Cherax quadricarinatus, assembly GCF_038502225.1. NCBI lineage: Eukaryota > Metazoa > Arthropoda > Malacostraca > Decapoda > Parastacidae > Cherax > Cherax quadricarinatus. Next base: position 7,692,745 of record NC_091365.1, read on the forward strand.
ATGGAAGACATGTTGGCTACACAGGCAGGTAGTGTGTTGACGCTTAGTTTAGTCCCCTGATCACTTCTATCAGCCTTTTCCCGGCGATCTTTATCGACGGGACTACGACAAAAAAAGATACTCGTAATGTCTGCCAACTTCAGTTTCATCATCCCACAACACAGGACTCATAAGATGTATCAAAATCCTTCAAATAAACAACATTGTCTTGCAATACACAAGAGGTGAACACAATATTACCCACACATTTTCCCTCTAAGATAATGAGTAATAAACAGTGAAATTTCAGCGCTTACATTATATAATATTTTGAAAAATATTACTGAAGAAATGAGAAATTTTGACAATTATTAGTTTAAATCATGTGCGGTGGAGGAAGACTGGAGAGAGAGAGAGGAAAAAGCTCGGGTACTGGAGCAGATCAAAGACCCACATCAGGAATAAATTTCCTGCCCGACAGGATCCCACAGCCTCGTTCACCAGTAGGTATTTATTCAAGGTTGATACATCTTCTGGGAAATATCTCGTTTAATTTAAAAAAAGTTGTCAATTCAGTAGTGTTACGCCACAGTATTAGCTGCTCGCTACCCTGTTTTCTTTGTCAATCAACGTAGATGCTTCCTCTGAATGAATGTAATTATTTCCTGGAAGTACCAACACGAAGTGAAGGTTGCAGGTTTCTTGACCTGTGTTGGAATTATATTTTTACACAGTGAACACTAAAGTGTTGGGAACACGGTGCTCAGGGTCTATTATTATACAATAATTGTAGATAATCTGGCAGTGAAGGTTACACCGGGAGCCTGACAAGGTTGACATTATGACTGAGATTATTATCAAGGTTAAGGGAGACTGCTTCTTCTTGTGTGTGTGTACTCGCCTAGTTGTACTCGCCTCGTTGTGGTTCCAGGGGTCGATTCATAGCTCCTGGCCCCGCCTCTTTGCTGGTCACTATTAGGCCCATTCTCTTCCTGTTCCATGAGTTTTATTGTACCTCTTCTTAAAGCTATGTATGGATTTTGCCTCCACTACGTCACTTCAGATTGTTCCACTTCTTGACAACTCCATGACTAAAGAAATACTTCCTAACATCCCTGTCTCATCTGAGTTTTCAACTTCCAGCTGTGACGTCCCTTGGTGCTGTGTATATCTGTGTGTGTGTGTGTGTGTGTGTAGGTGTATTCACCTAACTGTACTCTCCTAATTGTGGCTGCAGGAGTCGATACTCAGCTCCTGGCCCCGCCTCTTCACTGATCGCTATTAGGTCCTCTAAGCTTCCTGAGCCATGTCATACCTCGTCTTAAAGCTATGTATGGTTCCTGCCTCCACTACATCACTTGCTAGGCTATTCAACTTCATGACTACTCTATTGCTGAAGAAATACTTCCTAACATCCCTGTGACTCGTCTGAGTCTTCAACTTCCAATTGTGACCTCTTGTTTCTGTGTTCCCTCTCTGGAACATCCTGTCTCTATCCACCTTATCTATTCCACTCAGTATTTTGTATGTCGTTATCATGTCTCCCCTGACCCTCCTGTCCTCCAGTGTAGTCAGTCCGATTTCCCTCAACCTTTCTTCGTAGGACATTCTCCTGAGCTCCGGAACTAGCCTTGTTGCAAACCTTTGTACTTTCTTTAATTTCTTGACGTGCTTGACCAGGTGTGGGTTCCAAACTGGTGCTGCATACTCTAGTATGGGCCTGACGAACACAGTGTACAGTGCCTTGAACGATTCCTTATTAACCCTTTAGTAGGCAGGAACGACAATTGTCGTTCTTGAAAACATGATATTCAGTGCATTCCTCCTACACCCACTGAGCATCTGGGTTCCCATTCTGAGTCTCTCCAGCCAAGTGGTGATGGCTTCTGCTCGCTTCCCATTGGTTGAGAGACCAAAATGTAAACACTTGAGAATAGCGTTCCGATACCTTAAGGTATCGGAACGCTATTCTCAAGTTTGCCAGGCGCCCATATGCTGCAGCAGTTATCTGGTTGATGTATGCCTCCGGAGACGTGCTCGGTGTTATGGTCACCCCAAGATCTTTCTCCTTGAGTGAGGTTTGCAGTATTTGACCACCTAGCCTATACTCTGTCTGCAGTCTTCTTTGCCCTTCTCCGATCTTCATGACTTTGCACTTGGCAGGGTTGAATTCGAGAAGCCAGTTGCTGGACCACGTGTCCAGCCTGTTCAGGTCTCTTTGAAGTCCTGCCTGATCCTCGTCTGATGTAATTCTCCTCATTAACTTCACATCATCTGCGAACAGGGACACCTCTGAATCTATCCCTTCCATCATGTCATTCACATATACCAAAAATAGCACTGGTCCTAGGGCCGACCCCTGTGGGACCCCGCTCGTCACAGGTGCCCACTGTGATACCTTATCACGTACCATTACTCGTTGCCTCCCCGTCAGGTATTCTCTGATCCACTGCAGTGCCCTTCCTGTTGTACGCGCCTGATCCTCTACTTTCTGCACTAATCTCTTGTGAGGAACTGTCGAAGGCCTTTTTGCAGTCCAAGAAAATGCAATCAACCCACCCCTCTCTCTCGTGTCTTACTTCTGTAAGACACGAGAGAGGGGTGGGTTAATTGCGTTTTCTTGGACTGCAAGAGGGCCTTCGACACTGTGTGTGTGTGTGTGTGTGTGTGTGTGTGTGTGTGTGTGTGTGTGTGTGTGTGTGTGTGTGTGTGTGTGTGTGTGTGTGTGTGTACTAACCTAGCTGTGCATACAGATGTTGATTCACAGCTCTTGGCTCCGTTTCATAACTCTTATGGACAAGCTTTACTGGTTCCCTACCTCCAGGACCCTATCATATATACTCTTAAAACTATGTATCTAGTATGTTTCTATCACCCCTTCATCTATCGTGTTCCACTACTCGTCCTAAGGCTAAAAAAGTGTTTCCTAACGTCTCTAAAGCTCATATGCATCATTAGCTGCCTCCTCCTCCTCCTTGCATATCAAACAGCCTGTCTGCCCACTTTAAATCTCTGAGTATTTTGTATGTCAGGATCATGTCTTCTAGTGTTTTAGTGTTGCTGGCTTAAGGTCCTTACGTGTCTCCTCCTAGTCCTTACATTTAGATTCTGGCGCTAGAGGTGATGCAGGTGTAGCACTCACTTGGTGATGACATTGGTCGGGATGCAGCTTCTGACCCCAGCCTCTTCAAAAAATTAATCGACATTTGCTGGTTCCTGGCTTCGTGATATCTGTCGTACCTGAGTTACCAGTGTTGTAGTGTTGCTATAGTGAACCATTGTAGCAGTGACCACTGAGTTACCAGTGTTGTAATGTTGCTGTAGTGAACCATGGTAGCAGTGACCACTGAGTTACCAGTGTTGTAATGTTGCTGTAGTGAAGCATGGTAGCAGTGACCACTGAGTTACCAGTGTTGTAGTGTTGCTGTAGTGAACCATGGTAGCAGTGACCACTGAGTTACCAGTGTTGTAGTGTTGCTATAGTGAACCATTGTAGCAGTGACCACTGAGTTACCAGTGTTGTAGTGTTGCTGTAGTGAACCATGGTAGCAGTGACCACTGAGTTACCAGTGTTGTAGTGTTGCTATAGTGAACCATTGTAGCAGTGACCACTGAGTTACCAGTGTTGTAGTGAACCATGGTAGCAGTGACCACTGAGTTACTAGTGTTGTAGTGTTGCTATAGTGAACCATTGTAGCAGTGACCACTGAGTTACCAGTGTTGTAGTGTTACTGTAGTGAACCATGGTAGCAGTGACCACTGAGTTACCAGTGTTGTAGTGTTACTGTAGTGAACCATGGTAGCAGTGACCACTGAGTTACCAGTGTTGTAGTGTTACTGTAGTGAACCATGGTAGCAGTGACTGCTGAGTTACCAGTGTTGTAGTGTTACTGTAGTGAACCATGGTAGCAGTGACCACTGAGTTACCAGTGTTGTAGTGTTACTGTAGTGAACCATGGTAGCAGTGACCACTGAGTTACCAGTGTTGTAGTGTTACTGTAGTGAACCATGGTAGCAGTGACCACTGAGTTACCAGTGTTGTAGTGTTACTGTAGTGAACCATGGTAGCAGTGACTGCTGAGTTACCAGTGTTGTAGTGTTACTGTAGTGAACCATGGTAGCAGTGACCACTGAGTTACCAGTGTTGTAGTGTTACTGTAGTGAACCATGGTAGCAGTGATCACTGAGTTACCAGTGTTGTAGTGTTACTGTAGTGAACCATGGTAGCAGTGACTGCTGAGTTACCGGTGTTGTAGTGTTGCTATAGTGAACCATGGTAGCAGTGACCACTGAATTACCAGAGTTGCTGTAGTGAACCATGGTAGCAGTGACCACTGAGTTACCAGTATTGGATTCTTGAGTTGAAAGTGCCATTGTGCTGTGTGCCTCCCTGCTTTATTGGGGTAGCCAGGTTTCAGGTAACATTTACACAGGTGACTCCAGTGACCTCTGCCCCAGAACCTCTCCACTAGAACCTCTGCCCCCAGTACCTCTGCCTCAGTACCTCTGACTCAGAACTTCTGTTCTAGAACCTCTGCCCCAACCACACTTC
>NC_091365.1:7699775-7714775 GCF_038502225.1 Cherax quadricarinatus
TACTTCCTACTATCTCTCTGACTCATTTGTGTCTTCAACTTCCAATTGTGGCCTCTTGTTTCTGTGTCCCCTCCCTGGAACATCCTGTCCTTGTCCACCTTGTCTATTCCACGCAGTATTTTATATGTCGTTATCATGTCTCCCCTGACCCTCCTGTCCTCCAGTGTCGTCAGGCCGATTTCCCTTAATCTTTCTTCATAGGACATTCCCCTTAACTCTGGAACTAACCTTGTTGCAAACCTTTGTACTTTCTCTAGTTTCTTGACGTGCTTTATCAAGTGCGGGTTCCAAACAGGTGCTGCATACTCCAGTATGGGCCTGACATACACGGTGTACAGTGTCTTGAATGATTCCTTACTAAGGTATCGGAATGCTGTTCTCAGGTTTGCCAGGCGCCCATATGCTGCAGCAGTTATCTGATTGATGTGTGCTTCCGGAGACATGCTCGGTGTTATACTCACCCCAAGATCTTTCTCCTTGAGTGAGGTTTGCAGTCTTTGGCCACCTAGCCTATACTCTGTCTGTGGTCTTCTGTGCCCTTCCCCTATCTTCATGACTTTGCATTTGGCAGGATTAAATTCGAGAAGCCATTTGCTGGACCAGGTGTCCAGTCTGTCCAGGTCTCTTTGAAGTCCTGCCTGGTCCTCATCAGATTTAATTCTCCTCATTAACTTCACATCATCTGCAAACAGGGACACTTCTGAGTCTAACCCTTCCGTCATGTCGTTCACATATACCAAAAATAGCACTGGTCCTAGGACCGACCCCTGTGGGACCCCGCTCGTCACAGGTGCCCACTGTGATACATCATTACGTACCATGACTCGTTGTTGCCTCCCTGTCAGGTATTCTCTGATCCATTGCAGTGCCCTTCCTGTTATATGCGCCTGATGCTCTAGCTTCTGCACTAATCTCTTGTGAGGAACTGTGTCAAAGGCCTTCTTGCAGTCCAAGAAGATGCAATCAACCCACCCCTCTCTCTCTTGTCTTACTTCTGTTATTTTATCATAAAACTCCAGAAGGTTTGTGACACAGGATTTGCCTTCCGTGAATCCGTGCTGGTTGGCATTTATACTCCTGTTCCGTTCCAGGTGCTCCACCACTCTCCTCCTGATAATCTTCTCCATAATTTTGCATACTATACACGTCAATGACACAGGTCTATAGTTTAGTGCCTCTTTTCTATCTCCTTTTTTGAAAATGGGAACTACATTTGCCGTCTTCCATACCTCAGGTAGTTGCCCAGTTTCCAGGGATGTGTTGAAGATTGTGGTAAGTGGTACGCACAACATATCTGCTCCCTCTCTAAGGACCCACGGAGAGATGTTGTCCGGTCCCATTGCCTTTGAGGTATCGATGTCCCTTAGCAGTTTCTTCACCTCCTCCTCATCTGTATGTATGTCGTCCAACACTTGTTGGTGTATTCCTTGTTGGTGTCCCCATCTGGTCTGTCCCCCCAGAGTCCTTCCTCTGTCTACTGTAAATACTTCCTTAAATCTCGTGTTGAGCTCCTCACATACCTCTTGATCGTTTCTTGTGAGTTCTCCACCTTCTTTCCTCAGCCTTATCACCTGGTCCTTGACTGTTGTCTTCCTCCTAATGTGGCTATACAGCAGTTTCGGGTCAGATTTGACTTTCGATGCTATGTCGTTTTCATAATGTCGCTGGGCCTCCCTCCTTATCTGCGCATACTCGTTTCTGGCTCTTCTACTAATCTCCTTGTTTTCCTGGGTCCTATGCCTCCTGTACCTTTTCCATTCTCTGTTGCACTTAGTTTTTGCACTTGTGTGTGTGTGTGTGTGTGTGTGTGTGTGTGTGTGTGTGTGTGTGTGTGTATTTCTTCAGTCTGGGAATGGTCAGGAAGTGGAATGTCCTCGGTGGGAAAGTGACTGAGGCAGGCTCCATACATAGTTTTAAGAGCAGGTATGTCAAGGCCCACGAAGTCTACAAGGGGGTGAATGTAGGAAAGGCAAATTGATGGGTGGGGCCCCGAGCAAGGACCCGACCCCTGCAACCACGTATAGGTCAGTACATACACAGTAGGCAAGTACACACACACTTGCACCTCTACTTCACATTCTCAGCACATAACAATGACCTTGACTCTGGTGGACGACCTTACTACCTCTGCAAGTTTAATAAAGCTTAAATGATCATTTCTACACACCAGAGCGCGCCTCACATCATTATTCATAAGCCTCGCATTCTTTATCGACCTTAATTGGCATAGAGCACAGTTAACAACAACCTGTGCAGATTGTCTGGAATAGAATCCTGCACATATTTTTAGTTGAGTCTGTCCCCAAAACTGCAGTTATGGCTGCGCCTTAACCACATAGTAATCCAGCGAGTACTGCATCGCCCTCACATAATTGGCGGTAACCTATCCTTTTTTTGGGCTTCCTGCTTTATCTATCCAGGAGGACACAAGTGAAAACTCATGTGTTATTGTTAATGATAGCCTCGGGGAGTGGAGAGAGAGAGAGGAAGAGAGAGTGAGGGAGGGATGGAGAGGTCAGAGACTCCCAGCAGACATGTTCGTTTTCTGTCTAGACGATTTGTAGATATTGACTGGGGACGATTTTTTTTGGTCCACTTACCTAAATAAACAGTGAGGAGTTAGAGTAGTAAGGGACAGGTGACCCATTAGTTATTAAATTGTTGCCAGCTCATTAAGCTCTGACCTACTCATTATTAAATTGTGACCCAGTCTTCGTTGAATCGTGACCCACTCATTAAGCTGTGACTCCGCTCATTAAACGTTCACTAACTCATTAAACTGTGATGCACTCATCAAACCCTGATCCACTCATCAAACCCTGATCCACTCATTATTAAACTGTGACCCAGTCATTAAATTGTGACCCAGTCATTAAATTGTGACCCAGTCATCGTTAAACTGTGACCGAACTTATATTTAGAAAAAGGAATGTGGATAAATAAAAACAGGTTTTTAAGGGCTTGACAAAGGTGAGCCGTGAGTTCAATGTTGACAGACCATCTGGCGTTAATTAAGACTGAAGACTGAGTAGTCTAGTGTAAGACTGAAGACTGAGTAGTCTAGTGTAAGACTGAAGACTGAGTAGTCTAGTGTAAGACTGAAGACTCAGTAGTCTGATGTAAGACTGAAGACTGAGTAGTCTGGTGTAAGACTGAAGACTCAGTAGTCTGGTGTAAGACTGAAGACTCAGTAGTCTAGTGTAAGACTGAAGACTCAGTAGTCTGATGTAAGACTGAAGACTGAGTAGTCTGGTGTAAGACTGAAGACTCAGTAGTCTGGTGTAAGACTGAAGACTCAGTAGTCTAGTGTAAGACTGAAGACTCAGTAGTCTGGTGTAAGACTGAAGACTCAATAGTCTGGTGTAAGACTGAAGACTCAGTAGTCTAGTGTAAGACTGAAGACTCAGTAGTCTGGTGTAAGACTGAAGACTCAGTAGTCTGGTGTAAGACTGAAGACTCAGTAGTCTAGTGTAAGACTGAAGACTCAGTAGTCTAGTGTAAGACTGAAGACTCAGTAGTCTGATGTAAGACTGAAGACTCAGTAGTCTAGTGTAAGACTGAAGACTCAGTAGTCTGGTGTAAGACTGAAGACTCAGTAGTCTGGTGTAAGACTGAAGACTCAGTAGTCTGATGTAAGACTGAAGACTCAGTAGTCTGGTGTAAGACTGAAGACTCAGTAGTCTGGTGTAAGACTGAAGACTCAGTAGTCTGGTGTAAGACTGAAGACTCAGTAGTCTAGTGTAAGACTGAAGACTCAGTAGTCTAGTGTAAGACTGAAGACTCAGTAGTCTGATGTAAGACTGAAGACTCAGTAGTCTAGTGTAAGACTGAAGACTCAGTAGTCTGGTGTAAGACTGAAGACTCAGTAGTCTGGTGTAAGACTGAAGACTCAGTAGTCTAGTGTAAGACTGAAGACTCAGTAGTCTAGTGTAAGACTGAAGACTCAGTAGTCTGGTGTAAGACTGAAGACTCAGTAGTCTGGTGTAAGACTGAAGACTCAGTAGTCTGATGTAAGACTGAAGACTCAGTAGTCTGGTGTAAGACTGAAGACTCAGTAGTCTGGTGTAAGAGTGAAGACTCAGTAGTCTAGTGTAAGACTGAAGACTCAGTAGTCTGATGTAAGACTGAAGACTCAGTAGTCTGGTGTAAGACTGAAGACTCAGTAGTCTGGTGTAAGACTGAAGACTCAGTAGTCTGGTGTAAGACTGAAGACTCAGTAGTCTGGTGTAAGACTGAAGACTCAGTAGTCTGGTGTAAGACTGAAGACTCAGTAGTCTGGTGTAAGACTGAAGACTGAGTAGTCTGGTGTAAGACTGAAGACTCAGTAGTCTGGTGTAAGACTGAAGACTCAGTAGTCTGGTGTAAGACTGAAGACTCAGTAGTCTGGTGTAAGACTGAAGACTCAGTAGTCTGGTGTAAGACTGAAGACTCAGTAGTCTGGTGTAAGACTGAAGACTCAGTAGTCTGGTGTAAGACTGAAGACTCAGTAGTCTGGTGTAAGACTGAAGACTCAGTAGTCTGGTGTAAGACTGAAGACTCAGTAGTCTGGTGTAAGACTGAAGACTCAGTAGTCTGGTGTAAGACTGAAGACTCAGTAGTCTGGTGTAAGACTGAAGACTCAGTAGTCTGGTGTAAGACTGAAGACTCAGTAGTCTGGTGTAAGACTGAAGACTCAGTAGTCTGGTGTAAGACTGAAGACTCAGTAGTCTGGTGTAAGACTGAAGACTCAGTAGTCTGGTGTAAGACTGAAGACTCAGTAGTCTGGTGTAAGACTGAAGACTCAGTAGTCTGGTGTAAGACTGAAGACTCAGTAGTCTGGTGTAAGACTGAAGACTCAGTAGTCTGGTGTAAGACTGAAGACTCAGTAGTCTGGTGTAAGACTGAAGACTCAGTAGTCTGGTGTAAGACTGAAGACTCAGTAGTCTGGTGTAAGACTGAAGACTCAGTAGTCTGGTGTAAGACTGAAGACTCAGTAGTCTGATGTAAGACTGAAGACTCAGTAGTCTGGTGTAAGACTGAAGACTCAGTAGTCTGGTGTAAGACTGAAGGAGACTCGCTCTCACAGGACAGTGTAAGAATTTTTATCTCAGCCAAAAAAAAAAAAAAAAATACCAAATATAATTTAGTATCGTAAATCTTAAAATCACAAAATTGAGAATCCAGGAAAAACAAAAAGACACAATATCGTGACTGGAACAATACGCAAATAACCCGCACATAGGAGAGAGAGGAGCTGAGGACGACGTTTCGGTCCTACTTGGACCATTTACAAAGCCTTGAAAATGGTCCAAGTCGGACCGAAACGTCGTCGTAAGCTTCACTCTCCTATGTGCGGGTTGTACATTGAGAATTCAGGAAAGGAGATCTAGTAAGCAGTGGGATCCGGAGTAGTTCATGGCATACGAATTGGTTTTACGGCTGTGGTTCAGCCAGTAGGGTGTAGCTGGTCAGCCAGCATCTCTCACAGCTACACAGCTGGAGCCAGCATCTCTCACAGCAACACAGCTGGTCAGCCAGCATCTCTCACAGCAACACAGCTGGTCAGCCAGCATCTCTCACAGCAACACAGCTGGTCAGCCAGCATCTCTCACAGCAACACAGCTGGTCAGCCAGCATCTCTCACAGCAACACAGCTGGTCAGCCAGCATCTCTCACAGCAACACAGCTGGTCAGCCAGCATCTCTCACAGCAACACAGCTGGTCAGCCAGCATCTCTCACAGCAACACAGCTGGTCAGCCAGCATCTCTCACAGCAACACAGCTGGTCAGCCAGCATCTCTCACAGCAACACAGCTGGTCAGCCAGCATCTCTCACAGCAACACAGCTGGTCAGCCAGCATCTCTCACAGCAACACAGCTGGTCAGCCAGCATCTCTCACAGCAACACAGCTGGTCAGCCAGCATCTCTCACAGCAACACAGCTGGTCAGCCAGCATCTCTCACAGCAACACAGCTGGTCAGCCAGCATCTCTCACAGCAACACAGCTGGTCAGCCAGCATCTCTCACAGCAACACAGCTGGTCAGCCAGCATCTCTCACAGCAACACAGCTGGTCAGCCAGCATCTCTCACAGCAACACAGCTGGTCAGCCAGCATCTCTCACAGCAACACAGCTGGTCAGCCAGCATCTCTCACAGCAACACAGCTGGTCAGCCAGCATCTCTCACAGCAACACAGCTGGTCAGCCAGCATCTCTCACAGCAACACAGCTGGTCAGCCAGCATCTCTCACAGCAACACAGCTGGTCAGCCAGCATCTCTCACAGCAACACAGCTGGTCAGCCAGCATCTCTCACAGCAACACAGCTGGTCAGCCAGCATCTCTCACAGCTACACACATCTGGTCAGCCAGCATCTCTCACAGCAACACAGCTGGTCAGCCAGCATCTCTCACAGCAACACAGCTGGTCAGCCAGCATCTCTCACAGCAACACAGCTGGTCAGCCAGCATCTCTCACAGCAACACAGCTGGTCAGCCAGCATCTCTCACAGCAACACAGCTGGTCAGCCAGCATCTCTCACAGCAACACAGCTGGTCAGCCAGCATCTCTCACAGCAACACAGCTGGTCAGCCAGCATCTCTCACAGCAACACAGCTGGTCAGCCAGCATCTCTCACAGCAACACAGCTGGTCAGCCAGCATCTCTCACAGCAACACAGCTGGTCAGCCAGCATCTCTCACAGCAACACAGCTGGTCAGCCAGCATCTCTCACAGCAACACAGCTGGTCAGCCAGCATCTCTCACAGCAACACAGCTGGTCAGCCAGCATCTCTCACAGCAACACAGCTGGTCAGCCAGCATCTCTCACACATCTGGTCAGCCAGCATCTCTCACAGCAACACAGCTGGTCAGCCAGCATCTCTCACAGCAACACAGCTGGTCAGCCAGCATCTCTCACAGCAACACAGCTGGTCAGCCAGCATCTCTCACAGCAACACAGCTGGTCAGCCAGCATCTCTCACAGCAACACAGCTGGTCAGCCAGCATCTCTCACAGCACACATCAGCCAGCATCTCTCACAGCAACACAGTCAGCCAGCATCTCTCACAGCAACACAGCTGGTCAGCCAGCATCTCTCACAGCAACACAGCTGGTCAGCCAGCATCTCTCACAGCAACACAGCTGGTCAGCCAGCATCTCTCACAGCAACACAGCTGGTCAGCCAGCATCTCTCACAGCAACACAGCTGGTCAGCCAGCATCTCTCACAGCAACACAGCTGGTCAGCCAGCATCTCTCACAGCAACACAGCTGGTCAGCCAGCATCTCTCACAGCAACACAGCTGGTCAGCCAGCATCTCTCACAGCAACACAGCTGGTCAGCCAGCATCTCTCACAGCAACACAGCTGGTCAGCCAGCATCTCTCACAGCAACACAGCTGGTCAGCCAGCATCTCTCACAGCAACACAGCTGGTCAGCCAGCATCTCTCACAGCAACACAGCTGGTCAGCCAGCATCTCTCACAGCAACACAGCTGGTCAGCCAGCATCTCTCACAGCAACACAGCTGGTCAGCCAGCATCTCTCAAAGCAACAGCTGGTCAGCCAGCATCTCTCAAAGCAACAGCTGGTCAGCCAGCATCTCTCACAGCTACACAGCTGGTCAGCATCTCTCACAGCAACACAGCTGGTCAGCCAGCATCTCTCACAGCAACACAGCTGGTCAGCCAGCATCTCTCACAGCAACACAGCTGGTCAGCCAGCATCTCTCACAGCAACACAGCTGGTCAGCCAGCATCTCTCACAGCAACACAGCTGGTCAACCAGCATCTCTCACAGCAACACAGCTGGTCAGCCAGCATCTCTCACAGCAACACAGCTGGTCAGCCAGCATCTCTCACAGCAACACAGCTGGTCAGCCAGCATCTCTCACAGCAACACAGCTGGTCAGCCAGCATCTCTCACAGCAACACAGCTGGTCAGCCAGCATCTCTCACAGCAACACAGGTCAGCCAGCATCTCTCACAGCAACACAGCTGGTCAGCCAGCATCTCTCACAGCAACACAGCTGGTCAGCCAGCATCTCTCACAGCAGCCAGCATCTCTCACAGCAACACAGCTGGTCAGCCAGCATCTCTCACAGCAACACAGCTGGTCAGCCAGCATCTCTCACAGCAACACAGCTGGTCAGCCAGCATCTCTCACAGCAACACAGCTGGTCAGCCAGCATCTCTCACAGCAACACAGCTGGTCAGCCAGCATCTCTCACAGCAACACAGCTGGTCAGCCAGCATCTCTCACAGCAACACAGCTGGTCAGCCAGCATCTCTCACAGCAACACAGCTGGTCAGCCAGCTGGTCAGCCAGCATCTCTCACAGCAACACAGCTGGTCAGCCAGCATCTCTCACAGCAACACAGCTGGAGCCAGCATCTTTCACAGCAACACAGCTAGTCAGCCAGCATCTCTCACAGCAACACAGCTGGAGCCAGCATCTCTCACAGCTACACAGCTGGTCAGCCAGCATCTCTCACAGCAACACAGCTGGTCAGCCAGCATCTCTCACAGCAACACAGCTGGTCAGCCAGCATCTCTCACAGCAACACATCTGGTCAGCCAGCATCTCTCACAGCAACACAGCTGGTCAGCCAGCATCTCTCACAGCAACACATCTGGTCAGCCAGCATCTCTCACAGCAACACAGCTGGTCAGCCAGCATCTCTCACAGCAACACAGCTGGTCAGCCAGCATCTCTCACAGCAACACAGCTGGTCAGCCAGCATCTCTCACAGCAACACATCTGGTCAGCCAGCATCTCTCACAGCAACACAGCTGGTCAGCCAGCATCTCTCACAGCAACACAGCTGGTCAGCCAGCATCTCTCACAGCAACACATCTGGTCAGCCAGCATCTCTCACAGCAACACAGCTGGTCAGCCAGCATCTCTCACAGCAACACAGCTGGTCAGCCAGCATCTCTCACAGCAACACAGCTGGTCAGCCAGCATCTCTCATAGTTACACTCAGATGGTCAGCCAGCATCTCTCAGCAACACAGCTGGTCAGCCAGCATCTATCAGAGCTGCACCATGGTAACCAGGCCAGGTGTGGGTATTAGATGGTAGACACCATGGTAACCAGGTCAGGTGTGGGTATTAGATGGTAGACACCATGGTAACCAGGCCAGGTGTGGGTATTAGATGGTAAACACCATGGTAACCAGGCCAGGTGTGGGTACTAGATGGTAAACACCATGGTAACCAGGCCAGGTGTGGGTATTAGATGGTAGACACCATGGTAAAAAGGCCAGATAACTGGATAGCCAGAATGTGTACATGTTCCTGTACCTCATAGTGACACTGTACACTCTAGTTACCAACTGTGTCCTGTGCTCCCTCAGCAAGTTATACTCCCTGAACAAATTATACTTCTATAACTCCTAGCTTCTCCCTGACTAGGAAAGCATTCACACTAGGACTAAGTCATTCTAGTCACTCTTTGAACAGGAGTGAGTACCTGCCAATCCCCAGGTACCGCATAACCTCTAAGCGTCTAGCGCTTCCTCATTACCCAAAACAGCGCGTGCCGGAAGGCAGGGGTTATTACGCACGTACGTAAATGCAATGATTCAGCAGGGGGAGGGTCCCAGTCATCTTGCTGAGACAAGCAGGTAACCACACTACTCCTCCAAGGAGCCTACCTGTCTCCTCCACTCTAACTGATTTCCGGGGTCGCCCCCCCCAGACCCGGTCCCAGACCAGTTCTGATGGATAAGAAGTACGTAACTTGTACCTACACAGGCAGGTTATTCCACCTCTGCATCCAAGCAAGATTATTATTATTATTATTGTTGTTATCATTACTTTTATTATTATTATTATTATTATTGTTGTTGTTGTTGCTGTTATTGCTATTATCATTATTATTATTGTCATTATTATTATAATTATTAGTTTTTATTTATTTATTTATTTATTTATTATTATTATTATTATTATTATTATTATTATTATTATTGTATAATGCTAATAGAGGTTTGTACATTAACGTGACTCGTGTAATGTGACGCGGGTTAACATATAAGTTAATCTAGCAAGATCACTTACACCAGATATTATTAAGTTTATACAGGTACAGGTATACATAAATACAGTTACACAAATTATACATAATAACATAAGTTGCATTAAGGTCACAGTACACAGGTGAAATCACAATATGCAAACCAGTCACTGTGAAAAAAAATAGTGAAATGGGACGGGTAAAATGTGAGGTGATATCTCAGCCTTATATAAGCCTTCCGCTTTTCTGTTATTGCAGATCATTGATAATGTGAGAAATCACGAAAGTGCTTGGAAGTTGACTATTTTTTCACAGTGGTTGTTTTGCATAGTGACATGTGTGTAATTTACCCAGGATAATCCCACAAAGGTCAGACAAAGTGACTTATTTCCATTAGGGTCCTGACTTGTTTCGCGAGTTGTTGAAGACGTTAGTTTTAAAGTTGATGGGAATAAGTGGGATAGCTGTGAGAAGACCTTCCCACAGGTGAGGCACTCACAGCGTGGTGTGTACATGACCACCTTCCCACAGGTGAGGCACTCACAGCATGGTGTGTACATGACCACCTTCCCACAGGTGAGGCACTCACAGCGTGGTGTGTACATGACCACCTTCCCACAGGTGAGGCACTCACAGCGTGGTGTGTACATGACCACCTTCCCACAGGTGAGGCACTCACAGAATGGTGTGTACATGACCGCCTTCCCACAGGTGAGGCACTCACAGAATGGTGTGGACAAGACGCACGACATTTGTACCGCAAAAAAAGGTAACATGAGTGGTCAGTCGGGACAGTCGACGCTGAGGCGCAAGAATTAGAAAGGGGACCAAGATGTATTGTTGACCGCTGCTGCAAATTGCACATAGTGAGGGAGGCTTGGTGAGGGCGTGTGTCCCTTTCCCACGCCCACCCCACGCCCACTCCACGCCCACCACCTGCAGCAGTGTGGGTGGAGGTGATGTCTGCCTGGACGTTATGTTTTTTCAAGTAATTTTCTCGTGGTTTAGCTGTGTTCCTGGTTCTTTATTCCTCTATGTCTTCTGTGTTTGTTATCCTTCAAGGTGTTGTTTTATTGTGTGTGTGTGTGTGTGTGTGTGTGTGTGTGTGTGTGTGTGTGTGTCCCAGTAATACCCTCTACCTTAAGTTTATACCTGGAGGTTACCTGGAGGTTATTCCGGGGATCAACGCCCCCGCGGCCCGGTCCATGACCAGGCCTCCCGATGGATCAGGGCCTGATGAACTAGGCTGTTACTGCTGGCCGCACGCAGTCCAACGTACGAGCCACAGCCCGGCTGATCCGGCACTGACTTTAGGTATCTGTCCAGCTCTCTCTTGAAGGCAGCCAGGGGTTTATTGGCAATTCCCCTAATGCTTGATGGGAGGCTGTTGAACAGTTTTGGGCCCCGGACACTTATGGTGTTTTCCCTTAGTGTAATATGGCGCCCCTACTTTTTATTGGGGGTATTTTGCCAGTCTTGTTTAACAAACAATTCATCAACTTGCCGCTGTTGTATACCATTCATATATAATTTTTTTTTTCATCCAATTTCTGCCCTTTATTGTCAGCATAGTTGCTGATCCCTGTATTCCCAGTATTATATAGCATAGCATATTAGTATCATCCCTGTGCTTTAGACACGAGATCCCTCGTAGGCCTGGCTTTGTGTGACGTCATGGGGATACACATGGGCAGTGATCCCCCTGTCCCGTCCTCACTCGGCGGCAGACCTACAAGGCGTGAACAGGCTAGGCACCCGGCTCCATCTCTCATCTCAGTCTGACAATACACCTACCATCCTACAAGTGTGTCTACCTTATCCTACGATATCTCCATTCAAGAACCCTTACGATATTATCAGCGAAATGGATTTTGACTTGTTTCCCACGAGGCGGGCTAAAATAACACGGGTTCGAGCCCCGGCCAGTCGCACTTTCCTAATTGATTATAAAAACCCACATATTCATGAATGCATTAATATTATATATATATATATATATATATATATATATATATATATATATATATATATATATATATATATATATATATATATATATATATATATATATATGTCGTGCCGAATATGTAAAACTGGCCAATTAGCAAGAACTCATTTAAAATTAAGTCCTTTCTGAAATTTTCTCTTATACGTTTAAAGATATATTTTTTTCATTAATGTTAATGTAATTTTTTTTTAATTTTGCACCAGAAGAATCTTAGAAAACTTATCTAACCTTATTATAACAAGAGCAATTTGTTTTAGCCTAACCCAACTAAATATATTTTAAATACGTTTACAATAATTTAGTACTAAACAAACACAATCAAATATATTTTTTTCGTTAGGTTCAGATTAATTTGGGTGAAATTATTGCATACACAAATTTTCATTTGTCCTATATGGCAACATGAGCGTTGCTATTTAAGCCAAGATCACATGTTCTGCCTATTCGGCACGACATATTTATATATATATATATATATATATATATATATATATATATATATATATAGTATATATATAGTATATATATATATATATATACCATCTTTTAGGAGTGAAGAAGAGCAGAATGTAAGTGTGGGGGAGGTACGTGAGGCATTACGTAAAATGAAAGGGGGTAAAGCAGCTGGAACTGATGGGATCATGACAGAAATGTTAAAAGCAGGGGGGGATATAGTGTTGGAGTGGTTGGTACTTTTGTTTAATAAATGTATGAAAGAGGGGAAGGTACCTAGGGATTGGCGGAGAGCATGTATAGTCCCTTTATATAAAGGGAAAGGGGACAAAAGAGATTGTAAAAATTATAGAGGAATAAGTTTACTGAGTATACCAGGAAAAGTGTACGGTAGGGTTATAATTGAAAGAATTAGAGGTAAGACAGAATGTAGGATTGCGGATGAGCAAGGAGGCTTCAGAGTGGGAAGGGGATGTGTAGATCAAGTGTTTACATTGAGGCATATATGTGAACAGTATTTAGATAAAGGTAGGGAAGTTTTTATTGCATTTATGGATTTAGAAAAGGCATATGATAGAGTGGATAGAGGAGCAATGTGGCAGATGTTGCAAGTATATGGAATAGGTGGTAAGTTATTAAATGCTGTAAAGAGTTTTTATGAGGATAGTGAGGCTCAGGTTAGGGTGTGTAGAAGAGAGGGAGAATACTTCCCGGTAAAAGTAGGTCTTAGATAGGGATGTGTAATGTTACCATGGTTGTTTAATATATTTATAGATGGGGTTGTAAAAGAAGTAAATGCTGGGGTGTTCGGGAGAGGGGTGGGATTAAATTATGGGGAATCAAATACAAAATGGGCATTGACACAGTTACTTTTTGCTGATGATACTGTGCTTATGGGAGATTCTAAAGAAAAATTGCAACGGTTAGTGGATGAGTTTGGAAATGTGTGTAAAGGTAGAAATTTGAAAGTGAACATAGAAAAGAGTAAGGTGATGAGTGTATCAAATGATTTATATAAAGAAAAAATGGATATCAAATTGGGGTGGAGGAGTATGGAAGAAGTGAATGTTTTCAGATACTTGGGAGTTGACGTGTCGGCGGATGGATTTATGAAGGATGAGGTTAATCATAGAATTGATGAGGGGAAAAAAGGTGAGTGGTGCGTTGAGGTATATGTGGAGACACAAAAAACGTTATCTATGGAGGCAAGAAGGGAATGTATGAAAGTATAGTAGTACCAACACTCTTATATGGATGTGAAGCTTGGGTGGTAAATGCAGCAGCGAGGAGACAGTTGGAGGCAGTGGAGATGTCCTGTCTAAGGGCAATGTGTGGTGTAAATATTATGCAGAAAATTCGGAGTGTGGATATTAGGAGAAGGTGTGGAGTTAATAAAAGTATTAGTCAGAGGGCAGAAGAGGGGTTGTTGAGGTGGTTTGGTCATTTAGAGAGAATGGATCAAAATAGAATGACATGGAAAGCATATAAATCTATAGGGGAAGGAAGGCGGGGTAGGGGTCGTCCTCGAAAGGGTTGGAGAGAGGGGGTAAAGGAGGTTTTGTGGGAGAGGGGCTTGGACTTCCAGCAAGCGTGCGTGAGCGTGTTAGATAGGAGTGAATGGAGACGAATGGTATTTGGGACCTGACGATCTGTTGGAGTGTGAGCAGGGTAATATTTAGTGAAGGGATTCAGGGAAACCGGATATTTTCATAAAGTCGGACTTGAGTCCTGGAAATGGGAAGTACAATGCCAGCACTTTAAAGGAGGGGTTTGGGATATTGGCAGTTTGGAGGGATATGTTGTGTATCTTTATACGTATATGCTTCTAAACTGTTGTATTCTGAGCACCTCTGCAAAAACAGTGATAATGTGTGAGTGTGGTGAAAGCATTGAATGATAAAAGTATTTTCTTTTTGGGGATTTTCTTTATTTTTTGGGTCACCCTGCCTCGGTGGGAGACGGCCGACTTGTTGAAATATATATATATATATATATATATATATATATATATATATATATATATATATATATATATATATATATATATATATAAGACATATGTGCAAGTTTACTATATTGTCGAAACGTTTCGCCTACACGGTGGGCCCCTTTTCTGCATTCTTATATTATAAATATTACCAGCGGAGGTTGCTGCCCTTCTCTGTGCACCTCGTGGCCTACCACAAATTCCATCGCGTTTTAACGTTGTTTTTCCCACCCACTTATTTTTTAAAACCCCTGGTATGCCTGCAGGGTCCTCGGTGAAGTGTCTTTTTTTTCTAAGAGAGTGTTAATATTAACTAGTTGATAATTTAGTTACCCGTGTGGGATGTGTTGACCTTGTGTGTAGGAGAGTTTTACTGTTTTATTGAGTGTTTGTGTAAATGTCTTACCTTGGGATACGTATTTATTTTCTCTCTACGGTGTGTTGTGTGTGTGCATATGTGTATGTTGTGTGTGTGTATGTGTATGTTGTGTGTGTGTGTGTGTGTGTATGTTATGTGTGTGTGTATGTGTATGTTGTGTGTGTGTGTGTGTGT
>NC_091365.1:7717275-7719775 GCF_038502225.1 Cherax quadricarinatus
GTTATAGTCCATCACACAGGATGGTGTTCCACTGTTATAGTCAATCACACAGGATGGTGTTCCACTGTTATATTCCATCACACAGGATGGTGTTCCACTGTTATATTCCATCACACCGGACGGTGTTCCACTGTTATATTCCATCACACAGGATGGTGTTCCACTGTTATATTCCATCACACAGGATGGTGTTCCACTGTTATATTCCATCACACAGGATGGTGTTCCACTGTTATATTCCATCACACAGGATGGTGTTCCACTGTTATATTCCATCACACAGGATGGTGTTCCACTGTTATATTCCATCACACAGGATGGTGTTCCACTGTTATATTCCATCACACAGGATGGTGTTTCATTGTTATATTCCATCACACAGGATGGTGTTTCATTGTTATATTCCATCACACAGGATGGTGTTCCACTGTTATGTTCCATCACACAGGATGGTGTTCCACTGTTATATTCCATCACACAGGATGGTGTTCCACTGTCATAGTCCATCACACAGGATGGTGTGTCACTGTCATAGTCCATCACACAGGATGGTGTGTCACTGTCATAGTCCATCACACAGGATGGTGTGTCACTGTCATAGTCCATCACACAGGATGGTGTGTCACTGTCATAGTCCATCACACAGGATGGTGTGTCACTGTCATAGTCCATCACACAGGATGGTGTTTCACTGTCATAGTCCCTCACACAGGATAGTGTTTCACTGTCATAGTTCATCACACAGGATGGTGTGTCACTGTCATAGTCCATCAAACAGGATGGTGTGTCACTGTCATAGTCAATCACACAGGATGGTGTTTCACTGTCATAGTCCCTCACACAAGATGGTGTGTCACTCATAGTCCATCAAACAGGATGGTGTGTCACTATCATAGTCCATCACACAGGATGGTGTGTCACTGTCATAGTCCATCAAACAGGATGGTGTGTCACTGTCATAGTCCATCACACAGGATGGTGTGTCACTGTCATAGTCCATCAAACAGGATGGTGTGTCACTGTCATAGTCCATCACACAGGATGGTGTGTCACTGTCATAGTTCATCACACAGGATGGTGTGTCACTGTCATAGTCCATCAAACAGGATGGTGTGTCACTGTCATAGTCCATCAAACAGGATGGTGTGTCACTGTCATAGTCCATTACACAGGATGGTGTGTCACTGTCATAGTCCATCACACAGGATGGTGTTTCACTGTCATAGTCCATCACACAGGATGATGTTTCACTGTCATAGTCCCTCACACAGGATAGTGTTTCACTGTCATAGTTCATCACACAGGATGGGTCACATACATAAGTGTTGAGATGAGCCAGTCTGAGCTGGGACACTTCAGGAAGGCAGTGAGGATGTCGTTCAGCGCTCCCCCTGAAAGTTCAGCAGCTACGACAGCTTCAGAGTTGCCATCACTGCCCATTGTGTAGAGTGATGGGAGAGGGGAGAGGGGGAGGTTGCTGGTCCGGTAGTTGGACTCGAAAAATGCAGTCATTGTTTTTAACTTTCACTTTTGTTTTGTTTCTGTGCCCTTAATTTCCCTGCCCCTCCCCCCTCTTTTCCCTTCCCCCTCCACTCCTCCCCCCCCCCTTTATTCAGTCTTTTATGTCACCGCCTGACAACAGTTACAATTGTCACCATTACCACCACCACTACCACAGTTCTAAATCATCGCCATCACTATCACCACAGTCGTCACCACCACCACAGTTGTCACCACCACCACAGTTGTCACCACCACCACAGTTATCACCACCACCACAGTTGTCACCACCACCACAGTTATCACCACCACCACAGTTGTCACCACCACTACAATTGTCACCACCACCACAGTTGTCACTACCACCACAGTTGTCACCACCACTACAATTGTCACCACCACCACAGTTGTCACCACCACCGAAGTTGTCACCACCACCGAAGTTGTCACCACCACCGAAGTTGTCACCAACATCATGATTACAGCAATACAGCAAGTGGTGGTGTGATCCTAGGAGAGTCTACCTGGAGAGTGTTCCGGGGGTCAACGCCCCCGCGGCCCGGTCTGTGACCAGGCCTCCCTGTGGATCAGGGCCTGATCAACCAGGCTGGTACTTGCTGGTACGAACCACAGTTCGGTTGGTCAGGTGCCGACTTTAGGTATCTGTCCAGCTCCCTCTTGAAGGCAGCCAGGGATCTATTGGTAATTCCCCTTGTACCTGGAGGGAGGCTGTGGAACAGTCGTACGAGGGCAACCCCAGGATATTTAATAAAAGTAACCCACATACTCCAGCAACAACCTAGATGTTCCTTTTAATAAGATAATACAAGCCTTGAAGGTTTGAAGCCGATCGGACAATTCATTCACAAGTTATGTCATGGACAAAAATATGGGTTAAGGATTGTGAATTTTAGCTCACCATGAGGCGGGCTAAAACAACACGGGTTCGATCCTCCGGCTAGTCGCAGTGTTGTTATTGATTAAGTATTATTTGTTCGTG
>NC_091365.1:7722275-7735747 GCF_038502225.1 Cherax quadricarinatus
GTCTGCTGCCTGCGTGTGGGACAAGACTGTCTGCTGCCTGCGTGTGGGACAAGACTGTCTGCTGCCTGCGTGTGGGACAAGACTGTCTGCTGCCTGCGTGTGGGACAAGACTGTCTGCTGCCTGTGTGTGGGACAAGACTGTCTGCTGCCTGCGTGCGGGACAAGACTGTCTGCTGCCTTCGTGTGGGACAAGACTGTCTGCTGCCTGCGTGTGGGACAAGACTGTCTGCTGCCTGCGTGTGGGACAAGACTGTCTGCTGCCTGCGTGTGGGACAAGACTGTCTGCTGCCTGCGTGTGGGACAAGACTGTCTGCTGCCTGCGTGTGGGACAAGACTGTCTGCTGCCTGCGTGCGGGACAAGACTGTCTGCTGCCTGCGTGTGGGACAAGACTGTCTGCTGCCTGCGTGTGGGACAAGACTGTCTGCTGCCTGCGTGTGGGACAAGACTGTCTGCTGCCTGCGTGCGGGACAAGACTGTCTGCTGCCTGCGTGCGGGACAAGACTGTCTGCTGCCTGCGTGTGGGACAAGACTGTCTGCTGCCTGCGTGCGGGACAAGACTGTCTGCTGCCTGCGTGTGGGACAAGACTGTCTGCTGCCTGCGTGTGGGACAAGACTGTCTGCTGCCTGCGTGTGGGACAAGACTGTCTGCTGCCTGCGTGCGGGACAAGACTGTCTGCTGCCTGCGTGCGGGACAAGACTGTCTGCTGCCTGCGTGTGGGACAAGACTGTCTGCTGCCTGCGTGTGGGACAAGACTGTCTGCTGCCTGCGTGTGGGACAAGACTGTCTGCTGCTTGCGTGTGGGACAAGACTGTCTGCTGCTTGCGTGTGGGACAAAACTGTCTGCTGCTTGCGTGTGGGACAAGACTGTCTGCTGCCTGCGTGTGGGACAAGACTGTCTGCTGCCTGTGTGTGGGACAAAACTGTCTGCTGCTTGCGTGTGGGACAAGACTGTCTGCTGCCTGCGTGTGGGACAAAACTGTCTGCTGCTTGCGTGTGGGACAAGACTGTCTGCTGCTTGCGTGTGGGACAAGACTGTCTGCTGCCTGCGTGTGGGACAAGACTGTCTGCTGCCTGTGTGTGGGACAAAACTGTCTGCTGCTTGCGTGTGGGACAAGACTGTCTGCTGCCTGCGTGTGGGACAAAACTGTCTGCTGCTTGCGTGTGGGACAAGACTGTCTGCTGCTTGCGTGTGGGACAAGACTGTCTGCTGCCTGCGTGTGGGACAAGACTGTCTGCTGCTTGCGTGTGGGACAAGACTGTCTGCTGCCTGCGTGTGGGACAAGACTGTCTGCTGCCTGCGTGTGGGACAAGACTGTCTGCTGCCTGTGTGTGGGACAAAACTGTCTGCTGCTTGCGTGTGGGACAAGACTGTCTGCTGCCTGCGTGTGGGACATAACTGTCTGCTGCTTGCGTGTGGGACAAGACTGTCTGCTGCTTGCGTGTGGGACAAGACTGTCTGCTGCCTGCGTGTGGGACAAGACTG
This sequence comes from Cherax quadricarinatus, assembly GCF_038502225.1. Classification (NCBI taxonomy): domain Eukaryota; kingdom Metazoa; phylum Arthropoda; class Malacostraca; order Decapoda; family Parastacidae; genus Cherax; species Cherax quadricarinatus. Next base: position 7,723,761 of record NC_091365.1, read on the forward strand.
TCTGCTGCTTGCGTGTGGGACAAGACTGTCTGCTGCCTGCGTGTGGGACAAGACTGTCTGCTGCCTGCGTGTGGGACAAGACTGTCTGCTGCCTGCGTTTGGATCAGCATGCAAATATCTCACTGGAGACGTCCTCGGAATGTCGTGTTAGGAGAGATAGAAGGAATGTGGTTATTGTTGTTGGTGCAGGATACACTTCTTACACTGTGTGAAGGATGAGAGAGATGGCCAGGACACTGTGTTAAGGATGAGTGAGATGGCCAGGACACTGTGTGAAGGATGAGTGAGATGGCCAGGACACTGTGTGAAGGATGAGAGAGATGGCTAGAACACTGTGTGAAGGATGAGAGAGATGGCCAGGACACTGTGTGAAGGATGAGTGAGATGGCCAGGACACTGTGTGAAGGATGAGAGAGATGGCCAGGACACTGTGTTAAGGATGAGTGAGATGGCCAGGACACTGTGTGAAGGATGAGAGAGATGGCCAGGACACTGTGTTAAGGATGAGTGAGATGGCCAGGACACTGTGTGAAGGATGAGTGAGATGGCCAGGACACTGTGTGAAGGATGAGAGAGATGGCCAGGACACTGTGTGAAGGATGAGAGAGATGGTTAGAACACTGTGTGAAGGATGAGAGAGATGGCCAGGACACTGTGTTAAGGATGAGAGAGATGGCCAGGACACTGTGTGAAGGATGAGTGAGATGGCCAGGACACTGTGTGAAGGATGAGTGAGATGGCCAGGACACTGTGTGAAGGATGAGAGAGATGGTTAGAACACTGTGTGAAGGATGAGAGAGATGGCCAGGACACTGTGTTAAGGATGAGAGAGATGGCCAGGACACTGTGTGAAGGATGAGTGAGATGGCCAGGACACTGTGTGAAGGATGAGTGAGATGGCCAGGACACTGTGTGAAGGATGAGAGAGATGGCCAGGACACTGTGTGAAGGATGAGAGAGATGGTTAGAACACTGTGTGAAGGATGAGAGAGATGGCCAGGACACTGTGTTAAGGATGAGAGAGATGGCCAGGACACTGTGTGAAGGATGAGTGAGATGGCCAGGACACTGTGTGAAGGATGAGTGAGATGGCCAGGACACTGTGTGAAGGATGAGAGAGATGGCCAGGACACTGTGTGAAGGATGAGTGAGATGGCCAGGACACTGTGTGAAGGATGAGTGAGATGGCCAGGACACTGTGTGAAGGATGAGTGAGATGGCCAGGACACTGTGTGAAGGATGAGTGAGATGGCCAGGACACTGTGTGAAGGATGAGTGAGATGGCCAGGACACTGTGTGAAGGATGAGTGAGATGGCCAGGACACTGTGTGAAGGATGAGAGAGATGGTTAGAACACTGTGTGAAGGATGAGAGAGATGGCTAGAACACTGTGTGAAGGATGAGAGAGATGGCTAGAACACTGTGTGAAGGATGAGAGAGATGGCTAGAACACTGTGTGAAGGATGAGAGAGATGGCCAGGACACTGTGTGAAGGATGAGAGAGATGGCTAGAACACTGTGAGAAGGATGGGAGAGAGGGGGAGAACACTGTGTGAATGAGAGAGATGGCTAGAACACTGTGTGAAGGATGAGAGAGATGGCTAGAACACTGTGTGAAGGATGAGAGAGATGGCTAGAACACTGTGTGAAGGATGAGAGAGATGGCCAGGACACTGTGTGAAGGATGAGAGAGATGGCTAGAACACTGTGTGAAGGATGAGAGAGATGGCCAGGACACTGTGTGAAGGATGAGTGAGATGGCTAGAACACTGTGTGAAGGATGAGAGAGATGGCTAGAACACTGTGTGAAGGATGAGAGAGATGGCTAGAACACTGTGTGAAGGATGAGAGAGATGGCTAGAACACTGTGTGAAGGATGAGAGAGATGGCCAGGACACTGTGTGAAGGATGAGTGAGATGGCCAGGACACTGTGTGAAGGATGAGAGAGATGGTTAGAACACTGTGTGAAGGATGAGAGAGATCCAGGACACTGTGTGAAGGATGAGAGAGATGGCCAGGACACTGTGTGAAGGATGAGAGAGATGGTTAGAACACTGTGTGAAGGATGAGAGAGATCCAGGACACTGTGTGAAGGATGAGAGAGATGGCCAGGACACTGTGTGAAGGATGAGAGAGATGGCCAGGACACTGTGTGAAGGATGATGAGAGAGATCCAGGACACTGTGTGAAGGATGAGAGAGATGGCTAGAACACTGTGTGAAGGATGAGAGAGATGGTTAGAACACTGTGTGAAGGATGAGAGAGATGGGCAGGACACTGTGTGGAGGATGAGAGAGATGGTTAGAACACTGTGTGAAGGATGAGAGAGATGGTTAGAACACTGTGTGAAGGATGAGAGAGATGGTTAGAACACTGTGTGAAGGATGAGAGAGATGGTTAGAACACTGTGTGAAGGATGAGAGAGGTCCAGGACACTGTGTGAAGGATGAGAGAGATGACCAGGACACTGTGTGAAGGATGGAGTAGCGTAAAACTTGCCCCCTCTTTCCCCTGGCTGTCTTTTTTGTCCTTGCCCGACTTAAAAATCCGGGGCCCTGTGTTTGGGCTTTCCCCTTCGTGTATGTCCCGTTTTCCCCACGGTAAAAAAAGGTATCTCTGACCTTTTAACCTGAAGTACCATAAAGTGTAATGGTTTTTCCCTTACCCAGCTGGACAGGGGGGGGTAAGCAGGTTTTGGGTACAAAAATTTACAATTATAAAATGGTAACGTATCCAAAAAAACCCACAGGTTGAAGGGAAAAACTCGGGGTTTTATTTTTGCGCCAAATTATTGTAATGTTGCAGAAATAAGTGGATATCCGGAAGTCGTTCGGGGGGGCCCCCTCTCTCAGGGGGTCGCCCCCCTGGGGGAATCTGCCTGGACCCCTACTTTTTGCAAAAATGCAAGCTCCGTTTTGAGTTCATTGAAACACAAAAGTTCTAAAACTTTTGTTCCCCCCTTAAATTATTTTTTAATATCGCTCTTTCCCGGGTTTTGCACAGTAACATGTATAAATTACCGGGAAAACCCCCTAAAAAATAAAAAGTAAAAAATTTTTCCCGGGTTGGTAATTTTTGTCAAGACACAGGACAAGTGTTTCCGGGCCTTTTTATTACTCATATGCTAAACCCACAGCTGCGCCTTTGTCAATGACAGGGGCCTTTCTTTTTACCCTCCCCCTCAAAATTTTTGGTTAGGGTTAAAACCCTTTTAATTATTTATTTCCATTGGGCATAAAGGGGGACATAATACGCCCCGGCCCTTTTTTAAAAACGGACTAAACCCCTGGACAAACCCCCCTTTTAAAAGGTCCCAAAACACGGGTATCATTGACCTTAGTGCTGTATAGTACCTAAAAGCTGATAAATAAACTAATTTTAAAATAACTAAAATGAAAAATATTACCGGTTTAATTTTTTCCCCCTTCGGGTTTCTCTGTTAATATGTGTGCGTACACAAAATATTCTAGTATTTCAGTTTTTTTTCCCCTTTTTTTTTTTTTCAAAAAGATAGCTTTTAAATTTTAAAAAAATGAAATTAAAGGGAATTAGGTGAAAAAGGGGAATGACTCTGTGAGGTGAATCCTTTGGGGCAAGGGGATCGCCAACCAACTTAAATGTAGGCACAGGCTAATTTTAAACACACACACACACACACACACACCCAAAAAAAAAAAAAAAAATAGCAAAAATTTGGGGTTTGAGAATAATTTCCCAGTCAGAGGAGGACCAGTCGGGGAAAAGGGGGATCGGGAAAGGGTTTTCGGCCTGGCCCAAGAAACTTTTGGGGTTTTAGTCCCCCAAATGAAATCAAAAAGTTTGGGGAAAGATCGAAGACCCCAGACAAAATTACAGTCTGGGGGGCCAGGACTACAAACCTCACTAAGGGAAAGGATCTTGGGTGGAATAAAACACCAGGCACGTCTGGGGACATAAAGAAATTTGGGCCCACCAAGACTTTAAAAAATTAAAAGTGAAAAGATTTTTTGGGGGACTAGTCCCGGATCTGGGAAATTTGTTTTTACGAGGGGGTTTAAAGGGTGGAAGAACCCAAAGGACAGGGAGAGATAGAGGATATGAAAAAAAAACCTTAAAAATAGAAATTTTGACAAGGTGGACAGAGGCTAAAATTTTTCAGAGTTTGGGACACAGCAACGGGGAAAAATTGGGAAAGTTGAAGACTCAGATGAATCAAAGGATGTTGGGAAATTTTTTTGGTAAAGAATTGTCAGGAAGGGGAAAGTGATCCCAAGGGGAACCCAAGACCAAAATGTTTAAGAAATTATGAAAAAACCTCATGGAGCGGGGATTTTTTAGTAACGACAACTAGTGAACACGGTACGAAAAAACTCTTGGAGCATGGAGATGGATCTACTAGTGACCAATGAAAAAGGTGGGGCCAGAAACTATGAATCAACTTCTGCAACCATAAATAGGCCCCCCACACACACACACACACACACAGGGAAAACCTGTGTCCAAAAAACCCACTGGGGTTCTTTACCCTTGACAACATTAAAACAAGAAAAGAGGGTGGGGGGTTATTTTTTTGGACTGCAAGGGAAAGGGGTTTTACACAGTTCCACAAGAGATTGGTGCAAAAACTGGAGGGCCGGGGATAACGGGGGAAAACACACAATGGGTCAGGGGAAAACTTGTCAGGGAAAACAACAGCAAATCATGGTACGTGGCCCAGGTGTCCCGAGTGGGCACCCTGTGACCAGCCCAAAGGGGCCCCAAGGGGTCAGTCCTGGGGCCAGTGCTGTTTTTGGTATTTTGAACGACATGACGGAAGGGAAAAGACTCCGGGGGTCCCCGTTTGCAGATGACGTGAAGTTGATGGGGAAAAATTTACTTTTGATCAAAGAACCAAACCCCGAACTAAAAAGGGTCTGGACGGGGTGGACCTGGTCCCCAATTGGGTCCTGGGGTTCAGTCCCAAAGTGCAAGTCATGAAGATTGGGGAAAGGGCAAAAAAGGCCGCAGACGGGTACAGTCCTGAAGGGCCCGAACTAAAAACCCCCTTTAAAGGAAAAAAAACTTGGGGTGGGTATAACCGGCACATCCCCTGGGCACATAAACCAAATATGCTGGCATAGGGGCCTTAGCAAACCTCAAAACAGCATTCCGACATCTTAAAAAGGGGAAATCATTGGGACCCTTACCCCGGTATGTTAGGCCCATATTGGAGGGGCACCATTTTTAAACCCCACACTGGCCAAGCACTTAAAATTTAAAAAAGTGAAGGTTTGCAACAAGACTAGCCCCAGGGGCAAAAGGGGTATGCCCCACGAGGAAAAGGTTTAAAAAATAAACCCTTTTGGGACACTGGGGGGACAGGAGAGATGGAGGACAGGGAAAAAAAAACATGCAAAAATCTGAGAGAATTGACAAAGGGGGCCCAAAAAGCCCGGAAATGTTCCAGAGTTTTGGACACAGTAACAAGGGGACACAGTTGGGCTAAAAGACACAGATGAATCCGGGGATGGGGAAGTATTTTTTAGCCAAAAGTGTCAGTAAGTGGAATATTTTGGGAACCAAATGGTGGGGGCCAGGATCCATACATGGCTTTAGCAGAGGTATGTTTTAAGCCCCCGGCCCCAGGGGGTGCCCCTGTGGGATCAGTGGGCCGGGGCCGGGGCTCGGACTCGACCCCCGCAACCTAAACCAAAATTGGTACAACTGGGAAAAGTACACACACACAAAAGTCACACGGTCAGAGGTTTCCCGGCGATGGGGTAACATATATCCCCTAACATTTACACTGTTCCCATTTTATCCCATGTTGTTCAGATGGGGGGCCCCACCTTCATCATATGGGATAAATTCCCTTTGGGAAAGATGATCTGTGGTTTTTAAAAAGCCGCCTCCCTACACCCCACCCCCTCCCCCGGCGAGGGTTCCCGGCCTCCGCTAACCTCTTTTCCATAATAGTCCCAATAATAATAATAATGGGAATAATATTTAAAATCTACTTTATTATTAAAACTCTTTTTTTAACATTGGTGTTTAAAATGAAGTAAAAGGGGATTAAATTATGGAGGTGAGGGTGGGTTAAATTTCTTTAATTTCCCCTTCCGGCCCGGTCCCAGCCAGACCTCCCGGTTGACTCTTAAAACCCTGAAGGCTGTTGGTTTCCGGGTGCGGGAGTCAACATATCCCAGCCCCGGTTTATGTGGAACTTTCTTGAGGGAAATAATAAAGACAGCCAGGTGTCTGTTTATTTCCCCTCATGGATGAATGAATTTTAAAAAGTCTTTGGGTTTCCTTTCACTTACTGAATTATTTTTTAGTGTAAATTTTACAGTCTTCTTTTCATTGGTGCTATTTGCACTGTCTTCTAAACCCCCTTGTCCATTTTATAAATTAGTATATCAATATTGGTTCCCCTCTGAAGCTGTTTTTTCCCCAAGGGGGCTCTTATCAATCAGAGAAATTTGGGAAAATGTGGAGGTTGAGGTAATGGGCCGACCTGGGTTGATGTTTCCAGTCAAAAAACATTTAAAATTGACAGGGCTTAAAAAAAAAAACCCCACACACACACACACACACACACACACCACACACACACACACACACACACACACACACACAACACACACACACACACACACATAAAAAAACACACATCCGGTTTTTACATATAAAAGAGATCACCCCAAAAAAATTAATTTGCTTCTCTTGAGATGATTTCCAAAAAAGGGTTGGTTGATGTCATTTGGTTTTATTCCCCTTTTCCCCCAAATGTTGCCACCCTCCCAACACCTTCTCACCCCCCCCTCTCTCCCCCAACTCTTTCTCCTTTTTTTTCCCCTTTTCCCTTTCCCCCCCACTTTTCCCCCAATTTTTCTCTCATTGATTTTAAAGAGACTTTGTTTTCCTGTAAGATTTTTTCTCTCTCTCCCCTCCCCTCTCTCTTTCTCTCTCTCTCTCCTCTCTCTCTCTCTCTCTCTCTCTCTCTCTCTCTCTCTCTCTCTCTCTCTCTCTCCTCCTCTCCTCTACTCTCTTTCACTCACTTTCTCACTCTTGCTCTCACTCCTTATTTTCTCCTTTCACTCCTTTCTAAATCTTTCTCCTCCCACACAATAAAAATTATCAGAAAGCATCCTTAAATGTGATCTTATCCTAGGTAAACATCGATGGAATTGACAGTTACATTGCCTACAGAATAAACCCAAGAAAATAAATGTTCAAATTCTGTTTAAACTAACACTTTGTTGAGTTGCCAATTATATTTAGGTCTGATTTTTCTATTTTCCTTATTTATGTTTCTTCTGCATCATTCAGAATTTCAGTTTGTTGAGCTGAGTTATTGTTGGGTGTGTGTGGAGAGTGTTGTGTGGAGTGTGTGTGTGTGGAGTGTTATTGTGTATTAATGGAGTGTGTGTGTAGAGTGTGTGTAGAAGTGTTGTGTGGAGTATGTGTGGAGTGTGTGTGGAGTGTGTATGTAGAGTGTGTGCTGGGTGTGTGTGTGGAGTATTAATAGTGTGTGTGTGAGTGTGTGGAGTGTGTGTGTAGAGAGTATTGTAGAGTGTGTAGAGTGTGTGTGTGTGTGTGAGCTATGTGCTGGTGTGTGAAGTGTGTGTGGAGTGTGTGTGTGTGTGTCATGTGGAGTGTGTGGAGTGTGTGTGTGTGTAGGTATTGTGTGTGGAGATGTGTGGCTGTGTGGGAGTGTGTGGTGAGTGTGCATGTGCTTGTATGTGTGTAAATTTTGAAATTATGTATAATTTGTTTGAAGTGTGTGCATGTGTGTGTGTACTTTAGATGTATGTGATGTGTGTGCTGTGGAAGTGTGTGTAGTGTGCATGTGTAGAGTGTGTACAGTATGTGTGCTGATGTGCCTTATGATGCATGTGTGTGTGTGTGTACAGAGTGTGTGTGCATGGGTAACTGTGTGTGGTGTGCTTAGAGTGTGTGTGTGTATGTGGCAGAGTGCCAGCCAGTGTGTGGAAGTAGTGTGTGTGTGTGTGTGTGTGTGTGTGGAGTGTGTGGAATGTAGTGTGTAGAGTGTGTGTGTGTGGGAGGGTGGCAGGGAGGTGTGTGGGGAGGGTGTGTGTATGGGAGGTGTGTGTGGGAGGTGTGTATAGAGGGAGGGTGTGTGGTGTGTGTGTGTGTGTGGAGTGTGTGTGTGTGGGTGTGTGTGTAGAGTGTGTGTGTGTGGAGTGTGTGTGGAGTGTGTGTGGCTGTGGAGTGTGTGTGTGTGCTGGTGTGTATGGGTGTGTGGAGTGTGTGTGTGTGGGTGTGTGTGTGTCTCCCAGATTGTGTGTGTGGGTGTGTGGGAGGGTGCCAGGGAGGTGTGTGTGGGAGGGTGTGGGAGGGTGTGTGGTGTGTGTGTGTATGGTGTGTGTGTGGGGAGGGTGCCTTTGGGAGGGTGTGTGTGGGGAGGGTGTGTGTAGGGGAGGTGCTTATGTAGGGTGTGTGTGGGGAGGGTGTGTGTGGGGAGGGGTGTGTATGGGGAGGGTGTTATGGTGTGTGTGTGGAGTTTGTATTGTGGAGTGTGCCCAGGGAGGGGTGTGTGTGGGGAGGGTGGTGTGTGTGGGTGTGTGTGTGGAGTGTGTGTGTGTGGAGTGTGTGTGGGAGTGTGTTGGAGGGTGTGTGTGGGGAGGTGTGTGGGGAGGATGGTGTGTGTGTGGAGTGTGTGTGTGGGTGTGTGAAGTGTGTGGAGTGTGTTTGTGTGGGTGTGTGTGTGGGTGTGTGTGTGTGGAGTGTGTGTGTGGGTGTGTGTGGGTGTGTGGGAGGGTGTATGTGGGAGGGTGTGGTAGGGTGTGTGGGAGGGTGTGAATGGGGAGGGTGTGGTGTGTGTGTGGAGTGTGTGTGTGGGTGTGTGTGTGGGTGTGTGTGGGTGTGTGTGTGGAGTGTGTGTGTGTGGAGTGTGTGTGGGAGGTGTATGTAGGGAGGTGTGTGGGGTGTGTGGGAGGTGTGAATGGGAGGGTGTGTGGTGTGTGTGTGTGTGGAGTGTGTGTGTGGAGTGTGTGTGTGAAGTGTGTGTGTGGGTGGCCTTTGGGTGTGTGTGTGGGTGTGTGTGTGGAGGTGCATGTGTGTGGAGTGTGTGTGTGTGGGTGTGTGGATTTGGAGTGTGTGTGTGGGAGGGTGTATGTGGGAGGTGTGTGAGGAGGTGTGTGTGGGAGGGTGTGAATGGGGAGGGTGTGTGGTGTGTGTGTGTGGAGTGTGTGTGTGGGTGTGTGTGGAGTGTGTGTGTGGAGTGTGTGTGTGGAGTGTGTGTGTGGAGTGTGTGTGGAGTGTGGCACTGTGGTGCGTGTGTGAGTGGGTGTGTGTGTGTGGGTGTGTGTGTGGAGTGTGTGTGGGAGGGTGTGTTGGGAGGGTGTGTGTGGGAGTGTGTGGGAGGGTGTGTATGGGAGGGTGTGTGGTGTGTGTGTGTGGAGTGTGTGTGGGTGTGTGTGTGGAGTGTGTGTGGGTGTGTGTGGGGCAGTGTGTGTGTGTATAGGTGTGTGTGTGGGTGTGTGCTTGAGTGTGTGTGTGGAGTGTGTGTGTGGGGAGGGTGTATGTGGGAGGGTGTGTGGGGAGGTGTGTGTGAGGCGTGTGTGTGTGGAGTGTGTGTGTGTGGGTGTGTGTGGAGTGTGTGTGTGGAGTGTGTGTGTGGGAGGTGTATGTGGGGAGGGTATGTGTAGGAGGTGTGTGTGGAGGTGTGTGTGGGGAGGGTGTGTATGGGGAGGGTGTGTGGTGTGTGTGTGTGTGTGGAGTGTGAGTGTGTGGAGAGTGTGTGTGGGGAGGGTGTATGTGGGGAGGGTGTGTGTGGGGAGGTTGTGTGTGGGGAGTGTGTGTATGGGAAGGGTGTGTGTGTGTGTGGAGTGTGTGTGTGTGTGGGTGTGTGTGTGTGTGGGTGTGTGTGTGTGGAGTGTGTGTGGTGTGTGTGGAGTGTGTGTGTGGAGTGTGTGGAGGTGTGTGTGTGTGGAGTGTGTGTGTGTGGGTGTGTGTGGGTGTGTGGAGTGTTGTGTGGAGTGTGTGTGGAGTGTGTGTGTGTCAGTGTGGACTGTGTGGGTGTGTGTGTGGAGTGTGTGTGGAGTGTGTGTGGGGTGTGGCATTGTGTGGGTGTGTGTGGGTGTGTGTGGGTGTGTGTGGGTGTGTGTGGAGTGTGTGTGTGGAGTGTGTGTGTGGAGTGTGTGGGAGGTGTGTGGGTGTGTGTGTGGGTGTGTGGGTGTGTGTGTGTGGGTGTGTGTGTGGAGGTGTGTGTGGAGTGTGTGTGTGGAATGTGTGTGTGGGTGTGTGTGTGGGTGTGTGCAGAGTGTGTGTGTGTGGGTGTGTGTGTGTGGTGTGTGTGCAGGTGTGTGTGTGGAGTGTGTGTGGGTGTGTGTGTGGAGTGTGTGTGTGTGTGTGCAGGTGTGTGTGCAGTGTAGTATTGTGGAGTGTGTTGTGTGGAGTGTGTGTGTGCGTGGAGTGTGTTGTGTGGAGAGTGTGTGTGGGTATGTGTGTGTGGGTGTGTGGCCAGGTGTGTGTGGAGTATGTGTGTTGCTATTGTGTGGGTGTGTGTGGGTGTGTGTGAAGTGTGTGTGTGTGTGGAGAGGTGTGTGGGTGTGTGTGGAGATGTGGCCTTGGGTGTGTGTGTGGAGTGTGTGTGTGGAGTGTGTGTGGAGTGTGTGTGGAGTGTGTGTGTGGAGTGTTTGTGTGTGGAGTGTGTGTGTGGAGTATGTGTGTGTGGAGTGTGTGTGTGGAGTGTGTGTGGAGTGTGTGTGTGGGGAGGTTGTGTGGAGTGTATGTGTGGAGTGTGTGTGTGTGGAGTGTGTGTGTGGAGTGTGTGTGTGGAGAGTGTGTGTGTGCGTGGAGTGTGTTGTGTGGAGTGTGTGGGGGGGGTGTGTGTGGGTGTGTGGGAGGTGTGGGTGTGTTTTTGTGTGGGGTGTGTGTGGGGTGTTGTGGGTGTGTTGGAGTGTGGGGGGTGGGGTGTGGGTGTGTGGGGAGGTTTGGGGTGTGTGTGGGGGTGTGTGGGGGGGTGTGGGTGTGTGTGGGTGTGTGTGAGGGTGTGTGTGGGGGGTGTGTGTGGAGTGTGTGTGGGGGGTGTGGACTGTGTGTGTTGTGGGGTTTTGTGGGTGTGTGTGGGGGGGTGTGGGGAGGATGTGTGGGTGTGTGTGTGGGTGTGTGTGTGGGTGTGGGGTTGTGGGTGTGTGTGTGGGTGTGTTTTGGTGTGTGGGGGTGTGTGTGGGAGGTGTGTGGGAGTGTGTGGAGGTGTGTGTGTGTGGGTTGTGTGGGGGGTGTGTGTGGGAGGGTGTGTGGGTGTGTGTGGAGGTGTGGAGGGGGGTGTGGAGAGGTGTGGGAGGGTGTGTGGAGGGTGTGTGGAGTGTGTGTGGAGTGGGGGGTTTGGAGTGGGGTGTGGGGGGTGTGTGGGGGGTGTGTGGGTCGTGTGGTGTGTTTTGGGGGTGGGGGAGTGTGTGTTGGATTGTGTGTGGGGTGTGTGGGTGTGTGTGTGGGTGTTGGAGTGTGTGTGGGTGCGTGTTTGGAGTTGTGTGTGGGTGTGTGTGAGTGTGTGTGGGTGTGTGTGTGGAGTGTGTGTTGTGTGTGCATGTGTGTGGATTTTTGTTGCCCCCCTAATGGGTTAAATGTTTTTATATATATAAATTATTTTCTTTTAATTTTTTATATTGTTATTTGCGATAATAGCTAAATCGTAAATATATTGCTTTATTTTTTTGACTTATATTTTTGGGATGTACATTTTGTCAGCAAGTCTTGTTGTAAAACTATAATTATCCCCGGCTCGTTATACCCGGCTCGGCTGCTTCCACGGGGTTTCCCGTGATCGGGGGGAGTGTCCTCCCTCTCGTAATATTCATCTTTTAAAAACCCGGTGGTTGGACAGTTGTCTGTCTCATTATTCTAGGCCCGGAACTCTGTTCACAGAACATTTTTATGAAAATGATTTTCGACGTTGTACTGAGGTTGTGTATGCCCTCTAAATCTCAGGTCTAGCTAAAACTTCGACCTAATTTTGTACGCTTGTATTTCCAGTCGGGGTTTTCCTATGCAACTTAGATTT
>NC_091365.1:7735847-7753347 GCF_038502225.1 Cherax quadricarinatus
GATTTTGAGAAAGGGACGATCGCCAGAGCTCACTTTAAAGACGATAATGGACGTTACCCCAGAGCTCCATTAAGACGAAAAGGAGTTATCCCCAGAGCTCCATTAAGACGATAATTTTAGCTGCAGAACCTGACAACTTAAGAGAACAAAAAATGTTTTGGGTTTGATCAACCGGTTGGATTACTTTTAATCCGGATTTTAGTAACAATACACAAAATAATACTGGAGAGAGAAGATTAGACGTCGTTTGGTCCGACGAACCATTTACTAAGCAAAATCATCACAAAAGCAAAAAACTGGCAGAAGCCCATCCCCAATGAAAAGGGGGCCCCCCAGACGTTAAGAACCTAAAAAGTGCAGCCTGAGACTGTTCAACTGCCCCCCAGCCCTGGGGGATTCCAGACCCCCCGGGAGTCTTCGCTGGCACTGACAAACACCCAAAGTCGCCACCAGCCGGGGTGGGCTGAGTTGGTTTTCGTGAGAGCAAAAGCCTGGTTGACGGGCCCGATTCCCCCAGGAGGCTTCCCCGACGGCGGGGGGGGGAAACCCCGGTAAAACCCAAAAATGATGGTCCAAGCGGACGCGTATGGTTTTTATCCCGGGGTTATCTATGCATTGTTTAGTCAGGGATTGGGCCTTTTTTGTTGCACAGTAAAAACGTGACAAACAAAGGCGCTTTAATGCGAGGTAAAAGCTAAAAAAAGACTTCGTGGGCTCACCAAAACAAAAAAACCCATTGTTTGTGATGGGCGATTACATCGTCTCGGGGTCTTCTGCTTCATCAACTTTTCACGATGAAGAAGCTACGGTGGGGGGTTTAAAAAAGATACCAACTGCTTATTTTTTCACCTAATAAACGTTTTAAACAAACGGGAACGGGGGTTAAACCCAGGGGGCCCAAACTCCTATGGTTGTGAGATTTAAGACTGATGGAAAAAAAATGGATAAAATACCAAAAAGGAAATATAAAACAAAATGGTGTAATGTTACCTTTTATTGAAACGTTTCACCCACACATTTTTTAAATTTAAGACCACGGCTTGGAGCCCAACACCCACACTCGTTCCTTGGGTTTGGCAATGTTTTGACAAAAGTCCCAGGTGAGGAAAAAAAAAATGAAGTAAAACAGTTTAAACTATACCAGGGGGATTTGAACCGGGTCAGAGAGTCCAAACCCAGACCGTCGGTTGCCAAGACCAGTAGCCACAATGATCGTCCAACTAGGAATTTTTGACACCAAGGGGAATTTGCAAGGACCACTTTGACCGGGGGTTAAACCCGCCCGATTTTGTTTGGGAACCCAAGATTTGAGGTAAATTTTCGTACAAAAAAAACAAATTATAAAGGACCTTTTTTGATTTCTTTTGCCCCCAAAAGGGGCTTTTTTTGTCAAAACAGAACTACCTGGGGGGGAACGAGATTTATAGTCCGTGAGGCAGGAAAAATGCGATTAATGACGAGTTGGGGGTAGAGTCTAAAACTTTTTGGTGGAAAGGAGACTGACAAGTTTACAGACCTTTTTGTTCTTATGGATAGCATAAAAGTTTCTTTGGGAAGTGGTTCAGCTAGTTATAAAACCACATTCTGGTAAATTGTTTTATATAAAAATGATATTCCAGGGTTCTTGGTATTTGGGGGTCTTCTGTGGGAAAAACTTGAGTTTCGAGTTTTCAAGTTGGGAATTATTGGATGCAGGCATTTTTTTGGCTAGACCTGTTTGGTATGGTTTCGAAAAGTGGGGCCCTTTTGATGTTTCCCCAGGTAACCTGTTGCAGAAAAGGGTTTTTGATCCCCCCGAGAGGATGGGGGTTTGCCCTGCCATACGGGTATGCCCTTTGATGGGGGGTTGGGGAGGTAGAACTAGAATGATGTATTAAAAAGATGTTGGAAACATTTTTGGGAAATGGAGTTGGTAAGGATATGATCCTTCCGGGTGTTTTCCTGGGTGTTTTGAAGATGTTTTTGCCCCCGGGGCCAGTCCTGATGAAGTGAGGATATGGAGTTTGAAAAAAACCTGTTTAATTATAGTGCATTCTTCCCCAAGGGAATTTGCTGAACTATGCACGAGGGAAAAATGAAAATTTCACCACGTTTTTTTGGGGGTGGGGGGGAAGTAGAAGATCTTTTTTTTGGGGTTTTAAAACTTTAAAACAAGAAAAAGGAAACATCGGGGCCAAACACGTATTTCAGAACAAATAAAAGCAAGCAGGTCTGACGACACAAGGAATGCATGCGCATAAAAAGAATTACACAAATTGATAAACTACAGAAACTCAAGACTTTCAAGAAGACAACACCAATAAAGAACCTGAACACTTATTTTATATCCCAAAATTTTAACAGAATAGGGGCTTCTATAAAATAGCTGAAACTTGCAAGAAACTTCTTCACAACCCAAAAAGAACACTGGAAGGTCTGCCACAAACTTGTCCAGTCCCTTCCAAGCCCCCTTTTTTAGATTTAAACCTAACTGGGTACATCAGATGGCTTTCCCACCTGACCTCACCCTATAAATAGGTTTTTTCCAAGGATTTGGGTTTTTGAAAAGCCACTGTGGGGAAAACAAAAAAAAAGGGATCACATTATATGATTTGTGTTTATATTGTATTTGTTTTATTTTATACCTTTTATTTCAATATTGTCATAATTGTATAGATATGGGCTGGCTACTTTATGAATCCCCGCCCCAGCAACTCTCCAAATTTCTCAAAACCCGTTTTGTTTCTCTGAGCTGACGCCCGGGCAAATTTTTTCCAAAAATGTCATAGTCATAAACATACAAATTTTTTATTTGATTGTCACACATTTCCCTTGATAAGGAGAAATGGGAAACCCCGGAAGTTCACACTTTTCACAGTGGTTGTTACATTTTGGATATCACCTTTTTACAATCTTATTTCATGAAATAAAAGGTTATAAGGAGAAAAGAAAGTAATTTCAGAATCGAATGACATGACTGCCAAAAAACCATACCACGGGCGGGATTAAACCCCCGGAAAGTGGGTTGGATACGCCCAATGTCGGGTACCCTTTTGGCCCCAAACAAAACAGCAACAACCAAAAATACTAAAAGAAAGGAGGCTGGCGCTAAACGGGCGCGGGATAGGAAAAGAGACAAAGTCACGGGTGGGGGGATTCAGGGAAAGGCGCCCAAAGAGATGGGAGTTAGCCGAAGGGCCCCAGAGTCCTCTGAACCAAGTTTCCATGACCAGTGCGGGACAATTTTAAGAAGGGTTTTAAAATTTTTATTGAAAGATGAAATTAAAATGTGAAATCGGGGATCTTTAGAGGCCATCCGGGGGCTTTATCAATACAGACTAGGACAATTGAAGACAGTAGAATTAATACAAAAGATGGGGAACAGTCCCAGCCTACCAGGACTATCCCCCCGCCTGCCCCCCCGCCCCATCCACTTGACCCCCAAAGCGCCAGGCCCCTCGTCCCAGAATCCCCACAACTACGGTGCCTTCACACCAACCCAAAGGGAAGGACTGATTCCCCCAGCCAGAATTTGATTGAAAAACCCACGGATGGCTAAACATCTACAATAAAGAACCCGATGTTGCCATGTGTCAATTTTCATCTGGGTTTAGGTATGTTGAAAACCCCTGAATGGGTTAATGATTATTATGTATATATAATGTATATTATCTTTTAAAATTTTTATATTGTTATATTTATAATAGCTAAATGTAAAAAGATGACTTTATATTATTATTTGACTGAATTCTTATTTGAAATGTTGTTAGGGGTGTATATAAAATTGGGTCAAGTCTTGGGTTGTCAAACTACTGTATATCGCTTGTCGCCTTATATGCCGGGTTGAGGTGAGGTCCCCGAACACGTGATAGGGGGGGTTCCCACCCCCTAAGTTTTTATCACTTAGACCGCTTTGGTTGGGCAGATTGTCTGTCTCATTATTTTTGTTTGTTCAGAACTTTTTTCACAGAAATGTATAGACTTTTGATTTTCGACCCTTCGAGGTTGGTGCAAAAATTTGAAATCCAGTCCAGCTGCTTCTGACCTAATTTTGTACTGGGTTTCCGTGTATTGCAAATACCAGGAAATAGATTCAGAAAGGGAGTTTGTAACTTTTTTGGAGGACGCGATGTCCCAAGTGTCGTTTTATTATTTCCCGTTTTGATTCTGTGTCCACGCTTGATATTGATTTCTATTTTAGATTCTTTGTTGTTCAAGCGCGTTCCAAACTGGGCAAGAAGTTAGTTTATTTAGGGCTTGTTATTTTTTGTTTATTGATCTTGAGAATAGCAACTACTTAAGAGCATTACCATACACACACTTTCTTGTAATATTTTTTAAAATTATTAATGTTAATGTACCTGACGGTACTTAAGAATTATAATGTGATATGTGCTTTCAGCACAAAATATTGAACTCAGAGATTGATTTTTTTTTGATTGTGGATTTAATTTATTTTGATAATATATGACAACTTATAGATTAAATAAATTTTTAAAATTTTAAATTTCTAGTTAGTAGCCCCCCAGTTGAACCTGAAGCCCCAAATCTTAATGAATTCTAAGGGAAATTAAAAGGATATGACTATTTGTTAGAAAACCCAGTAACGGGCGGGATGCAAAAGGGGCAGCCCTTTTCTAGTATTCATGGAGATCTCGCTTTGAACGCTTGTAACATGTACCATTATGATTTAAATGAGGTGACATTGTCAAAATATGAAGAAATCGGGATTACACACACACACACACACACACAAACACAACCCCTTACACACAAAACACAGTTTCAAGGATCAATGCTCCAACGTTGACCCGGTTTTAGATTACAAAATTGCAGAAAATAACAAAAAACACTAAGAAAACAATATTTACACTGAATTAAAGAATCAAAAAGTCACCGCCATCACTACTGGGGAGTTCACGGGATTGAAAGAAATACTCACGAGGCTGGGAAATAAATTTCAGACAAGGGGGTGCCCCCTACAGCCGTACCCATCTCACTGCCTCTCGACAACTGACTGACGGGCCGCCCACAGACCCATAGGGAGGGGGTCTTTTAAAATGCCAGGCAGCAATGAGTTGACAGTGACCGGGAGAGAGGTTGGTCAGAAATGGACAGTGGTTACTGGTAACTGGTTACTACATGAGACCCCCCACAGACTATTGAGGGGGTCTTGAATAATGCCGGGCAGCGAAAGAGTTCAGAATGACCGGGCAGAGAGGTTTCGTATCAACTACAGGGTTATGGTAACGGGTTAACTACAAATTCCCTTTTCCAGAGACAAAAAAACCATCCTCCCGATATACAGAAGCAGTTAAGGAAAGGGTAAAGGGCAGTTTGCCAAGCTTCTGAAACCCAATGATCCTCCCGGTGTGGATAAAGGAAAAAATTTTATGCAATGGGAGTAAAATTTTGGGAAATTCGACAATATGTTTGAAAAAACAAAGGGGAATAAGGGAGTTTTTGGGGAACGTTTCGCCTCCAGGTGACGGCTTGACAAACCCTACGAGAGAAAAAACGGTCACAAAAAAATGTCGCATTAGTTGACGGCCCTTTTTACCAAATATATATAAAATTGCCGGGAGGGGTTGTGGCCCGGGTCTTTCCATTGATGATCCGGGACCCGGGGGAGGCCGAGATTGTTAAAGTACCGTTTAGGCCCATGGAGGGGCGGGGGTATTTTACCCAAATGGAGTACCAACCACATGGCGGGGCACTTCGACAAGGGACGGGAGTCTTTAACCCAACTGAGCCATTCCTGGATGAGTCAACAGGATGAGGCCAAAAGACTAGGGATTTCTGGGGGGTGTTGAAATAGTCGAAAAGTGGGCGTTAAGAAGTAAATTTTTTTATGGCAATGTAGTACTAAAAGTTTTTAAGGGTTAACCCCAAACTGATTAAAATATAAATTTAAAAAGGTAGTTTAGTTCCTTTATTATTATTATAATCAAAAAAAAAGGCTAAGCCACAAGGACATACAGAGTTCCTTAGCTTTGATCCACAAAAAAAAAAATAATATGTAACACTTGTAAAGAAAAATTCCAACCCGGGGGTAAGGGGGATCACCCCGTTTAATGTCAGCAGCCCCAGCAACCCCCACAGAAAGGGGCCCCACCCCTAAAAGTGCAGATCATCCATAGTTACAGAAGATACAGATAAAAGACTAGGAACCTTTAAAACATCCAAAACTTAATAAAGACTGAACTCTTTCCAGGCTGAGGGACTGAAACCCAAACTTTTCTGGTTGGGGGATTTATTAATCATCTTACCTCGTGACTTCTGCGCCTTTTACCATTATTTGTATGTTATGGAAGCTCCCCTGAGGTGAAAGTTTAAACAATAAAGATACCAAATGAACATTGTGCTTACTACAACCTGCGCATTTCATGCCATTTTTAAATTTATTGTGTACTTGTGTAGTATATTAAATAATAAGCTACTTTATGGGAGCCCTTTCTTGCGGGGGGTAAAGAGTCCCACACGAGCCGCCCCCTGAGGCCCCGTCCAGTCTGTGGGACCCGACGCGAAGGGAAAAGAGCTTTTTAAGATGGGGGGAAAGGAGAAGGATGGGAAAAGGAAAAAGTTGGGATGGTGGAAGGAGGGGGGGGGCCACCCCCCATGACTTTAATTATAGCCCCAAAAACACCAAGGGTGTATTTTTACCCATTATCTCCCCACGAAATTTTAAAATGGGGATTTTAATGTATGTTCTGTGACTTTTACAAATTGAGGGAAAAAGAAAAGGAAAGTTAGGGTTTTTTTTGAAAGTTTTTCCACAAGAGGCTTCTTCAGGAGCAGAAAAATGAAACACAAGAAATGAAAAGAGAAAATTGAAGAAGGAAGATACAACTTCATCTTCTGCTTCATCAACTTTCTGTACTGACAAAAAGTCACTGTGTAGGGAAACGTTCTGAAAAAAGATACCAACGTTTCTATGTTTTTAATTAAAAAACCTGTGGTATTTTATACCATTTTATTGTTCAAAAATTTATAATTTTATTTTTACTGTCGATAGAAAGAAAATATATACTTTACTACACCGGACCAGGCTGGAACAAGAGGGTCTAACAGCACTGCCGGGGGGCCCACCCCCGATACCCGATATACCCACTTTCCGCACAAAAGAACTAAAATTTCACTGTTTAATGTAGAAAGACTAAAGATAGAGTACTTTTTAAAGAATGTTTACTTGTAATCAAAACCTAGAAGGTAAAACCCAGAAAGTATATGGAAACTTTTTATACGCTTTATACTTTTTTGGGCCCGAAATTCCAATATGAGATGGGTAAATCTCCAGATCCCGAATCCAAGCCATCAGCCGAACTGATGGGAAGGTGGTGGTGGGATCATGCGGTCTTGACTGGGGCGCAGGTGGCGGGACCATGAACTGGTTTCACGGGGCGAGGTGGGGACCAAGAACTGGTCTTTCATGGGGCGCAGGTGGCGGTGACAAGAACTGGTCTGCACCTGGGACAGCGTGTGCGGTGACCATGAACTGGTCTGTATTGGGACGCAGGTGGCGGTGACAAGAACTGTCTTGCTTCGGGACGCAGGTGGCGTGACTGCGTGAACTGTCTTGTATTGGACGCAGGTGCGTGACCAAGAACTGGCTCTGCACTGGGACGCAGGTGCGGTGACCAAGAACTGGTCTTGCACCGACGGTGGGTGATCAATGAACTGGTCTTGCATTGACGCAGGTGGTGGACCAAGAACTGGTCTTGCACTGACGCAGGTGGCGACCATGAACTGGTCTTGCTGGGACGCAGGTGCGGTGACAAGACGTCTCTGCCTGGGACGCGGTGGCGGTGACCAAGAACTGGTCTGCACTGTGGACAGTGTCGGTGCGGTGACCAAGAACTGGTCTTGCATTGACGTGGTGGCAGGCTGCCTGAACTGGTCTTGACAAGGCTGCGTGCGCGGTGACAAGAACTGTCTGCACTCTGGGACAGGGTGGCTGCGGTGATCATGAACTGGTTCTGCACTGGGACGCAGGTGGCGGTGACAAGAACTGGTCTCTGCACTGGGACGCAGGTGTGCGCTGTGAACTGGCTTCAGCTGGGACGCAGGTGGGGGACCAAACTGGTCTCTGCACTGGGACAGGCTGGTCGTGTGACATGAACTGGTCTTGTATTGGGATGCAGGTGGGACCAAGAACTGGTCTGTGCTCGGGACGCAGGTGGCGGTGACCAAGAACTGGTCTTGCACTGCGTGAGCAAGGTGGTGCGGTGATGCGAACTGTCCTTGGTTGGGACGCAGGTGGCGGTGACCAAACTGCGTCTCTGACTGGGACAGCTGTGGTGCGTGACCAGAACTGGTCTCTGCACTGGGACGCGTGTGCGTGTGGACCAAGAACTGTCTTGCACTGACGATGGTGGACCAAGAACTGGTCTTGCATTGGGACAGGTGGCGGGACCAGAACTGGTCTTGTTTGGGACGCAGGGGGGTGACTGAACTGTCTTGCATTGGGACGCAGGTGGCGGTGACCAAGAACTGGTCTTGCACTGGGACGCAGGTGCGGTGACCAAGAACTGGTCTGTATTGGGACGCGTGTGGCGTGACCATGAACTGGTCTGCTATGGGACGCAGGTGGCGTGTGACCAAGAACTGGTCTGCACTGACGCAGGTGGCGGTGACAAGAACTGTCTTGTATTGGGACGCGTGCTGCGGTGACCATGAACTGGTCTCTGCACTCGGGACGCAGGTGGCGGTGACCATGAACTGGTTTTTGCACTGACGCAGGTGCGGGGACCATGACCGGGCTTGTACTGGGACGCAGGTGGCGGTGACCATGAACTGGTTCGATTGGGACGCAGGTGGCGGTGACCAAGAACTGGTCCTTGCACCGGGACGCAGGGTGGCGGTGACCCAAAAACTGGTCTTGACAGACGCAGGTGGCGGTGACCATGAACTGGTCTACTGGGACGCGGTGGCGGTGACCCAAAAACTGGTCTTGCACTGGGACGGCAGGTGGCGGTGACCAAGAACTGGTCTTGCTAGCGCAGTGACGGGACCCAAAAACTGGTCTTAAGACGCGGGGCGGTGGGCAAAAACTGGGCTTGCCTGGGACGCGGTGGCGGTGACCCGAAATGGTCCTTTCCTGGGTGGGGTGGCAAGACTGTCTGCTCCCCGCGGGGGACAAGACGTTCCCCGCCTGCGTGGGGGAAAAGGGACTGTCTGCTCCCCGGGGGGACAAGACTGTCTCCCGCCTGCGTGGGGGACAAGACTGTCTGCTGCCTGCGGGGGGACAAGATCTTCGCTCCCCGCGGGGCGGGCCCCAAGACTGTCTGCTGCCGGGCGTGGGGGACAAGACGGGTCTGGCCGCCTGCGGGAAAAGACTGTCTGCTCCCCGCGGGGGGGACAAGACTGTCTGCTGCCTGCGTGGGGGACAAGACCCCCCCCGTTGCTTGCGTGGGGACAAGACTGTCTGCTGCTTGGGTGTGGAAAAAAACTGTTGCTCCCGGCGTGGGACAAGACGTTGGCTGCCTGCGTGGGGGCCAAGACTGTCTGCTGCCCGGGGGGAAAAAACTGTCTGCTGCTTGCGTGTGGGACAAGACTGTCTGCTGCCTGCGTGTGGGACAAAACTGTCTGCTGCATGCGTGTGGGACAAGACTGTCTGCTGCTTGCGTGTGGGACAAGACTGTCTGCTGCCTGCGTGTGGGACAAGACTGTCTGCTGCCTGTGTGTGGGACAAAACTGTCTGCTGCTTGCGTGTGGGACAAGACTGTCTGCTGCCTGCGTGTGGGACAAAACTGTCTGCTGCTTGCGTGTGGGACAAGACTGTCTGCTGCTTGCGTGTGGGACAAGACTGTCTGCTGCCTGTGTGTGGGACAAGACTGTCTGCTGCTTGCGTGTGGGACAAGACTGTCTGCTGCCTGCGTGTGGGACAAGACTGTCTGCTGCCTGCGTGTGGGACAAGACTGTCTGCTGCCTGCGTGTGGGACAAGACTGTCTGCTGCCTGCGTGTGGGACAAGACTGTCTGCTGCCTGCGTGTGGGACAAGACTGTCTGCTGCCTGCGTGTGGGACAAGACTGTCTGCTGCCTGCATGCGGGACAAGACTGTCTGCTGCCTGCGTGTGGGACAAGACTGTCTGCTGCCTGCGTGTGGGACAAGACTGTCTGCTGCCTGCGTGTGGGACAAGACTGTCTGCTGCCTGCGTGTGGGACAAGACTGTCTGCTGCCTGCGTGTGGGACAAGACTGTCTGCTGCCTGCGTGTGGGACAAGACTGTCTGCTGCCTGCGTTTGGATCAGCATGCAAATATCTCACTGGAGACGTCCTCGGAATGTCGTGTTAGGAGAGATAGAAGGAATGTGGTTATTGTTGTTGGTGCAGGATACACTTCTTACACTGTGTGAAGGATGAGAGAGATGACCAGGACACTGTGTGAAGGATGAGAGAGATGGTTAGAACACTGTGTGAAGGATGAGAGAGATCCAGGACACTGTGTGAAGGATGAGAGAGATGGCCAGGACACTGTGAAGGATGAGTGAGATGGCCAGGACACTGTGTGAAGGATGAGAGAGATGGTTAGAACACTGTGTGAAGGATGAGAGAGATCCAGGACACTGTGTGAAGGATGAGAGAGATGGCCAGGACACTGTGAAGGATGAGTGAGATGGCCAGGACACTGTGTGAAGGATGAGAGAGATGGCCACGACACTGTGTGAAGGATGAGTGAGATGGCCAGAACACTGTGTGAAGGATGAGTGAGATGGCCAGGACACTGTGTGAAGGGTGAGAGAGATGGCCAGGACACTGTGTGAAGGATGAGTGAGATGGCCAGGACACTGTGTGAAGGATGAGAGAGATGGTTAGAACACTGTGTGAAGGATGAGAGAGATGGCTAGAACACTGTGTGAAGGATGAGAGAGATGGCTAGAACACTGTGTGAAGGATGAGAGAGATGGCTAGAACACTGTGTGAAGGATGAGAGAGATGACCAGGACACTGTGTGAAGGATGAGAGAGATGGCCAGGACACTGTGTGAAGGATGAGAGAGATGGTTAGAACACTGTGTGAAGGATGAGAGAGATGCCTAGAACACTGTGTGAAGGATGAGAGAGATGCTAGCACTGTGTGAAGGATGAGAGAGATGGCTAGAACACTGTGTGAAGGATGAGAGAGATGGCTAGAACACTGTGTGAAGGATGAGAGAGATGGCTAGAACACTGTGTGAAGGATGAGAGAGATGGCCAGGACACTGTGTAAAGGATGAGTGAGATGGCCAGGACACTGTGTGAAGGATGAGAGAGATGGCCAGGACACTGTGTGAAGGATGAGTGAGATGGCCAGGACACTGTGTGAAGGATGAGAGAGATGGCCAGGACACTGTGTGAAGGATGAGTGAGATGGCCAGGACACTGTGTGAAGGATGAGAGAGATGGTTAGACTGTGTGAAGGATGAGAGAGATGACCAGGACACTGTGTGAAGGATGAGTGAGATGGCCAGGACACTGTGTGAAGGATGAGAGAGATGGCCAGGACACTGTGTGAAGGATGAGTGAGATGGCCAGGACACTGTGTGAAGGATGAGAGAGATGGTTAGAACACTGTGTGAAGGATGAGAGAGATGGTTAGAACACTGTGTGAAGGATGAGAGAGATGGTTAGAACACTGTGTAAAGGATGAGTGAGATGGCCAGGACACTGTGTGAAGGATGAGAGAGATGGCCAGGACACTGTGTGAAGGATGAGTGAGATGGCCAGGACACTGTGTGAAGGATGAGAGAGATGGCCAGGACACTGTGTGAAGGATGAGTGAGATGGCCAGGACACTGTGTGAAGGATGAGAGAGATGGTTAGAACACTGTGTGAAGGATGAGAGAGATGACCAGGACACTGTGTGAAGGATGAGTGAGATGGCCAGGACACTGTGTGAAGGATGAGAGAGATGGCCAGGACACTGTGTGAAGGATGAGTGAGATGGCCAGGACACTGTGTGAAGGATGAGAGAGATGGTTAGAACACTGTGTGAAGGATGAGAGAGATGGTTAGAACACTGTGTGAAGGATGAGAGAGATGGTTAGAACACTGTGTGAAGGATGAGAGAGATGGTTAGAACACTGTGTGAAGGATGAGAGAGATGGTTAGAACACTGTGTGAAGGATGAGAGAGATGGTTAGAACACTGTGTGAAGGATGAGAGAGATGGTTAGAACACTGTGTAAAGGATGAGAGAGATGGCCAGGACACTGTGTGAAGGATGAGAGAGATGGCCAGGACACTGTGTGAAGGATGAGAGAGATGGCCAGGACACTGTGTGAAGGATGAGAGAGATGGTTAGAACACTGTGTGAAGGATGAAAGAGATGGTTAGAACACTGTGTGAAGGATGAGAGAGATGGCCAGGACACTGTGTGAAGGATGAGAGAGATGGCCAGGACACTGTGTGAAGGATGAGAGAGAGATCCAGGACACTGTGTGAAGGATGAGAGAGATGGTTAGAACACTGTGTGAAGGATGAGAGAGATGGTTAGAACACTGTGTGAAGGATGAGAGAGATGGTTAGAACACTGTGTGAAGGATGAGAGAGATGGTTAGAACACTGTGTGAAGGATGAGAGAGATGGTTAGAACACTGTGTGAAGGATGAGAGAGATGGTTAGAACACTGTGTGAAGGATGAGAGAGATGGCCAGGACACTGTGTGAAGGATGAGAGAGATGGCCAGGACACTGTGTGAAGGATGAGAGAGATGGCCAGGACACTGTGTGAAGGATGAGAGAGAGATCCAGGACACTGTGTGAAGGATGAGAGAGATGACCAGGACACTGTGTGAAGGATGAGAGAGATAGTAGGACTTCCATCTCGCACACTAACCACCAGGAAGGGCTCTCAAGTCCAGTAGTAGCAGTAATAGTA
Organism: Cherax quadricarinatus; assembly: GCF_038502225.1. Taxonomy (NCBI): domain Eukaryota; kingdom Metazoa; phylum Arthropoda; class Malacostraca; order Decapoda; family Parastacidae; genus Cherax; species Cherax quadricarinatus. The sequence continues at coordinate 7,748,684 of NC_091365.1, forward strand.
GTAGTAGTAGCAGTAATAGTAGTAGTAGCAGTAATAGTAGTAGTAGTAGCAGTAATAGTAGTAGTAGTAGCAGTAATAGTAGTAGTAGTAGCAGTAATAGTAGTAGTAGTAGCAGTAATAGTAGTAGTAGTAGTAGCAGTAATAGTAGTAGTAGTAGCAGTAATAGTAGTAGTAGTAGCAGTAGCAGTAAAACTTGTCCCGTCTTTCACTCCTGGCGTGTCTGTTTTGTCCTTGTCGACTTACAATCCGTGGCTGTGTGTTGGGCGTTCCCTCCGTGTATGTACCGTGTCTAGCCACGGTAACAAAGGTCATCTCTGACCTGTGTAACCTGAGAGTACCATGACCGTGTAATGAGTATTTCTTATCCAGCTGGACACTGGGGGTAAGCAGGTATAGGTACATAAGTACAATTATCATACATGGTAACGTATGCAAAATAACCACAGGAATTGAATGATAGCTCTAGGCCTTTTGTGTTGCACTTAACACATCAAGTGCTTGCAATGTTGCAGAAATAGAGTAGGATATCCAGGCAGAGTCGTTCAGGGAACGACTCCCTCTCTCAGAGGGTCGCTCCCCTGAAGGAATCTGCCTGGACTTCCTACTCTTTGCAACGTTGCAAGCTCCTGATGATGAGTTCATTGCAACACGAAAGTTCTAGAGCTATCATTCAACTCCTCCTGTGGTTATTTTGCAACTTTTATCGCTCGTTCGCGATTATTGCACAGTAACATGTGTAAATTACCTAGGATAACCCCCTAAAAAAAGTCAAAGTGACATATTTCCAGGTTAGGTAATGTTTGTCAAGACACAGGACAAGTGTTTCCTGACGCGGGTATTACTCATATGCTGACCCGCAGCTGCAGCTTTTAGTCAACTGACGGAAGCCTTTCGCTGGCTTACCCCTACACCCCTCTAAAAATTCTGGTTATGGTCATAACCATTTAATTACTTATTTCCATTGGGCATAAAAGGCGAGCATAATACGCTCTTGAATCTGTTTTAAGAGCGGACTGAGACACTGGACAAACCACCCTCTTAAAAGGTCACCACCAAAACACTGGTATCATGACCTTAGTGCTGTATAGTACCTACAAGCTGATAAATAATACACTAAGTGTTAAATAACTATTAACGTGAAAAATATTACCGGTGTTAATTTTGGCTCTTCTCTCTAGTTTCTCTGATGATATGTGTGCGTACACGAAAATATTCTGGTATTTCGGTTCTTGTTTTTCCCCCTATTTTTTTTCATAAGATAGCACTTTGATATTTAAAATGTAGTGAAGGAGTAGGTAGAACAAGGGAATGACTCTGTAGAGGTGAATCCGCTTCTGAGGCAAGTGGATCAACCAACCGAACGTTAAGATGTAGGCACGAGAGCTGAATTTCAACACACACACACACACACACACACACACACACACACACACACACACACACACACACACACACACACACTATTGCAGATAATGTGAAGTTGATGAGAATAATTCAGTCGGAGGAGGACCAGTCAGGAGTACACAGGGATCTGGACAGGTTGCAGGCCTGGTCCAGAAACTGACTCTTGGAGTTTAGTCCCACCAAATGCAAAGTCATAAAGATTGGGGAAGATCAAAGAAGACTCCAGACGGAGTACAGTCTAGGGGGCCAGAGACTACAAACCTCACTCAAGGAAAAGGATCTTGGGGTGAGTATAACACCAGGCACATCTGAGGCGCACATCAACCCAGTTTGGAGCCCACACCTAGCCAAGCACGTAAGGAAATTAGAGAAAGTACAAAGATTTGCAGCGAGACTAGTCCCGGATCTAAGGTGTATGTTCTACGAGGAGAGGTTAAGGGAAATCGACCTGAAGAATCTGGAGGACAGGAGAGATAGAGGGATATGATAACGACATATAAAATACTGAGAGGAATTGACAAGGTGGACAGGGCTAGAATGTTTCAGAGATGGGACACAGCAACAAGGGGACACAATTGGAAGTTGAAGACTCAGATGAATCAAAGAGATGTTAGGAAGTATTTCTTCAGTCATAGAATTGTCAGGAAGTGGAAAGTGATACAGTGGAGGCAAGACCCATACATAGCTTTAAGAAGAGGTATGATAAACCTCATGGAGCAGGGAGAGTTACCCAGTAACGACAACTAGGTGAACACGGTACGATAAAGCTCTTGGAGCATGGAGAGTGGATCTACTAGTGACCAATGAAGAGGTGGGGCCAGCAGCTATGAATCAACTTCTGCAACCATAAATAGTACACACACACACACACACACACACACACACACACACACGGGAAATCCTGTGTCACAAACCTACTGGAGTTCTATGACATGGTGACAGCAGTAAGACAAGAGAGAGAGGGGTGGGTGGATTGCATTTTCTTGGACTGCAAGAAGGCGTTTGACACAGTTCCACACAAGAGATTGGTGCAAAAACTGGAGGACCAAGCAGGGATAACAGGGAAGGCACTACAATGGATCAGGGAATACTTGTCAGGAAGACAGCAGCGAGTCATGGTACGTGGCGAGGTGTCAGAGTGGGCACCTGTGACCAGCGGGGTCCCACAGGGGTCAGTCCTAGGACCAGTGCTGTTTCTGGTATTTGTGAACGACATGACGGAAGGAATAGACTCTGAGGTGTCCCTGTTTGCAGATGACGTGAAGTTGATGAGAAGAATTCACTCGATCAAAGACCAGGCAGAACTACAAAGGGATCTGGACAGGCTGCAGACCTGGTCCAGCAATTGGCTCCTGGAGTTCAGTCCCACCAAGTGCAAAGTCATGAAGATTGGGGAAGGGCAAAGAAGGCCGCAGACGGAGTACAGTCTAGGGGTCCAGAGACTACAAACCTCACTCAAGGAAAAAGATCTTGGGGTGAGTATAACACCAGGCACATCTCCTGAAGCGCACATCAACCAAATAACTGCTGCAGCATATGGGCGCTTAGCAAACCTCAGAACAGCATTCCGACATCTTAATAAGGAATCATTCAGGACCCTGTACACCGTGTATGTTAGGCCCATATTGGAGTATGCGGCACCAGTTTGGAACCCACACCTAGCCAAGCACGTGAAGAAACTAGAGAAAGTGCAAAGGTTTGCAACAAGACTAGTCCCAGAGCTAAGAGGTATGTCCTACGAGGAGAGGTTAAGGGAAATCAACCTGACGACACTGGAGGACAGGAGAGATAGGGGGGACATGATAACGACATACAAAATACTGAGAGGAATTGACAAGGTGGACAAAGACAGGATGTTCCAGAGATTGGACACAGTAACAAGGGGACACAGTTGGAAGCTGAAGACACAGATGAATCACAGGGATGTTAGGAAGTATTTCTTCAGCCACAGAGTAGTCAGTAAGTGGAATAGTTTGGGAAGCGATGTAGTGGAGGCAGGATCCATACATAGCTTTAAGCAGAGGTATGATAAAGCTCACGGCTCAGGGAGAGTGACCTAGTAGCGATCAGTGAAGAGGCGGGGCCAGGAGCTCGGACTCGACCCCCGCAACCTCAACTAGGTGAGTACAACTAGGTGAGTACACACACACACAGTCACACGGTCAGAGGCTTCACAACGTATAGGGTAACATATATCTCCTAACATTACACTATAATCCCATATAATATACCATGTTGTTCAGATGCAGGGGGGAGCCCCCACCTTCATCATATAAGGATCACATTCCTTGTGAAAGATGATCTGTGGTGTGGTAAGGCGCCTCCCTACACACCAGCCCCTCCACTGACGATGGTGCCGGCCTCCGCTAACCTCTCTTACATAATAGTCATAACAATAATAATAATAATAGTAATAATGATAAAAGTACTACTATTATTATTAATAATAATAACTCCATTAACATTGGTGTTTAAAATGAAGTAAAAGGTGATAGAATATATGGAGGTGAGTGTAGTTAAGTGCTCTTGAATTACTTGCCCTGCGACCTGGTCCCAGACCAGACCTCCTGGTTGACTACTTGATCGACCAGGCTGTTGGTGCCGGCTGCAGCAGTCTAACATATGCACCACAGCCCGGTTGATGTGGAACTTTCTTGAGGAACTAATAAAGACAGCCAGGTGTCTGTTGGTATTTCCTCTCATGGATGAAGTGAATTTTATAAGTCTTGGTTCCTTTACACTTACTGAATTATTTTTCAGTGTACTTATTGCAGTCTTGCTTTTCATTGGTGCTATATTGCACTGTCTTCTGAGCCTCTTGTCCATTGATAAATTAGATACCTATGCAATATTCGGGTATCTTTACTCTGGAAACGTTTCCCCAGCCAGTGGCTTCTTCAGTCCAATACAGAGAAATGTGGAAGATGTGGAGGAGTTTGAGGTAATCGGTCCCGCAGGCCTGGAGTTGATGTGTTCAGTCGAAACGTCAAGATTGACGGACTGAACTCACACACACACACACACACACACACACACACACACACACACACACACACACACACACACACACACACACACACACACACACACACACATACACACACACACACACACACACACACACACACACACACACACACACATATTAAAACACAAAAGAATATTTCAAAACACATTATTACACAAACACACACACATCCGGTTTTTACATATAAGAGAGATCAAACAAAACAATTAAGTAATTGCTTCTAATGAGATGA
>NC_091365.1:7758347-7805847 GCF_038502225.1 Cherax quadricarinatus
TGTGTGTGTGTGGAGTGTGTGTGGAGTGTGTGTGTGGAGTGTGTGTGAAGTGTGTGTGTGGAGTGTGTGTGTGTGTGGAGGGTGTGTGCATAGGGTGTGTGTGGGGAGGGTGTGTGGAGTGTGTGTGTGGAGTGTGTTGTGTGGAGAGTGTGTGTGTGCGTGGAGTGTGTTGTGTGGAGAGTGTGTGTGGAGTGTGTGTGGAGTGTGTGTGGAGTGTGTGTGTGGAGTGTGTGTGGAGTGTGTGTGTGGAGTGTGTGTGAAGTGTGTGTGTGGAGTGTGTGTGGGGAGGGTGTGTGGAGTGTATGTGTGGAGTGTGTGTGGCGTGTGTGTGTGGAGTGTGTGCAGTGTGTGTGTGTGTGGAGGGTGTGTGTGGAGTGTGTGTGTGGAATGTGTGTGGAGTGCGTGTGGAGTGTTTGTGGAGTGTGTGTGGAGTGTGTGTGTGGAGTGTGTGTGTGTGTGTGTGTGTGTGTGTGTGGAGTGTGTGTGTGGAGTGTGTGTGTGTGGAGTGTGTGTGGAGTGTGTGTGTGGGGAGGGTGTGTGGAGTGTATGTGTGGAGTGTGTGTGTGGAGTGTGTGTGTGTGGAGGGTGTGTGTGCATAGGGTGTGTGTGGGGAGGGTGTGTGGAGTGTGTGTGTGGAGTGTGTGTGTGTGGAGTGCGTATGTGGAGTGTGTGTGGGGAGGGTGTGGGGAGGGTGTGTGGAGTGTATGTGTGGAGTGTGTGTTGAGTGTGGAGTGTGTGTTGAGTGTGGAGTGTGTGTTGAGTGTGGAGTGTGTGTTGAGTGTGGAGTGTGTGTTGAGTGTGGAGTGTGTGTTGAGTGTGGAGTGTGTGTTGAGTGTGTGTGTGGGGAGGGTGTGTGTGGAGTGTGTGTGTGGGGAGGGTGTGTGGAGTGTGTGTGTGGGGAGGGTGTGTATGGAGTGTGTGTGTGGGGAGGGTGTGTTGAGTGTGTGTGTGTGGAGTGTGTGTGTGGGGAGGGTGTGTGGAGTGTGTGTGTGGGGAGGGTGTGTGGAGTGTGTGTGGGGAGGGTGTGTGGAGTGTGTGTGGAGTGTGTGTGTGTGTGTGGAGTGTGTGTGTGGGGTGTGTGTGGGGAGGGTGTGTGTGGAGTGTGTGTGTGGAGTGTGTGTGTGGGGAGGGTGTGTGTGGAGTGTGTGTGAGGAGGGTGTGTGTAGTGTGTGTGTGTGTGGAGTGTGTGTGTGGAGAGTGTGTGTGGAGTGTGTGTGTGGAGTGTGTGTGGGGAGGGTGTGTGGAGTGTGTGTGTGGGAGGGTGTGTGGAGTGTGTGTGTGGGGAGGGTGTGTGGGGAGGGTGTGTGGAGTGTGTGTGTGGAGTGTGTGTGTGGAGTGTGTGTGTGGGGAGGGTGTGTGTGGAGTGTGTGTGGGGAGGGTGTGTGGACTGTGTGTGTGTGTGTGGAGTGTGTGTGTGGAGTGTGTGTGTGGAGTGTGTGTGTGGGAGGGTGTGTGGGGAGGATGTGTGGAGTGTGTGTGTGTGTGGAGTGTGTGTGTGGAGTGTGTGTGTGTGTGGAGTGTGTGTGTGGAGTGTGTGTGTGGAGTGTGTGTGGAGTGTGTGTGGAGTGTGTGTGTGGAGAGTGTGTGTGGAGTGTGTGTGGAGTGTATGTGTGGAGTATGTGTGGAGTGTGTGTGGGGAGGGTGTGTGGAGTGTGTGTGTGGAGAGTGTGTGTGGAGTGGGTGTGTGGAGTGGGTGTGTGGAGAGGATGTGTGGAGAGGGTGTGTGGAGTGTGTGTGGAGTGGGTGTGTGGAGAGGGTGTGTGGAGAGGGTGTGTGGAGTGGGTGTGTGGAGTGCGTGTGGTGTGTGTGTGGATTGTGTGTGTGGATTGTGTGTGTGGATTGTGTGTGTGGATTGTGTGGTGTGTGTGTGTGGAGTGTGTGTGTGGAGTGTGTGTGTGGAGTGCGTGTGTGGAGTGTGTGTGTGGAGTTTGTGTGTGTGGAGTGTGTGTGTGTGGAGTGTGTGTGTGGAGTGTGTGTGTGTGTGCAGTGTGTGTGTGGAGTGTGTGTGTGTGTGTGTGTGCAGTGTGTGTGTGTGCAGTGTGTGTGTGGAGTGTTGTTGCAACCCCTGAATGGGTTACAATGATTATTATGTATATATATATAATGTATATTATCTTTTCATATAATTTTATATTGCTTATATTTGCGATAATAGCTAAATCGTAAATATATTGCTTTATATTCTTATTTGACTTATGTTGTTAGGATGTACATGTTATGTGCACAGTTCAAGTCTTGTTTGTCAAACTACTGTAATTATCGCTTGTCGCTCGTTATACTGCCGGCTTCTGAGCTGTGCTGTCCACGGGGCTATCACGTGATCGAGGGGGGAGGTGTCCTCACCTCTCGTGAAGTATTCAGTCTGCTCTAGACTCGCTTGGTGGTTGGACAGATTGTCTGTCTCATTATTCTTGTTAGTTCTGTAGAACTCTGTTCACAGAACATTGTATAGACTTAGTGATTTTCGACGTTGTACTGTCACATAGTGTGTGTCACATAGACACTCTGAACATCTCAGGTCCTTAGCTATAGCTTCTGACCTAATTTTGTACTGGTTTCTGTGTATTGTCACAGTCAGGGTTTTTCCTATGCTGAACTTAGATTCAGTAGTATGGGAGTTTTGTAACTTTTGTGGAGGATCTGCTGATGGTCCCTACTTAGTGTCGTTATATTATCTCCTTGATCCTGATTGTGTCGCAGTCGCTTGTTATATGGCTATTGGGTTTAGCATTCTTTTCATTGTTCAAGCAGACTGTTCTGGTTGCCAGTCGGTCAAGAAGTTAGTTTATTAGAGGACTTTGTCAGTCACTTGTTTAAGTCTAGTCGAGTCGTGAGACATAGTGAACTACTTAGAGCACTTACACGCATACACAAACTTACTTGTACATATTTGTAATATCTTATTAAATGTTAATGTACCAGAAGGTACTTAAGAATTATAAATGTGATATGTGCTTTCAGCACAATAATATTGAACTCGAGAGATTGATTTTATTTTCATTTCTGTGATTAATTTAATTTGACAATATACCTCTAGACTTAATAAATTTATTAAATTTTAATTTCTCTAGTTAGTAGCCTACCAGTTGTAATCCTGAAGCACTATTGAATAATACTGAAATTTTAGTGGATATTTGGACAAGGATACTGACTACTTGTTACGAAAACCCAGTAACAGGCTGGATGCTAGAAAGGCAGTCATTTCTAGTATTCACTGGAGATCTCTAAGCTTTTAGAATCGCGTTTTTTGTAACAAGTGTGTTGTGTGGAGAGTGTGTGTGTGCGTGGAGTGTGTTGTGTGGAGAGTGTGTGTGGAGTGTGTGTGTGTGGAGTGTGTGTGGAGTGTGTATTGAGTGTGTGTGGAGTGTGGTGTGTGTGGAGTGTGTGTGGAGTGTGCGTGGAGTGTGTGTGTGGAGTGTGTGTGAAGTGTGTGTGTGGAGTGTGTGTGTGGGGAGGGTGTGTGGAGTGTATGTGTGGAGTGTGTGTGTGTGGAGTGTGTGTGGAGTGTGTGTGTGTGGAGGGTGTGTGTGGAGGGTGTGTGTGGAGTGTGTGTGGAGTGTGTGTGTGGAATGTGTGTGTGGAGTGTGTGTGTGGAGTGCGTGTGGAGTGCGTGTGGAGTGTGTGTGGTGTGTTTGTGGAGTGTGTGTGGAGTGTGTGTGGAGTGTGTGTGTGGGGAGGGTGTGTGGAGTGTATGTGTGGAGTGTGTGTGTGTGGAGTGTGTGTGCGGAGGGTGTGTGTGGGGAGGGTGTGTGGAATGTGTGTGTGGAGTGTGTGTGTGTGGAGTGTGTATGTGGAGTGTGTGTGGGGAGGGTGTGTGGAGTGTGTGTGTGGGGAGGGTGTGTGGAGTGTGGGTGTGGGGAGGGTGTGTGGAATCTATGTGTGGAGTGTGTGTGTGTGTGTGTGTGGAGTGTGTGTGTGTGTGTGTGTGTGTGTGTGGAGTGTGTGGGTGTGTGTGTGTGGAGTGTGTGTGTGGTGTGTGTGTGGAGTGTGTGGAGTGTGTGTGTGGAGTGTGTGGAGTGTGTGTGTGTGTGGAGTGTGTGTGTGGGGTGGGTGTGTGTGGAGTGTGTGTGTGGGGAGGGTGTGTGGAGTGTGTGTGGGGAGGGTGTGTATGGAGTGTGTGTGTGGGGAGGGTGTGTTGAGTGTGTGTGTGTGTGGAGTGTGTGTGGGGAGGGTGTGTGGAGTGTGTGTGGGGAGGGTGTGTGGAGTGTGTGTGTGGGGAGGGTGTGTAGAGTGTGTGTGTGTGTTTGTGGAGTGTGTGTGGGGAGGGTGTGTGGGGAGGGTGTGTGGAGTGTGTGTGGAGAGTGTGTGTGGAGTGTGTGTTTGGAGTGTGTGTGGGGAGGGTGTGTGGAGTGTGTGTGTGGGAGGGTGTGTGGAGTGTGTGTGTGGAGTGTGTGTGTGGGGAGGGTGTGTGGAGTGTGTGTGGAGTGTGTGTGTTGAGTGTGTGTGTGGATTGTGTGTGTGGAGTGTGTGTGTGTGGAGTGTGTGTGTGGAGTGTGTGTGTGGATTGTGTGTGTAGTGTGTGTGTGTGGAGTGTGTGTGGATTGTGTGTGTTTAGTGAGTGTGTGGAGTGTGTGTGTTTAGTGAGTGTGTGGAGTGGGTGTGTCCAGAGTGAGCGTTCGTACAGGGTATTGAATATACAGGAAGTGTTGTACAGTGTGCTGTTTAGGATGAGCGTTCATACAGTGTGCTGTTTAGGATGAGCGTTCATACAGTGTGCTGTTTAGGATGAGCGTTCATACAGTGTGCTGTTTAGGATGAGCGTTCATACAGTGTGCTGTTTAGGATGAGCGTTCATACAGTGTGCTGTTTAGGATGAGCGTTCATACAGTGTGCTGTTTAGGATGAGCGTTCATACAGTGTGCTGTTTAGGATGAGCGTTCATACAGTGTGCTGTTTAGGATGAGCGTTCATACAGTGTGCTGTTTAGGATGAGCGTTCATACAGTGTGCTGTTTAGGATGAGCGTTCATACAGTGTGCTGTGTTTAGGAGGAGCGTTCATACAGTGTGCTGTGTTTAGGAGGAGCGTTCATACAGTGTGCTGTGTTTAGGAGGAGCGTTCATACAGTGTGCTGTGTTTAGGAGGAGCGTTCATACAGTGTGCTGTTTAGGAGGAGCGTTCATACAGTGTGCTGTTTAGGAGGAGCGTTCATACAGTGTGCTGTTTAGGATGAGCGTTCATACAGTGTGCTGTGTTTAGGAGGAGCGTTCATACAGTGTGCTGTGTTTAGGAGGAGCGTTCATACAGTGTGCTGTGTTTAGGAGGAGCGTTCATACAGTGTGCTGTGTTTAGGAGGAGCGTTCATACAGTGTGCTGTGTTTAGGAGGAGCGTTCATACAGTGTGCTGTTTAGGAGGAGCGTTCATACAGTGTGCTGTGTTTAGGAGGAGCGTTCATACAGTGTGCTGTGTTTAGGAGGAGCGTTCATACAGTGTGCTGTGTTTAGGAGGAGCGTTCATACAGTGTGCTGTTTAGGATGAGCGTTCATACAGTGTGCTGTTTAGGATGAGCGTTCATACAGTGTGCTGTTTAGGAGGAGCGTTCATACAGTGTGCTGTTTAGGATGAGCGTTCATACAGTGTGCTGTGTTTAGGAGGAGCGTTCATACAGTGTGCTGTGTTTAGGAGGAGCGTTCATACAGTGTGCTGTGTTTAGGAGGAGCGTTCATACAGTGTGCTGTGTTTAGGAGGAGCGTTCATACAGTGTGCTGTGTTTAGAATGAGCGTTCATACAGTGTGCTGTGTTTAGGAGGAGCGTTCATACAGTGTGCTGTGTTTAGGAGGAGCGTTCATACAGTGTGCTGTGTTTAGGAGGAGCGTTCATACAGTGTGCTGTGTTTAGAATGAGCGTTCATACAGTGTGCTGTGTTTAGAATGAGCGTTCATACAGTGTGCTGTGTTTAGGAGGAGTGTTCATACAGTGTGCTGTGTTTAGGAGGAGCGTTCATACAGTGTGCTGTGTTTAGAATGAGCGTTCATACAGTGTGCTGTGTTTAGGAGGAGTGTTCATACAGTGTGCTGTGTTTAGGAGGAGCGTTCATACAGTGTGCTGTGTTTAGAATGAGCGTTCATACAGTGTGCTGTGTTTAGGAGGAGTGTTCATACAGTGTGCTGTGTTTAGGAGGAGCGTTCATACAGTGTGCTGTGTTTAGAATGAGCGTTCATACAGTGTGCTGTGTTTATGAGGAGCGTTCATACAGTGTGCTGTGTTTAGGAGGAGTGTTCATACAGTGTGCTGTGTTTATGAGGAGCGTTCATACAGTGTGCTGTGTTTAGGAGGAGCGTTCATACAGTGTGCTGTGTTTAGGATGAGCGTTCATACAGTGTGCTGTGTTTAGGAGGAGCGTTCATACAGTGTGCTGTGTTTATGAGGAGCGTTCATACAGTGTGCTGTGTTTATGAGGAGCGTTCATACAGTGTGCTGTGTTTAGGAGGAGCGTTCATACAGTGTGCTGTGTTTAGGAGGAGCGTTCATACAGTGTACTGTGTTTAGAATGAGCGTTCATACAGTGTGCTGTGTTTAGGAGGAGCGTTCATACAGTGTGCTGTGTTTAGAATGAGCGTTCATACAGTGTGCTGTGTTTAGGAGGAGCGTTCATACAGTGTGCTGTGTTTAGGAGGAGCGTTCATACAGTGTGCTGTGTTTAGAATGAGCGTTCATACAGTGTACTGTGTTTAGAATGAGCGTTCATACAGTGTGCTGTGTTTAGGAGGAGCGTTCATACAGTGTGCTGTGTTTAGAATGAGCGTTCATACAGTGTACTGTGTTTAGAATGAGCGTTCATACAGTGTACTGTGTTTAGAATGAGCGTTCATACAGTGTACTGTGTTTAGAATGAGCGTTCATACAGTGTACTGTGTTTAGAATGAGCGTTCATACAGTGTGCTGTGTTTAGAATGAGCGTTCATACAGTGTACTGTGTTTAGAATGAGCGTTCATACAGTGTACTGTGTTTAGAATGAGCGTTCATACAGTGTGCTGTGTTTAGGAGGAGCGTTCATACAGTGTGCTGTGTTTAGGAGGCATAAGGGGCGGTTTAGAGGAGCTTAAAGGGCGGAGGGGGAGCATAAGGGGCGGAGGGGGAGGCATAAGGGGCTGGAAAAGACCCATAAGGGGTGGTGAGGAGGAGGCAAAGGGGGGTTTAGGAAGGAGCGAAAGGTGCGGAAGGAGCTGCAACAGTGGGGAGGAGGAGGCATAAGGGGCGGAGGGGGAGCTTAAAAGGGCGGGAGAGGAGGCAAAGGGTGAGGGGGAGCTAAAAGGGCGGAAAAGGAGCGCATAGAGAAGGGGGGGAAGAGGCTGAAGGGCGGAAGGAACATGAGGTGATAGAGAGACATAAATAAAGTGAGGAAATAAGAAGGACAAGGGAGGAGCATAAGAAGGAAAGGAGAAGCAGAAAGGCATGGAAAGCTTTGAAAGGGAGTAAGGAGAAGAGGGAGGGGAGAGGGAGGAAGGGAAATTTAAAAACAGGAGAACAAGGGAGGACAGGGAGATACAGATGAACAGGGAGAATAGAGAAGGACAGGGAAATAGGAAGGAGTTGAGGAAGGGCTTTGGAAACAGGGGACTAGACAGGAGCAGGAGAGGAATAGGAGGACAGGGAACATAATATAGGAGAAAAAGGGAGAAAGAGTAAAGGGTATGGGAAGACAGGGAGAATAGGAAGGAAGGGGGGGAATTTAATAAGGATGAGAGGTAATAGAGAAGGCAGAAAGGGAGGCAGGAGAAGGAGCGAGAAGGAGCATAGTATGGAGAAGAGAGGGAGAAAAGAAGGAGGGAGAGGGGCCAGGGGACCCCAGAAGGGGCAGAAAGGAGGAGGAGGGGGAGCATAGAGAGGAGCGGGAGAGGAGCAAGAGAAGGAGCGGGAGAGGAGCATACAGAAGGAGCGAGGAGAGGAGCAAGAAGGGAGGAAGGGGAGTGGAGAGGGAGCATAGAGAATGAGCGAGGAGAGGGAGCAAAGAGAAGGAAGCGAGGAGAGGGAGATAGAGAAGGAGCGAGAGGGAGATAGAGAAGGAGGAGGAGAGGGAGCATGAAGGAGCGAGGAGAGGAGACAGAGAAGGAGCGAGGAGGGGGAGCATAGAAAAGGAGCGTGGGGGAGAAAAGGAGCATGGGAGAAGGGAGGAGAGGAGCATAGAGAAGGAGTGAGAGGGACAAGAGAAGGAGGAGAGGGATAAGATAAAAAGGGAGGAGAGGAGATAGAAAAGGGGTGAAGAGGAGCATAGATAAGGAGCTTGGAGAGGGAGCATAGATAAGGAGCGAGGAGAGGGAGCATAGAGAAGGAGCGAGGAGAGGGAGCATAGAGAAGGAGCGAGGAGAGGGAGCATAGAGAAGGAGCGTGGAGAGGGAGCATAGAGAAGGAGCGAGGAGAGGGAGCATAGAGAAGGAGCGAGGAGAGGGAGCATAGAGAAGGAGCGTGGAGAGGGAGCATAGAGAAGGAGCGAGGAGAGGGAGCATAGAGAAGGAGCGAGGAGAGGGAGCATAGAAAGGAGGGAGAAGAGATAAAGAGGGATGGGGGGAGTGAATAATCTCACGTCCTGATGTGAAATTAAGGAAAGATTGTGGAAGGTGCGATTTTGGTTAGTATGCGCCACGCGCTCCCGCTGTTACCCCCGCGCCGCTGCCGCGTTCCCGCTGCCGCTGCTGCTGCTGCCGCTCCCGTTACTCCCGCTGCTGTTGCTGCTGCGTATGCCGCCCCCGCGCCGTTACCCCCGCCGACCGCCGCCGCCGTCCTACCGCTGCCCCGCTGCCGCCGCCTTTACCGCCGCCGTTACCGCGCTGCCGTTCCGCCGCCGCTGTTACCGCGCCGTTGCCCGCTGTTCCGCCGCCTTTCCCCGGCCGTTACCGCTCGCCGCCGTTACCGCCCCCGTACCGCTGCCGCCGCCGTTACCCCGCTGTACGCCGGCCGCTGGGCCGTTACCGCTGCCGCCGCGCCTGCCGTTGACCGCCGCCGTTACTGCCGCTTTTACCGCCGCCGCCGCCGCCGTTACCGCCGGACTGCGCCGTCCGCCGCCGCGCCCCCGCCCCCGTTACCGTGCCGCCTGCCGCCGTACCACCGCTGCTCCCCGGCCGCCGCCCCGTTACCGCCGCCGCCGCGTCACCGCGCCGCCGTTTCCCCCGCCGTCCGCTTACCGTTGCCGCCGCCGCGTTCCCGCCGCCGCCGCCGCCGTTACTGCGATGTTCGCTCGCCGCGCCCCGCTGCTGTTACCGTTGGCCGCTCTGGCTGCCCGTTACCGTTGCCGCCGCCGTTACCCTGCTGTTACCGTTGCTGCCGCTCCCGTTACCGCGCGCCGCCGTTACCGCCGCTGCCCGCGTTACCCCCGGCCGCCCGTCACCGCCCCCACGCCGCCGCCGCTGTTCCGCTGCCGCCGCCCGCCGCCTTTCCCGGGCCGCCGCTGCTGCCGTTACCGCCGCCGTTACCGCGGCCGCTCCGTTGCCGCGCCGCCGCTGCCCCCTCCCGCCGCTGTTACCGCCGCCGCCGCGGGCCACCGCTCGTCTGGGGGCGTTACCCCCCGTTACCGCGCTGCCGCTGCCAGCCGCCGCGCCGTTACCGCGCTGCCCCGCTGCGCACCGCCGCCGTTCCCGGGCCTGCCGTTCCGTGCCGCCGCCGCCGCCGCTGCTGGTTACCGGCTGCCCCGCTGCTGGCGGGCTTGCCCCCCTGCCGTTACCGCCGCTGCCGCCGCCGTTACCGCTGCCGCCCCGCACGCCGCCGCTGTTACCGCCCCCGCGCCGGCGCCGCTGTTACCGCTCCCGCCGCCGCCGTCCCCGGGCCCGCGCTGTTACCGCTCGCCTTTTACCGCCGCCCCCGGGCGACCCCCGCCGCCGTGCCGCCGTTCCGCCGCCGTCACCGCTGCCGCCACGCTGCTGCCACCGCCGCTGCCCCCGCTCGCTGCCCCGCCCCCGGGCCCTGCTGGCTGCTCCCCGCTGCCGTTACCGCCCCTGCCACGCCACCGCTCCCCCGCCGCCGTTACCCCCGCCGTTACCGCCCCGCTGCCGCGTCCCGGGTGCTTTTTACCGCCGCCGCTGACCGCCGCCGCCCCGCTGCCACCGCCCCCGCGTTACGCTTCCCGTACCGCTGCCCCCTTTACCGCCGCCGTTACCGGGCCGTGCCGCCCCCGTTACCGCCGTACCGCCGCTGCCGCCCGCCGCTGCCCCGCTGCTTACCGCTGCTGCCACCGCGCCGTTACCGCCGCCGCCGCACCGCCCCTGTTACCGCTGCTCCCCTACGGGCCCCGCCGTGCGTTCCCGCTGCTTGCCGTTTACCGCTGCCGCGGTTACCGCCCCCGCTGCCATGCCGCCGCCCCCGTACCGCGGGCCGTTACCGTTGCGTTACCCCCGCGCTGCTGACCGCTGCTGCCGTGTGTTGCTCCCGCTGTACGCGCGCCGCGTTACGCCGTTACCGTTCCCGTTACCGCCGCCGCCGCGTACTCGTTACGCGCTGTGCTGCTGCCGTTACCGCTTGCCGTCTGGCCGTTACCGCGCCGTTCCCTTGCGCTTACGCTGCCGCTGCTGTTTCGCGCCGCTGCCGTTTACTGCTCCCGCCGTTACCGCCGCTGACCGCCGTTACTGCGCTGTCACCCGCTGGTAGCTCCCGGGGCTGTTCCCGGCTGCTGCCGCCGCCCGCAGGCGCCCCCGCCGCCGCCGAGGGCTCCCGCCGCCGCCGCGGGCGCCGCTGGGCCGCTGCCCCCGGGTGCCGAAAACCCGCCGCAGGTGCGTGGGCCGCTCCCGCCGCAGGGCCGCCCCCGCGGGGCCGCAAGTCCGCTGCCGCCGCGGGTGCCCGCGCCGCCTGCGGGGCCGCTGTGCTGGGCCGCTGCGGGTGCTGCAAGTTCAGCGCCGCCGCAGGTCCCGCTGGGGTCCCGCCGCCGCAGAGCCGCCGGCGGGGCTGCAGTCTCCCCGCCGCAGGTGCTGGTGCGCGCCGTGCAAGTGATGCCGCGGGTGCTGCAAGTTCTGCTGCCGCTGCGGGTGCTGCTGGTGGACACAGTCATGGTTCCAGGTAAGTTTTCAAGTGTTAACTAACTATAGTTATCTCGATCGTGGCTCAAAACAGGAAACATCATCACCTAGAGAGAGAGAGAGAGAGAGAGAGAGAGACACACACACACACACACACACACACACACACACACACACACTCATATTCCAGTCATAATAGGCAAAAAACCTACTCCAATTAGTATTTTGCTGAGAGAAGAAACAGTCAAAGTTTAAGCTGACATTCATTAAGCTTAGGAAAGCTGGAGTCAGTATATTTAAGCTGGTCACCCCTAACATGGTTGAGAACTTCTTAGGGGAAACTCGTATAATTTTCACTTCGTAATTTTATTTTTGGTTTTTCACATGATAGTCCACGAATGTTGAGACGCTTCATTGATCTTCAACTCTCAAGGATGTTATCAGTGATGTGTTAAGTGCGCACTGCGCCCGTGTAGGAGCGTGCACGACGCTCCGTGTAGGAGCGTGCACGACGCCCCGTGTAGGAGCGTGCACGACGCCCCGTGAGGCGCACGACGCCCGTGGAGGGCACGACGCCCGGAGACCACGACCCCCGGTAGAGCGGCACAGCCCGTGAGGAAACCAGACGCCCGTGAGGAAACCCACGACGCCCCGTCGAAGCGCACGACGCCCGTGTCAGAGCCCCAGACGCCCTGAGAACCCCACGACGCCCGTGAGACCCACGACGCCCGTGAGAAACTCACGACGCCCCGGAGAAGGGCCACGACGCCCGTAGGAACCACGACGCCCCGTGCAGAAGCACCCACGACGTCCCGTGCAGAAGCACCCACGACGTCCCGTGCAGAAGCACCCACGACGCCCCGTGCAGAAGCACCCACGACGTCCCGTGCAGAAGCACCCACGACGCCCCGTGCAGAAGCACCCCGCACCGCGAGCCCCGGGAGCCCCTGAAAAAGTTAAAACCCCGGGCCCCTCAGAACACCAAAAAACCTGGAGAATTCCCAAACCCCCCCGGAAACACCCAACCCCCGTGAGAAGACCAAAAACCCGTAGAACCCGGGGAGCGTGCAGAAGCCATCGACCCCGTTCAACCTTTCCAGTCCTCAAAAAATTTGAGCCCTTTTTGGGGCCCCCCAACCGGTTTAAACACCTGTGTTAAACTTGTGAAGGAGACAGTGTGTCTTATGTATGTCCAGTCGTACTCTTGTTCAATCTTTCCAGGCCTACTTCTAGGCCTATTGTGTAGGCATATGCTTTTGTGCTACCATCCACATTAACCATATGAGGTGCACAATAAACCAGTTGGCCTTAAAGGTTTAATTTTCGTAGTTTTAAGGTGCACTGTGACACGAACGTTTGTCGAGGCTCCGGAGGTGACCAAGATTGTTGACCAGAGGTTGTCATCTGAGCACTCAGGAGAACCTCGGCAGTGCTCACCACTACTCTCTTAACAGTTCTTGAAATGTTCTCTTTTGTTCCTCACCGTTGTTCCGTTTTTTTCTCCCCCGTTAAACGCCTGGTCTCCCCCCCCACTCACTGTTCTTAAGGCTGCTGTTCCGTTCCTGTTTCACGAGTTCCAGTTATTTGTTCACGCAAGAATAGTTTTTAATAAATGGTTTATTATTATTATTATTATTATTATTATTATTATTATTATTATTATTATTATATCTGTTATTATGATTATTATTATTATTATTACAATAAGCAAAGCGGTAAACTCATGAGGGTCATTCCTCGCATACTACCAAGTGCTTCAACTGACGTACTACATTTTTTTTCTCAAACAGGGGTCCGCGACCCCTATGACTTTCCCTGAGCCATCATTGATTCTCCGTGTGGGCAGATTTAACTGGAAAACGATACAGGTTTAGAGCTTCCCGATGTATATAATAATAGTAATAATAATAATAATTAATAAAAATAATCAGTAATAATTATATTAATTAATAATAATCATAATAATTGATAGCAATAATAAGTTATCATTAATAATAATTAATAAATAATAAATATAATAAATTATGATTAATAATAAAGTATAATTAATAATAATAAATAATCATTCCCATATTTTTGGCGCTTTTAGCTAAAATATTTAAAAATATATAGACAATTTGAGTGTATAATAATCTTCCTTAATAAGAGCTGATAATTCTGGATTATTTACGGTTATTTTTATCAGAAATTATTGGTCTGAATTATGGTTCGAGCATCTGGAATTGTGTTGGAGTTGTCATGTTTGACTAAACTGAATTGTTCCAAATTGTTACGTGGTCCAGGAACGATGTTATTCTGGTAATGAGTCTGTTCGGAATTGTGGCTTGGTACAGGGTGTGTATTGTGAATTGTGGCTTCCTACAGGGTGTGTATTGTGAATTGTGGCTTGCTACAGGGTGTGTATTGTGAATTGTGGCTTCCTACAGGGTGTGTATTGTGAATTGTGG
This sequence comes from Cherax quadricarinatus, assembly GCF_038502225.1. Taxonomy (NCBI): domain Eukaryota; kingdom Metazoa; phylum Arthropoda; class Malacostraca; order Decapoda; family Parastacidae; genus Cherax; species Cherax quadricarinatus. Next base: position 7,771,740 of record NC_091365.1, read on the forward strand.
CTTGCTACAGGGAGTGTATTGTGAATTGTGGCTTGGTACAGGGTGTGTATTGTGAATTGTGGCTTCCTACAGGGTGTGTATTGTGAATTGTGGCTTGCTACAGGGTGTGTATTGTGAATTGTGGCTTCCTACAGGGTGTGTATTGTGAATTGTGGCTTGGTACAGGGTGTGTATTGTGAATTGTGGCTTGCTACAGGGAGTGTATTGTGAATTGTGGCTTGGTACAGGGTGTGTATTGTGAATTGTGGCTTGCTACAGGGAGTGTATTGTGAATTGTGGCTTGGTACAGGGTGTGTATTGTGAATTGTGGCTTGGTACAGGGTGTGTATTGTGAATTGTGGCTTGCTACAGGGAGTGTATTGTGAATTGTGGCTTGGTACAGGGTGTGTATTGTGAATTGTGGCTTGGTACAGGGTGTGTATTGTGAATTGTGGCTTGCTACAGGGAGTGTATTGTGAATTGTGGCTTGGTACAGGGTGTGTATTGTGAATTGTGGCTTGGTACAGGGTGTGTATTGTGAATTGTGGCTTGCTACAGGGAGTGTATTGTGAATTGTGGCTTGCTACAGGGAGTGTATTGTGAATTGTGGCTTGGTACAGGGTGTGTATTGTGAATTGTGGCTTGGTACAGGGTGTGTATTGTGAATTGTGGCTTGCTACAGGGAGTGTATTGTGAATTGTGGCTTGGTACAGGGTGTGTATTGTGAATTGTGGCTTGCTACAGGGAGTGTATTGTGAATTGTGGCTTAATTTGCTGAACACATCGACTCCAGGCTGAGGGACTGATTACCTCACTCTCCTCCTCATATTTCACCGTTTGTCTCTTTACTGGACTGAAGAAGCCACTGACTGGCGAAACGTTTCCTTAATCAAGATTTCCAAACTTTGCACGAGTGTCTCAGTCTTCAACTTGTCGGGTTTCCAAACCATTACATCACATAACGGGACACACTGCCAAGTCATTACCAAAAGAGACGGAACATCACCGCTGGTCAACCCGGATATATTGTACCTCATCTCTCGCAACAAAATCCGTTGATTGACCGGTTTTCTTATCAGGTCTGGACCGCTGGACCGCTTTTGCCTGGCTTCTGATTGCCCTCCAAATTAATATCTGGCTTCACAATAGCATGTCTGGAGTTCACCTTTTTCGTATGCAAATTTTTACTGGAAAGTTGCTTGCCAGTCTTTTGTTGTTTAAGAAAGATGTCTGCAAAAATTTTGTTTCTTTCGGCGGGTGCTGTTGTTTGTGAAGGCTAGACACTAACACTGTCCAAGCTGGGGTCGCCCCACTGTGAAGGATAGGTGGTAACACTGAGCAAACTGGGGTCGTCCCACTGTGAAGGATAGGTGGTAACTGACCAAACTGGGGTCGTCCCACTGTGAAGGATAGGTGGTAACACTGAGCACTGTGAAGGATAGGTAGTAACACTGACCAAACTGGGGTCGTCCCACTGTGAAGGATAGGTGGCAACACTGAACAAGCTGGGGTCGTCCCACTGTGAAGGATAGCTGGTAACACTGACCAAGCTGGGGTCGTCCCACTGTGAAGGATAGGTGGTAACACTGACCAAACTGGGGTCGTCCCACTGTGAAGGATAGGTGGTAACACTGACCAAGCTGGGGTCGCCCCACTGTGAAGGATAGGTGGTAACACTGACCAAGCTGGGGTCGCCCCACTGTGAAGGATAGGTGGTAACACTGAGCAAGCTAGGGTCGCCCCACTGTGAAGGATAGGTAGTAACACTGACCAAGCTGGGGTCCCACTGTGAAGGATAGGTGGATGAGCAAGCTGGGGTCACCCCACTGTGAAGGATAGGTGGTAACACTGACCAAGCTGGGGTCGTCCCACTGTGAAGGATAGGTGGTAACACTGACCAAGCTGGGGTCGCCCCACTGTGAAGGATGGGGTAACACTCTGGGGTCCCACTGTGAAGGATAGGTGGTAACACTGACCAAGCTGGGGTCGCTGGGTAACACTGACCAAGCTGGGGTCGCCCCACTGTGAAGGATAGGTGGTAACACTGAGCAAGCTAGGGTCGATAGGATAGGTAGTAACACTGACCAAGCTGGGGTCGCTGTGAAGGATGGGGTAACACTGAGCAAGCTAGGGTCGCCCCACTGTGAAGGATAGGTGGTAACACTGACCAAGCTGGGGTCGCCCCACTGTGAAGGATAGGTGGTAACACTGACCAAGCTGGGGTCGCCCCACTGTGAAGGATAGGTGGTAACACTGACCAAGCTGGGGTCGCCCCACTGTGAAGGATAGGTGGTAACACTGAGCAAGCTGGGGTCACCCCACTGTGAAGGATAGGTGGTAACACTGACCAAGCTGGGGTCGTCCCACTGTGAAGGATAGGTGGTAACACTGACCAAGCTGGGGTCGCCCCACTGTGAAGGATAGGTGGTAACACTGAGCAAGCTGGGGTCGCCCCACTGTGAAGGATAGGTGGTAACACTGACCAAACTGGGGTCGTCCCACTGTGAAGGATAGGTGGTAACACTGAGCAAGCTGGGGTCGCCCCACTGTGAAGGATAGGTGGTAACACTGAGCAAGCTGGGGTCGCCCCACTGTGAAGGATAGGTGGTAACACTGACCAAACTGGGGTCGTCCCACTGTGAAGGATAGGTGGTAACACTGACCAAGCTGGGGTCGCCCCACTGTGAAGGATAGGTGGTAACACTGACCAAGCTGGGGTCGCCCCACTGTGCAAATAACGTCGTAATCGTCATTTTTATTATATTTCATATATTTTTTCAGAGGTGGGTCAGGGTTGGGTGAGACGCCTGCCTTTATATGGTCGAAACTTTATGAATAATTCAATTGTTTTAGATTCCAACCATGTATGGTTGAAAGGGTGGTCAAAAATACTAGTTTACTGGGTTGTAGGTCTCTAGCTTCCTCCCATGGGGAACTGCATTTGGTTTTCTAAGTCAGTGTTCCATGTCATGGTTGGTGGACCCTTGTGTTCCGTTCAACCTTGGCCCAGCTGAGTCTGTGTTCCGTTCTGTGTTCCTATAGCCTGGGTTCAGCTGAGTGTGTCTTCTGTTCTGTTCCTTCCTCTGTCCAGCTGTGTGTGTCTTCCGTTCTATATTCCTTCAGCCTCGGTCCAAATGTGTGTGTACGTAGTTAATAAAGCCGTTATGAATGTTGGTACCCGTTTGTTCTCATTCTTGTAAGCATTCCTTCCTGCAGTGTTATCATATTCTCCTATGATGGATAAGACACTTGGATATCTTAGCCGAAACATTTCGCCTGCTAAGTAGTCTTTTTCAGTCAAAAACTTTTTTTTTTTTTTTTTTTTTTTTTTACTGGAGACAGTGGGAGAAGAAAATTAATATTAAGAGGACCGGCGGTGGCACACTTGTGCTCTCTCTTTTATAATTGTTCTCTGATGGCTTCCTTCATAGTAGGAGATACATCAGCACTCGAAATCATACTGTGATCGTTTACACCCTGCATAGAGAGCCAACAAGACATTTAAACTACTGGGAGCACCCTAGAGTGCAAACTCACTGGAGCGAAGAAGAGAGAGACACGTGATAAATATGATATTTTAAGGGCCAAGTTGCAAATCTACGGAAGGTACTGGAGTGAGAGATGTGAGAGAAAGTGTACAGTAGATGAAGTGAAAGGCAGGGGTCACCATGGGCACAGTAAGAGAACACTGTGTCAACATTCGTGATCCAAGACTTAATTCAACCTGCTACCAGCAGATATCAACCCTCTACCAGCAGATATCAACCCTCTACCAGCAGAAATCAGCCTACTACCAGCAGATATCAACCCTCTACCAGCAGATATCAGCCTACTACCAGCAGATATCAACCCTCTACCAGCAGAAATCAGCCTACTACCAGCAGATATCAACCCTCTACCAGCAGATATCAGCCTACTACCAGCAGATATCAACCCTCTACCAGCAGAAATCAGCATACTACCAGCAGATATCAACCCTCTACCAGCAGATATCAGCCTACTACCAGCAGATATCAACCCTCTACCAGCAGAAACCAGCCTACTACCAGCAGATATCAACCCTCTACCAGCAGATATCAGCCTACTACCAGCAGATATCAACCCTCTACCAGCAGAAATCAGCATACTACCAGCAGATATCAACCCTCTGCCAGCAGAAATCAGCCTACTACCAGCAGATATCAACCCTCTACCAGCAGAAACCAGCCTACTACCAGCAGATATCAACCCTCTACCAGCAGAAATCAGCCTACTACCAGCAGATATCAACCCTCTACCAGCAGATATCAGCCTACTACCAGCAGATATCAACCCTCTGCCAGCAGAAATCAGCCTACTACCAGCAGATATCAACCCTCTACCAGCAGAAACCAGCCTACTACCAGCAGATATCAACCCTCTACCAGCAGAAATCAGCCTACTACCAGCAGATATCAACCCTCTACCAGCAGAAATCAGCCTACTACCAGCAGATATCAACCCTCTACCAGCAGATATCAGCCTACTACCAGCAGATATCAACCCTACCAGCAGAAATCAGCCTACTACCAGCAGATATCAACCCTCTACCAGCAGAAATCAGCCAACTACCAGCAGATATCAACCCTCTACCAGCAGAAATCAGCCTACTACCAGCAGATATCAACCCTCTACCAGCAGATATCAGCCTACTACCAGCAGATATCAACCCTCTACCAGCAGAAATCAGCATACTACCAGCAGATATCAACCCTCTACCAGCAGAAATCAGCATACTACCAGCAGATATCTGCCTGCAGGTTCATATAACGTAGAATAAAACATGGAAGTCCCCAGGTTATACCTAAACTTCATATATATATATATATATATATATATATATATATATATATATATATATATATATATATATATATATATATATATATATATATCTTTGGTTAGACTCACTTAGATTATGCTGCTCAGGTCTGACTATATTACAGAATGGACATCCAGTCAGTGCGCTGGAAAATATACAGAGAAAGATGACAAGGTTGATATCTTATTTTAGAAACCTTTCTGGTGAAGATAGGATAAAGATTCTGAACTTTCACTCTCTGGAAAGACGTAGAATTATGGAAGATATAATTGAAATGTACATATGGAAAACAGGAACGAATAAAGGGGACTTAATTAGCGTGTTGAAAATATTTAACCAAGACAGGACTCACAGTAGTGGATTTAAATTGGAGAAATTTAAATTTAGAAAGTATTTAGGGAAGTGCGGGTTTGGCAGTAGAGTTGTAAATGAGTGGAACAAACTCCCGGTTATCGTCAGTGAGGCAAGAACTTTTGGGTGGCTTTAAATATAGGTTGCTTGGATGGACACAAGAGTGGGTGTGAGTTAGACCTGTCTAGTATGGGCCTGTAGGCCTACTGCGGCGTCCCTTCATTCCCGTGTTAATGTACGGTTGTGTTTCATTCATTATTATTCTAAGTCATCCATTTTGCTGGACATGAGGTACAGTCCTCATCCATCGTGGATGTCACACTCAATCCTCATCCATCGTATATGTTGTAACACTAGCCTACTGTAATGAAAATAACGCAAGTTGCAGAAGAAATATATATTGCGATAACTTCTGGCTTTGTGGAGAGCCAGATAAAGCTTTACACAGAGCGAAATATTCTACCATTAAAATCTTTGTTTTTTCTTCACTGACGACGGCACTACGCTACGTACATCCATTGTCTTGGCCTCCAGATTCTCAGTAGCGAAGGTTGAACCCAGGGTAAGTTGGTACGGCTCCTACACTCAGATTTCGTATTGCAGAACACTGTTATATTACCTCAAGTAATCCCACTACGCTTTATTTTTCGTCAAGTAATCCCCCTGCCGTTACATTTCCTTCAGTAATCTCATTACGCTGTTATATTTCCTCTAAGTAATCCCACTACGCTGTTATATATCCTCTAAGTAATCCCACTACACTGTTACATTTTCTTCAGTAATCCCACTACACTTGCATTTTCTTCAGTAATCCCACTACACTGTCACATTTTGTTCAGTAATCCCACTACACTCACATTTTGTTCAGTAATCCCACTACACTGTTACATTTCCTTCAGTAATCCCAGTATTAGTTCCGGTATGATTGTCGGTGTGTATGCATTGTTGTCTTCAATCTAATTAATACTACAGAGAGAAAGAGAGAGAGAGAAAGCTTTTTTTTAATGGATATTATGGGAGCGAGTAGGCTGGCTAGTAGGCTGGCTGACTGGCAGGCTGACTGGCTGGGAGGCTGACTGGCTGGCAGGCAGGTTGAATGGCTGGCAGGCTGACTGGCTGGTAGGTTAACAGGCTGGTGTGAGGGAGGGTGTGCAGCCAAGCCTGGCTTCTCTGACCTTGCTCAGTCTGATTCATGAATGATTCAAGATTTGTTGTGTTAAGAAACAATGCGTGTTTGTTCACCCGCTCCGACCAGGAATAACGAATAAGACACGCTACGTACGTTATATACACTAACAAGTGTATCTTTCTCTGCATATATATATATGTCGTGCCGAATAGGCAGAACTTGCGATCTTGGCTTAAATAGCAACGCTCCTCTTGCCATATAGGACAAGTGAAAATTTGTGTATGCAATAATTTCGCCAAAATCATTCTGAATCTAACGAAAAAAATATATTTCACTGTGTTTGTTTAGTATTAAATTATTGTAAACAAATCTAAAATATATTTAGTTGGGTTAGGCTAAAATAAATTGTTCTTGTTATAATAACGTTAGGTAAGTTTTCTAAGTTCCTTTTGGTGCATAGTTAAAAATTTTTACATTAACATTAATCAAAAAATATATAGCTTTAAACTTATAAGAGAAAATTTTAGAAAGGACTTAATTTTAAATGAGTTCTTGCTAATTGACCAGTTTTACATATTCGGCACGACATTATATATATATATATATATATATATATATATATATATATATATATATATATATATATATATATATATATATATATATATATATATATATATATATATATATATATATATATATATATATATATATATATATATTATAGATAGATAAAGGTACATACAGTTTTCGGTGTATATAAGGTACGTAGCGTGTTTTATTCGTTATTCCTCGTCCCTAATGGATGAACCAACACACATTGTTCCTTAACACAACAATATTGACAATATTATTGATAATCAATACTATTAGGCTACCACTCCAGTAGCTAACGGAAATACATTACAATAACATTGAAGACTCCTAGCATCATTCACTCAAAGATACGCCTTACCACAGAATATACTCAGGTCTAAACATTATCCTACAACTTTATAAACATTAGAATGATAGTTTATCCCCTGTTTTAGAGATTAATGTCTTCTCTGACAGAAGGTAACGTCATCGTTACCTCTCATGTGCGAGTTATTTGTGTATTCTTTGACGGGCCGTGAAGAGGTTACATGCAGCCGTAATGACCTTCGTGTAGTCGATAGGCTTGAAACCCTACTGTTAAACCAGGCAATAAAATACTTTCTTTATTATCAGCGCATTTTATTGGTATTCAAGACACTGCGTCTAACAGCGCTGGGAACCAAACCGGCGTCCTTGTAACTGCAAGTTCTGTGATGTAAACATGCAGCCACTGCGAGTACAAAGGAATTATTATATGCTTACTATGTGTATAACCCTTGTAGGTTTAGCGCTTCTTTTGATTATAATAATATGTGCTTACTATAAACTTTCCGAACTTAAGTTTATTAAGCTTTGATCCCCTATACTGTGCAAGGGTGACGAAGCCTCCGTCTCACCTGTACTAAACTAGTTATTGTTATATGTAATACTTCACGGAGGACTTAACCTAACTGTGGCTAATTACTGTTCACTGTTCCACCTCTGTATACTCACTGTTCACTGTTCCACCTCTGTATACTCACTGTTCCACCGCGGTGTATGCCCACTGTTCACTGTTCCACCTCAGTGTATACTCACTGTTCACTGTTCCACCTCAGTGTATACTCACTGTTCACTGTTCCACCTCAGTGTATACTCACTGTTCACTGTTCCACCTCAGTGTATACTCACTGTTCACTGTTCCACCTCAGTGTATACTCACTGTTCCACCGCGGTGTATGCTCACTGTTCACTGTTCCACCGCGGTGTATGACCACTGTTCACTGTTCCACCTCTGTATACTCACTGTTCCACCGCGGTGTATGCCCACTGTTCACTGTTTCACCGCGGTGTATGCCCACTTCACTGTTCCACCGCGGTGTATGCCCACTGTTCACTGTTCCACCGCGGTGTATGCCCACTGTTCACTGTTCCACCTCTGTGTATACTCACTGTTCCACCGCGGTGTATGCCCACTGTTCACTGTTCCACCTCTGTATACTCACTGTTCACTGTTCCACCTCAGGGTATACTCACTGTTCACTGTTCCACCTCAGTGTATTCTCACTGTTCACTGTTCCACCTCAGTGTATACTCACTGTTCACTGTTCCACCTCAGTGTATACTCACTGTTCCACCTCAGTGTATACTCACTGTTCCACCTCAGTGTATACCCACTGTTCACTGTTCCATCTCTGTATATATATATATATATATATATATATATATATATATATGGATTTGGAAAAGGCGTATGACAGGGTGGATAGGGGGGCAATGTGGCAGATGTTGCAAGTGTATGGTGTAGGAGGTAGGTTACTGAAAGCAGTGAAGAGTTTTTACGAGGATAGTGAGGCTCAAGTTAGAGTATGTAGGAAAGAGGGAAATTTTTTCCCAGTAAAAGTAGGCCTTAGACAAGGATGTGTGATGTCACCGTGGTTGTTTAATATATTTATAGATGGGGTTGTAAGAGAAGTAAATGCGAGGGTCTTGGCAAGAGGCGTGGAGTTAAAAGATAAAGAATCACACACAAAGTGGGAGTTGTCACAGCTGCTCTTTGCTGATGACACTGTGCTCTTGGGAGATTCTGAAGAGAAGTTGCAGAGATTGGTGGATGAATTTGGTAGGGTGTGCAAAAGAAGAAAATTAAAGGTGAATACAGGAAAGAGTAAGGTTATGAGGATAACAAAAAGATTAGGTGATGAAAGATTGAATATCAGATTGGAAGGAGAGAGTATGGAGGAGGTGAACGTATTCAGATATTTGGGAGTGGACGTGTCAGCGGATGGGTCTATGAAAGATGAGGTGAATCATAGAATTGATGAGGGAAAAAGAGTGAGTGGTGCACTTAGGAGTCTGTGGAGACAAAGAACTTTGTCCTTGGAGGCAAAGAGGGGAATGTATGAGAGTATAGTTTTACCAACGCTCTTATATGGGTGTGAAGCGTGGGTGATGAATGTTGCAGCGAGGAGAAGGCTGGAGGCAGTGGAGATGTCATGTCTGAGGGCAATGTGTGGTGTGAATATAATGCAGAGAATTCGTAGTTTGGAAGTTAGGAGGAGGTGCGGGATTACCAAAACTGTTGTCCAGAGGGCTGAGGAAGGGTTGTTGAGGTGGTTCGGACATGTAGAGAGAATGGAGCGAAACAGAATGACTTCAAGAGTGTATCAGTCTGTAGTGGAAGGAAGGCGGGGTAGGGGTCGGCCTAGGAAGGGTTGGAGGGAGGGGGTAAAGGAGGTTTTGTGTGCGAGGGGCTTGGACTTCCAGCAGGCATGCGTGAGCGTGTTTGATAGGAGTGAATGGAGACAAATGGTTTTTAATACTTGACGTGCTGTTGGAGTGTGAGCAAAGTAACATTTATGAAGGGATTCAGGGAAACCGGCAGGCCGGACTTGAGTCCTGGAGATGGGAAGTACAGTGCCTGCACTCTGAAGGAGGGGTGTTAATGTTGCAGTTTAAAAACTGTAGTGTAAAGCACCCTTCTGGCAAGACAGTGATGGAGTGAATGATGGTGAAAGTTTTTCTTTTTCGGGCCACCCTGCCTTGGTGGGAATCGGCCGGTGTGATAATAAAAAAAAAAAAAAATATATATATATATATATATATATATATATATATATATATATATATATATATATATATATATATATATATATATCACTTTCATCTGTGTATACACACAGTTCATTGTTCCACCTCTGTATAGAAACACTTATTATTGTTCCATCTCTGTATATACACACTGTTCATTGTTCCATCTCTGTATATACACACTGTTCATTGTTCCATCTCTGTATATACACACTGTTCATTGTTCCATCTCTGTATATACATACTGTTCATTGTTCCATCTCTGTATATACATACTGTTCATTGTTCCATCTCTGTATATACATACTGTTCATTGTTCCATCTCTGTATATACACACTGTTCATTGTTCCATCTCTGTATATACACACTGTTCATTGTTCCATCTCTATATACATACTGTTCATTGTTCCATCTCTGTATATACACACTGTTCATTGTTCCATCTCTATATACACACACTGTTCATTGTTCCATCTCTGTATATACACACTGTTCATTGTTCCATCTCTATATACATACTGTTCATTGTTCCATCTCTGTATATACACACTGTTCATTGTTCCATCTCTATATACACACACTGTTCATTGTTCCATCTCTGTATACACACACTGTTCATTGTTCCATCTCTATATACACACTGTTCATTGTTCCATCTCTGTATACACACACTGTTCATTGTTCCATCTCTATATACACACACTGTTCATTGTTCCATCTCTGTATACACACACTGTTCATTGTTCCATCTCTGTATACACACACTGTTCATTGTTCCATCTCTGTATACACACACTGTTCATTGTTCCATCTCTGTATACACACACTGTTCATTGTTCCATCTCTGTATACACACACTGTTCATTGTTCCATCTCTGTATACACACACTGTTCATTGTTCCATCTCTGTATACACACACTGTTCATTGTTCCATCTCTATATACACACACTGTTCATTGTTCCATCTCTGTATACACACACTGTTCATTGTTCCATCTCTGTATACACACACTCGTTCATTGTTCCATCTCTGTATACACACACTGTTCATTGTTCCATCTCTGTATACACACACTGTTCATTGTTCCATCTCTGTATACACACACTGTTCATTGTTCCATCTCTGTATACACACACTGTTCATTGTTCCATCTCTGTATACACACACTGTTCATTGTTCCATCTCTGTATATACATACTGTTCATTGTTCCATCTCTGTATACACACACTGTTCATTGTTCCATCTCTGTATACACACACTGTTCATTGTTCCATCTCTGTGTAGCACTAAGAGAAGAGACATAAATAACGTGAAGAGTTTAAAGATAAGATACAACAAAGAAAAGTGAAGAATAAGAAAAAGAAAAGATAGGTGTGTGTGTGTGTGTGTGTGTGTGTGTGTGTGTGTGTGTGTGTGTGTGTGTACTCACCTAGTTGTACTCACCTAGTTGAGGTTGCAGGGGTCGAGTCCGAGCTCCTGGCCCCGCCTCTTCACTGGTCGCTACTAGGTCACTCTCCCTGAACCGTGAGCTTTATCATACCTCTGCTTAAAGCTATGCATGGATCCTGCCGTCCACTACATCGCTTCCCAAACTATTCCACTTACTGACTACTCTGTGGCTGAAGAAATACTTCCTAACATCCCTGTGATTCATCTGTGTCTTCAGCTTCCAACTGTGTCCCCTTGTTACTGTGTCCAATCTCTGGAACATCCTGTCTTTGTCCACCTTGTCAATTCCTCTCAGTATTTTGTATGTCGTTATCATGTCCCCCCCTATCTCTCCTGTCCTCCAGTGTCGTCAGGTTGATTTCCCTTAACCTCTCCTCGTAGGACATACCTCTTAGCTCTGGGACTAGTCTTGTTGCAAACCTTTGCACTTTCTCTAGTTTCTTTACGTGCTTGGCTAGGTGTGGGTTCCAAACTGGTGCCGCATACTCCAATATGGGCCTAACGTACACGGTGTACAGGGTCCTGAATGATTCCTTATTAAGATGTCGGGAATGCTGTTCTGAGGTTTGCTAGGCGCCCATATGCTGCAGCAGTTATTTGGTTGATGTGCGCTTCAGGAGATGTGCCTGGTGTTATACTCACCCCAAGATCTTTTTCCTTGAGTGAGGTTTGTAGTCTCTGACCCCCTAGACTGTACTCCGTCTGCGGCCTTCTTTGCCCTTCCCCAATCTTCATGACTTTGCACTTGGTGGGATTGAACTCCAGGAGCCAATTGCTGGACCAGGTCCTGCAGCCTGTCCAGATCCCTTTGTAGTTCTGCCTGGTGTTTGTGTGTGTGTGTGTGTGTGTGTGTGTGTGTGTGTGTGTGTGTGTGTGTGTGTGTGTGTGTGTGTGTGTGTGTGTGTGTGTGTGTGTGCGTGTGTGTGTGTGTGTGTAGTATTAGTAAGAGCCTTTCCAGTAAGAGTTCCAGTAAGAGCCTTTCCATTAAGAGTTTTAAGTAAGAGTCTTTTCAGATAAAGTGTTATTTCTTACAAGCGAGTTCTTGAACACACACACACACACACACACACACACACACACACACACACACACACACACACACACACACACACACACACACACACACACACACACACACACACATCACAGGAGGCTGGGAAAACAGTGTCCTTGTCAGGGCTATATACAGGTCCTCCTGGAGCCTGTATTTAGCCCTAGCCACGCCTACACCCTTCATACCAACGCCCACACTCTTAATACCCACGCCCACATCCTGGTGCCCACGCCCATAGCCTCATGTCCACGCCCACGCTTGTCTTCAAAGGTTTCTTACAAGAGGAGCTCTAGGTTCCTTATAAGAGAGGTTCTAGTTCCTCACAAGAGGGGTTCTAGGTTCCTCACAAGAGGTGTTCTAGGTTCCTTACAAGAGGGTTCTATGTTCCTCACAAGAGTTCTAGGTTTTTCACAAGAGAGAGGTTCTAGGTTCCTCACAAGTGAGGGGTTCTAAGTTCCTCACAAGTGAGGGGTTCAAGATTCCTCACAAGAGTGGGGTTCTAAGTTCTTCACAAGTGAGGGGCTCTAGGTTCCTCACAAGAGAGGGGTTGTAAGTTCCTCACAAGAGAGAGGTTCTAGGTTCCTCACAATAGGGATTTTAAGTTCTTCACAAGTGAGGGTTCTAGGTTCCTCACAAGAGGGGTTCTAAGTTCCTCACAAGTGAGGGGTTCAAAGTTCCTCACAAGAGTGGGGTTCTAAGTTCCTCACAAGTGAGGGACTCTAGGTTCCTCACAAGAGAGGGGTTCTAAGTTCCTCACAAGTGAGGGGTTCAAGGTTCCTCACAAGATAGGGGTTCTAAGTTCCTCACAAGTGAGGGGCTCTAGGTTCCTCACAAGTGAGGGGCTCTAGGTTCCTCACAAGAGTGGGGTTCTAAGTTCTTCACAAGTGATGGGTCAAGGTTCCTCACAAGAGAGGGGTTCTAAGTTCCTCACAAGTGAGGGGTTCTAGGTTCCTCACAAGAGAGGGGTTCTAAGTTCCTCACAAGTGAGGGGTTCTAGGTTCCTCACAAGAGAGGGGTTCTAAGTTCCTCAAAAGTTAGGGGTTCTAGGTTCCTCACAAGAGAGGGGTTCTAAGTTCCTCACAAGTGAGGGTTCAAGGTTCCTCACAAGAGCGGGGTTCTAAGTTCTTCACAAGTGAGGGGTTCTAGGTTCCTCACAAGAGAGGGGTTCTAAGCTCCTCACAAGAGAGGGGTTCTAATTTCCTCACAAGTGAGGGGTTCTAGGTTCCTCACAAGAGAGGGGTTCTAAGTTCCTCACAAATGAGGGGTTCTAAGTTCCTCACAAGTGAGGGGTTCTAGGTTCCTCACAAGAGAGGGGTTCTAAGTTCCTCACAAGTGAGGGGTTCTAGGTTCCTCAGTACCTCTGGATTTTTAGTCACAGATCCTCGTCGTCCTCCTCCTTCTCCGTCTCTCCTCCTCCTCCTCCTCCTCCTCCGTCTCTCCTCCTCCTCCTTCTCCTCCGTCTCTCCTCCTCCTCCTCCTCCTTCTTCTCTCCTCTTCCTCCCCTCCTCCTCTTCCTTCTTTCCTCCTCCTTCTCTGCATACCTTCGTCATCTTACAGACTGACACTGTTCACTGTGCGACAGTGAATTCACCGGCATCTCTTACCAACAAGACCAGAGATGTCTTCACAGTACTGTCATAACTGTCTCTTACACTTGCTACAGTGAAGCAAGAACTCTTCTTGACGTTAACACTGTTGGAGGTTCTTGACATTCACAGTGTTGGAGGTTCTTGACATTCAAGGTGTTGGAGGTTCTTGACGTTCACAACGTGGGAGGTTCTCAACGTTCCCAGCGTGGGAGGTTCTCAACGCTCACAGCGTGGATGGGGGGGGGGTTCTTTACTAAGAACCTACCACCAGACAGTCAAGCAGGTTCCATCAACATTTAAACGTCATCCAAGGAAATCAAAGGTAAATTATCAACGTTTAATATCATTAAAGACCCAAGTCTCTGACAGAACGAATTTCAGGATTACAGCCGTTTTAAGCAGGATTTAGTTCACCTGGGATGTACCTGTGAGTGAGTCTGAAAGCTGGCCTGACACTCGGTGGCCAGACGTCCATGCTGACTCTGATCCACCAGTAACAAGACGCTCGCCCCTTCTGAGAGGGCTTGGCCCCTCAGGGCTGAAAGGGCTGAAGGGGGCTGATACCCCCCTCCTGGAGAAAATTTTTCCACATATGTGTTGTAGTGTGCTGAAAGACGCATGAAGATTCATATGAACGATACATTAATTGTACTGAATTTATACGTGAAAGGACACAGAAATGTGTTCATTTTCCACACGAAGGCATCTATGGTTGTTCCAGCACTCATCCAGCCATCTCTGGTGGGGCCCATGACACTAACTACAGTGAATGGTTTATTTTGGTGTGTGAGATAAGTGTGCCTGACCTTCAAATACTTTGTGTACATTAGGACATGTCTCTCACTTCTCCAATCACTCTGAGACGGTCCGAGTAAGTCTGTCAGCAGTAATCGATCTGTGTATATTTTCTGTTCTTGATTCCTCGCCTGAGTTGAGCTGTGAGCACTCAACTGTGCTCACAATAGTGGGCACAGAACAGTGATCACAGAAGAAGGTACGATAAAGCTCTTGGAGCAGGGAAAGAATGGACCTAGTGACGACTAGTGAAGAGGCGGGGCCAGGATCTACGACTGACCCCTGCAACCACACATAGGTGAGTACAGAACATTGGTCACAGAGCAGTGAGCACGGAAAGAGCACAGATGCTTTTGTAGAGTGTGTTCTCTTATAGTGAACGTTCACGTGATCCAGCTTGTGATCCTCCTATAGCTGTTTTGATTTGGAACAAACCTTTATTTGAATAACGTTTCGCTCTACTCAGTGCGAAACATCGCCTCAATCACGTTTCTCCTGCGCACGTTTTCCGACTTCGTCTACATTTCCGTAACTGTTCTCTGTAACGGTACACCTGGAGAGGGTTTCTAGGGTTAGCGCCCCCCACGGCCCGGTCTGTGACCGGGCTTTATGAGGTCGTTTGACACACATTTTTATAGATATCTGAACTGTTTCCTCCGATGTGTGGACAGAAGTGTGTTACGTACTGCGAACACGGAGATAATAATATGTAAACCACTGTTTTGAGGACTTACAGACGAAGGTAGATTGGTGTTCCCCAAAGGAGGGTTGTTGGGACCTGTTAAAATGTGTAAATCACTTGCCAGATGAGGTAATCAGTCCCCTCAGCCTTAGAGGTAGTGAAGACCACCGTAGTCTTCAAGACTACGGTGGTCTTCAGTACTGTAGTCTTCAAGACTACGGTGGTCTTCAACTCCACGGCTGAGGGACTGATTACATCGCCTTGTATACAGTTGTACAGTCTTCCCATTATGTCCTTGTATTGATAAAGTCACTGGTTGGCGAAACATCTACAAATAGATACCCGAAGCTGCACATGTGTCTAATTCTTCATGGGATCAGTCAACTCTGAGACCACTTGTACCTCTAGTATCAGCAGGGGTTAATTACCCAGAGGGACTCACTCCCTTTGTATTAAGGGGTAGAGAGGAGAAGGGAAGGGGTCAGTCACCCCTGGAGGTTCACCCCCACACCCTGATGCCAGGGGAGTGAGGGGGTGTCAAGGGGCAGGTACACACTATTTCTCATATATAACTTTTAGTTTCAGCAAGAATTAATGGGCCGTGACTACAGGAGGCGGGAAAATGCGTGTTTATATTGAGGTGTGTTTGTGTGAGTCCCAGCTCCTGGACCCCATCCTTGTCTTCAAGTGACAGCCAGTACTGACTCTTATCCTCTTAGGGCCTTGGGGTAGGCTTGCGTACCTACTCCTCAAACTGTGTATGGGGATTTTATCTTCACCTTATTCAAGTCATTCCACTTGCTTAACACCCTGAGACTAAAGAGGTAATTATTTTAGTATCTTGTACGTCGTTATCATGTTTCCACTGGTTCTTCTCTCTTCCAAAGTTGTTAGGTTCAGTCCCTTGAGTTTCTCAATCTTCAGTCCTGAGTTTCAGGGCCCATTTAGTTGCGAGCCTTTGAACATTCTTTAGCTTCTGAACCTGCGTCCTCATATGTGGCTCTATGTCGGAGTTACTATAATCTCTATAACAGACCGAACATATATCTTGTAAATAGCCCAAACGTTTCTATGTTGAACCTCGTGGTTGCAACTCTTGGATACGTTCTGTGTAATGTTTACCCCTGGATCTTATTCCTTGTGCGACTTCTGTAGTTTCTTCTTCCTAGTGTATACTCCTTATCTGCTCATCCTCTACCTCTGGTTTGCATGACCTTGCACATGTTTGGATTGAACTCCAGTATCCGCTTGTCTGATCATTCATGTAGTCTGTCCAAGTCGTGTAGCCTCTCCGCGTTCCTGGACCCATCATGTGCCTCTCTAATCTTTCTACTACCACCCACACCATGGGTATCAGGTGCATAATAAAAGTATTAAAGAATTAGACACATGTGCAACATCTGGGTATCTTTTTTTGTAGACGTTTCGCCATCCAGTGACTTGATCAAAACAAGGACATGATGTGAAGACTGTAGAACAATATACAAAAAATGAGGTAATCAGTCCCTCAGTCATGAAAAACTGGTATAGTGTAGGTGGGCACTAGCACAGCCCAGAGTGACAGCTTACACGAACGACCCTCACTAAACACGTGTAACAACCCATCTGTGGTCGTTAAACTTAACCATAAACGTAGCCAAACCGAACTGATTAACCAAATGATCATACAGACCAGGAAAAGAATATTTATCCTCATTTTATTAAGCTCTTATAAGAATAGCTCCTCATTAAGTTAAAGATAGATGTTATTAAATAACAATAACAACAACTAGTACTATTACTACTACCACAATCATTAATAACAAAAAAAGGCACAATACCGTGACTGGAACAAATAACCCGCACACAGAAGAGAGGAACTTACGTCGACGTTTCGGTCCAACTTGGACCATTTACAAAGTCACACAGTCTTTATAAATGGTCCAAATCGGGTCGAAACGTCGTCGTAAGCTCTCTTCTATGTGCGGGTTATTTGTGTACCACCACCATTACTACTACAGTTACTATCACTACTATTGCTACTTCTGTTACTACTACCACCACTACTACTACTATAACTACTACTAATAATAATTAATAATAATAATTTTATAAAGTATACAGATGTATAGATTTTTTTTACAGTTAAAATAAAGGACAGTCATATTGAACCAAGAATAAGTTGGTTCTCCCTTACCATGAAAACTTCATATATCTTGTCTACTTAACAATTTTAATATCAAAGTTGTATTTAAAAATATTGAGACAGTAAAAAAAACTGATTAAAAATTCCCCCAAATTGCTGACGGCTGTGTCTACACGATACCTTGTAAAATATGTGATAAAGTTTATTACGGACAAACTGGGAGAAGTCTTGAACCAAGATTACAACAATATAAATATAGCATTAGGAGTGGACAAGAGTCTAATGCTCTGTTTATTCATGGGAGAGATTTTATCCATCCACTTGGTCTTCAAAAGGCAGGGAAAGTTGTATGGTTGAGATATAATAGAATCAGGCTTCGTAAAAATAGTTTTGATTTTAATATGAATATTCATTTAGGGTTATACAAATTATATTCGTTTATAATTAATAAAATTTGGGAAGAATTTAAGCTGTTTGACAAGACCTCGACCATCCCACCAGCATCATAATGGAACAAGACCTCGACCATCCCACCAGCGTCATAATGGAACAAGACCTAGACCATCCCACCAGCATCATAATGGAACAAGACCTCGACCATCCCACCAGCATCATAATGGAACAAGACCTCGACCATCCCACCAGCATCATAATGGAACAAGATCTCGACCATCCCACCAGCATCATAATGGAACAAGATCTCGACCATCCCACCAGCATCATAATGGAACAAGACCTCGACCATCCCACCAGCATCATAATGGAACAAGACCTCGACCATCCCACCAGCATCATAATGGGACAAGACCTCGACCATCCCACCAGCATCATAATGGGACAAGACCTCGACCATCCCACCAGCATCATAATGGAACAAGATCTCGACCATCCCACCAGCATCATAATGGAACAAGATCTCGACCATCCCACCAGCATCATAATGGAACAAGATCTCGACCATCCCACCAGCATCATAATGGAACAAGACCTCGACCATCCCACCAGCATCATAATGGAACAAGACCTCGACCATCCCACCAGCATCATAATGGAACAAGACCTCGACCATCCCACCAGCATCATAATGGAACAAGACCTCGACCATCCCACCAGCATAATGGAACAAGACCTCGACCATCCCACCAGCATCATAATGGAACAAGATCTCGACCATCCCACCAGCATCATAATGGGACAAGACCTCGACCATCCCACCAGCATCATAATGGAACAAGACCTCGACCATCCCACCAGCATCATAATGGGACAAGACCTCGACCATCCCACCAGCATCATAAGTGAACAAGACCTCGACCATCCCACCAGCATCATAATGGGACAAGACCTCGACCATCCCACCAGCATCATAATGGGACAAGATCTCGACCATCCCACCAGCATCATAATGGAACAAGACCTCGACCATCCCACCAGCATCATAATGGAACAAGACCTCGACCATCCCACCAGCATCATAATGGGACAAGACCTCGACCATCCCACCAGCATCATAATGGGACAAGACCTAGACCATCCCACCAGCATCATAATGGAACAAGACATAGACCATCCCACCAGCATCATAATGGAACAAGACCTCGACCATCCCACCAGCATCATAATGGAACAAGACCTCGACCATCCCACCAGCATCATAATGGAACAAGACCTCGACCAGCCCACCAGCATCATAATGGAACAAGACCTCGACCATCCCACCAGCATCATAATTGAACAAGACCTCGACCATCCCACCAGCATCATAATGGGACAAGACCTCGACCATCCCACCAGCATCATAATGGAACAAGACCTCGACCATCCCACCAGCATCATAATGGAACAAGACCTCGACCATCCCACCAGCATCATAATGGGACAAGACCTCGACCATCCCACCAGCATCATAATGGGACAAGACCTAGACCATCCCACCAGCATCATAATGGAACAAGACCTCGACCATCCCACCAGCATCATAATGGGACAAGACCTCGACCATCCCACCAGCATCATAATGGAACAAGGCCTCGACCATCCCACCAGCATCATAATGGGACAAGACCGACCATCCCACCAGCATCATAATGGGACAAGACCTCGACCATCCCACCAGCATCATAATGGAACAAGACCTCGACCATCCCACCAGCATCATAATGGAACAAGATCTCGACCATCCCACCAGCATCATAATGGAACAAGACCTCGACCATCCCACCAGCATCATAATGGAACAAGACCTCGACCATCCCACCAGCATCATAATGGAACAAGACCTCGACCATCCCACCAGCATCATAATGGAACAAGACCTCGACCATCCCACCAGCATCATAATGGAACAAGACCTCGACCATCCCACCAGCATCATAATGGAACAAGATCTCGACCATCCCACCAGCATCATAATGGAACAAAACCTCGACCATCCCACGAGCATCATAATGGAACAAGACCTCGACCATCCCACCAGCATCATAATGGAACAAGACCTCGACCATCCCACCAGCATCATAATGGAACAAGATCTCGACCATCCCACCAGCATCATAATGGAACAAGACCTCGACCATCCCACCAGCATCATAATGGAACAAGATCTCGACCATCCCACCAGCATCATAATGGAACAAGACCTCGACCATCCCACCAGCATCATAATGGAACAAGACCTCGACCATCCCACCAGCATCATAATGGAACAAGACCTCAACCATCCCACCAGCATCATAATGGAATAAGACCTCGACCATCCCACCAGCATCATAATGGAACAAGACATCGACCATCCCACCAGCATCATAATGGGACAAGACCTCGACCATCCCACCAGCATCATAATGGAACAAGATCTCGACCATCCCACCAGCATCATAATGGAACAAGATCTCGACCATCTCACCAGGATCACAATGGAACAAGACCTCGACCATCCTACCAGCATCATAATGGAACAAGATCTCGACCAACCCACCAGCATCACAATGGAAAGAACAAGATCTCGACCATCCCACCAGCATCATAATAGTACAAGACCGACCATCCCACCAGCATCATAATGGGACAAGACCTCGACCATCCC
This sequence comes from Cherax quadricarinatus, assembly GCF_038502225.1. Lineage (NCBI taxonomy): Eukaryota > Metazoa > Arthropoda > Malacostraca > Decapoda > Parastacidae > Cherax > Cherax quadricarinatus. The sequence continues at coordinate 7,792,467 of NC_091365.1, forward strand.
ACCAGCATCATAATGGGACAAGACCGACCATCCCACCAGCATCATAATGGGACAAGACCTAGACCATCCCACCAGCATCATAATGGGACAAGACCTAGACCATCCCACCAGCATCATAATGAGACAAGACCTAGACCATCCCACCAGCATCATAATGGGACAAGACCTAGACCATCCCACCAGCATCATAATGGAACAAGACTTTGACCATCCCACCAGCATCATAATGGGACAAGACCTCGACCATCCCACCAGCATCATAATGGAACAAGATCTCGACCATCTCACCAGCATCATAATGGAACAAGACCTCGACCATCCCACCAGTATCATAATGGAACAAGATCTCGACCATCCCACCAGCCATCACAATGGAACAAGATCTCGACCATCCCACCAGCATCATAATGGAACAAGATCTCGACCATCCCACCAGCATCATAATGGAACAAGATCTCGACCATCCCACCAGCATCATAATTGAACAAGATCTCGACCATCCCACCAGCATCATAATAGTACAAGACCGACCATCCCACCAGATGGAACAAGACCTCGACCCCACCAGCATCATAATGGGACAAGACCTCGACCATCCCACCAGCATCATAATGGGACAAGACCGACCATCCCACCAGCATCATAATGGGACAAGACCTAGACCATCCCACCAGCATCATAATGGGACAAGACCTCGACCATCCCACCAGCATCATAATGGGACAAGACCTAGACCATCCCACCAGCATCATAATGGGACAAGACCTAGACCATCCCACCAGCATCATAATGGGACAAGACCTCGACCATCCCACCAGCATCATAATGGAACAAGACCGACCATCCCACCAGCATCATAATGGGACAAGACCTCGACCATCCCACCAGCATCATAATGGGACAAGACCGACCATCCCACCAGCATCATAATGGGACAAGACCTAGACCATCCCACCAGCATCATAATGGGACAAGACCTCGACCATCCCACCAGCATCATAATGGGACAAGACCTAGACCATCCCACCAGCATCATAATGGGACAAGACCGACCATCCCACCAGCATCATAATGGGACAAGACCTAGACCATCCCACCAGCATTATAATGGGACAAGACCTAGACCATCCCACCAGCATTATAATGGGACAAGACCTAGACCATCCCACCAGCATCATAATGGGACAAGACTGACCATCCCACCAGCATCATAATTGGACAAGACCTAGACCATCCCACCAGCATCATAATGGGACAAGACCTCGACCATCCCACCAGCATCATAATGGAACAAGACCTCGACCATCCCACCAGCATCATAATGGAACAAGATCTCGACCATCCCACCAGCATCATAATGGAACAAGACCTCGACCATCCCACCAGCATCATAATGGAACAAGACCTCGACCATCCCACCAGCATCATAATGGAACAAGACCTCGACCATCCCACCAGCATCATAATGGAACAAGACCTCGACCATCCCACCAGCATCATAATGGAACAAGACCTCGACCATCCCACCAGCATCATAATGGAACAAGATCTCGACCATCCCACCAGCATCATAATGGAACAAAACCTCGACCATCCAACGAGCATCATAATGGAACAAGACCTCGACCATCCCACCAGCATCATAATGGAACAAGACCTCGACCATCCCACCAGCATCATAATGGAACAAGATCTCGACCATCCCACCAGCATCATAATGGAACAAGACCTCGACCATCCCACCAGCATCATAATGGAACAAGATCTCGACCATCCCACCAGCATCATAATGGAACAAGACCTCGACCATCCCACCAGCATCATAATGGAACAAGACCTCGACCATCCCACCAGCATCATAATGGAACAAGACCTCAACCATCCCACCAGCATCATAATGGAACAAGACCTCGACCATCCCACCAGCATCATAATGGAACAAGACATCGACCATCCCACCAGCATCATAATGGGACAAGACCTCGACCATCCCACCAGCATTATAATGCAACAAGATCTCGACCATCCCACCAGCATCATAATGGAACAAGATCTCGACCATCTCACCAGGATCATAATGGAACAAGACCTCGACCATCCCACCAGCATCATAATGGAACAAGACCTCGACCATCCCACCAGCATCACAATGGAAAGAACAAGATCTCGACCATCCCACCAGCATCATAATAGTACAAGACCGACCATCCCACCAGCATCATAATGGGACAAGACCTCGACCATCCCACCAGCATCATAATGGGACAAGACCGACCATCCCACCAGCATCATAATGGGACAAGACCTAGACCATCCCACCAGCATCATAATGGGACAAGACCTAGACCATCCCACCAGCATCATAATGGGACAAGACCTAGACCATCCCACCAGCATCATAATGGGACAAGACCTAGACCATCCCACCAGCATCATAATGGAACAAGACTTCGACCATCCCACCAGCATCATAATGGGACAAGACCTCGACCATCCCACCAGCATCATAATGGAACAAGATCTCGACCATCCCACCAGCATCATAATGGAACAAGATCTCGACCATCTCACCAACATCATAATGGAACAAGACCTCGACCATCCCACCAGTATCATAATGGAACAAGATCTCGACCATCCCACCAGCATCACAATGGAACAAGATCTCGACCATCCCACCAGCATCATAATGGAACAAGATCTCGACCATCCCACCAGCATCATAATGGAACAAGATCTCGACCATCCCACCAGCATCATAATTGAACAAGATCTCGACCATCCCACCAGCATCATAATGGAACAAGAGCGACCATCCCACCAGCATCATAATGGGACAAGACCTCGACCATCCCACCAGCATCATAATGGGACAAGACCGACCATCCCACCAGCATCATAATGGGACAAAACCTAGACCATCCCACCAGCATCATAATGGGACAAGACCTCGACCATCCCACCAGCATCATAATGGGACAAGACCTAGACCATCCCACCAGCATCATAATGGGACAAGACCTAGACCATCCCACCAGCATCATAATGGGACAATACCTAGACCATCCCACCAGCATCATAATGGGACAAGACCTCGACCATCCCACCAGCATCATAATGGAACAAGAGCGACCATCCCACCAGCATCATAATGGGACAAGACCTCGACCATCCCACCAGCATCATAATGGGACAAGACCGACCATCCCACCAGCATCATAATGGGACAAGACCTAGACCATCCCACCAGCATCATAATGGGACAAGACCTCGACCATCCCACCAGCATCATAATGGGACAAGACCTCGACCATCCCACCAGCATCATAATGGGACAAGACCTAGACCATCCCACCAGCATCATAATGGGACAAGACCGACCATCCCACCAGCATCATAATGGGACAAGACCGACCATCCCACCAGCATCATAATTGGACAAGACCTCGACCATCCCACCAGCATCATAATGGGACAAGACCTAGACCATCCCACCAGCATCATAATGGGACAAGACCTCGACCATCCCACCAGCATCATAATGGGACAAGACCTAGACTATCCCACCAGCATCATAATGGGACAAGACCTCGACCATCCCACCAGCATCATAATGGAACAAGACCTCGACCATCCCACCAGCATCATAATGGAACAAGACCTAGACCATCCCACCAGCATCATAATGGAACAAGACCTAGACCATCCCACCAGCATCATAATGGAACAAGACCTCGACCATCCCACCAGCATCATAATGGAACAAGACCTAGACCATCCCACCAGCATCATAATGGAACAAGACCTAGACCATCCCACCAGCATCATAATGGGACAAGACCTCGACCATCCCACCAGCATCATAATGGAACAAGACCTAGACCATCCCACCAGCATCATAATGGGACAAGACCTAGACCATCCCACCAGCATCATAATGGAACAAGACCTAGACCATCCCACCAGCATCATAATGGGACGGGTGTAAAGTCGTGTGTGAGGTGATATCTCAGCCATCTATTATTTTTACAGGTCCTTGATAATGTGAGAAATCACGAAAGTTCTTGGAATTTCATTATTTTCCCACAGTGGTTATTTTGCATATTGTTGCATTACCTTCCTTGATGATGTTTACTGGGGATTGGGGAGGGCTCTTGATCCTAGGAATTAGAGCTACACGCTTTTCCTCGGAAATCAGATTTTGTGTGAGACCCCCCTGCGGATCTAGCGCTTTCGTGTGCATCTCATGTGTGTGTGAGAGAGAGAGAGCGAGGAGGAAGAGAGGGAGGGAGATAGTAGAGAGGAGAAAAAAGAGAGAGTAGGGATTAATGAGAGAGAGAGAGAGAGAGAAGAGTGAGAGAGAAATCACGTTCATTGTGGGTGTTGACCCCTCGCAGGCTGGCCCCTAGCCAGGGATGAAACCGGCTTACAACGCCGCCCATCCGGTCCCTAACCAGCTTACAACCGCACCTATTCGGTCCCTAACCAACTTACAGTACCACTTATCCGGCCCCTAACCAGCTTACATCACTTATCCGGCTCGTAACCAGCTTACAGTACCACCTATCCGGTCCCTAGTGAGCTTACAACACCACCTATCCGGTCCCTAACCAACTTACAACCGCACATATTCGGTCCCTAACCAGCTTACAGCGCCACTTATCGGGCCCCTAACCAGTTTACAGCACCATCTATCCGGTCTCTAGCCTGTGTATCATACATACACAGTCTGTATCATGTACACAGCCTGTGTTTCATACATACACAGGCCTGTGTATAATACACAGCCTGTGTATCACAAGCTTGTTTCATATAGGTGAGTAATTCACGACCTGTACCTCATGTAAACACAGCCTGTGTCTGGTACATACACCGCCTGCTTATTTACGAGACACAGGTGGTGTATGTACCAGACATACACTGCCTGTGTCCCATGCATACACCGCCTTACCAATCACTCATCGTTGTATTGTGTATGTCTGACGGACTCAACAAAGAGGAACGGGTATTAATACACACACACACACACTAACGTATGCTTATACACGTTATTTATTGCATTTTAGAGTTGCTCTCTGAGTCAAGTGTGTTGTCTTAACAACCAGTAGTTTCTAATACTACTATTATTACTACGCCACTACTACTACTACCAACACTACTACTACCAATACTACTACTACTACTACCACCAATACTACTACTGCTACCAGTACTAGAACCACAACAACAACTACTACTGCTACTGCTATTACTAATCCTACCATTACTACTGCTACCAACAGTATAGAACATTTAGCCTACCGTAGTGCTTGTTTTCAAGTATCACATTGTTACGTATCTTCTGTGACCTTGTATTGGGTGTAACAGCTTAACAAAACTCCTGTAGAGCAAATCATTGCCACAATAAAATGTCACATTAGTTGTACTTGTGTCCCTTCATCTAACACAAGAGGTTAGGTTAGGTAAGGTTTGTCAGGAAACAGGACTAGTGTTTCCTGACGAGGATCTTAGTTATATAATGACCCACAGCTGGAGCTTTTGGTCGTCTGACCGAGGCCTTCCGCTGGCTTACCCTCCAGAACTTTAAAAATTGGGGAACTAGAAGTGTACCTGGAGGGTGTTCTGGGGGGCCAGATCCTGACTCCAACAACATCTGTCAAAAATCGTTCCGCAGACGTTTTCCTGTTGTCATGACGAGCAGTATAGCTAAATAGATTTCCGTTCCTTTAGCAGCGAAAACGGCAGAACGTTTCGCCCCGTGTAAAAGTCATTACGGGAAGTATGTGTGGGAGGGACATTGTGGTCGTGCGTGTGAATCTGTTCACGAGTGATTCACTCTTCTAATGTGCGTTGTTAGTGGTGATTTTGAGGCTTGGAATATGCAAAAGTGTGTGTGTAGTTGTGGCTGGGGTGGTTCTTATCCACGGACGCGTGCGTACGTACGTCAGTCAGGCACGCAACGGGCACTCATATCCACGCACGGACGCACGCAAAGTAGGTAGGCCCTTTAACATGTCTCTCCTGCCATCACTGCTCTTGTACCGTGGCGGTAACCACCCTAGCTGGGATATCTGCCTCCTCTTCTTTCTCTTCCTCCTCCTCTTCTTTTTATTTTATTTTATCTTCTTCTTAATAATAATAATAATAATAATAATAATAATAATAATAATAATAATAATAATGTTTTTAAACTCTCTGTGATGGTTTGGCTGTGGTGGTATGTGGGTGTGTTTATGTGTATAGGAAGGTGTTGAGGAGGGGCTGGCTGGTGAGAGGGCTGGCTGGCGAGAGGGCTGGCTGGTGAGAGGGCTGGCTGGTGAGAGGGCTGGCTGGTGAGAGGGCTGGCTGGTGAGAGGGCTGGCTTGTGAGAGGGCTGGCTGGTGAGAGGGCTGGCTGGTGAGAGGGCTGGCTGGTGAGAGGGCTGGCCGGTGAGAGGGCTGGCTGGTGAGAGGGCTGGCTGGTGAGAGGGCTGGCTGGTGAGAGGGCTGGCTGGTGAGAGGGCTGGCCGGTGAGAGGGCTGGCTGGTGAGAGGGCTGGCTGGTGAGAGGGCTGGCTGGTGAGAGGGCTGGCTGGTGAGAGGGCTGGCCGGTGAGAGGGACTGACCCGAACCATACCACGGGCGGGGATTGGTTTGTTTGCAATGGTGTCATTACAATTTCGTGAGTCGAGAGGGACTGACTAGCCTCCCTCTCGCTAGCCATTCCCTCTCACCAGCCAGACTATTCAGTCCCTCTCGCTATCCAGACTTACTTTCACTGGTAGTCTACCCCACTGACCCCTGCCACTGATCCCCTGCATCTCACTGCTAACTCTCCTACATTTGCAGCAACACTGAACACAGCAATACTCTGGCTGCAACACTTCACAAATAACACACGGTGCACGCACTAGGTGACGTTTCCGTCTGTCGTGGTACATTAGCAAGTCACTACCAACTCTACTACTACTACTACTACTACTACTGCTGCTACTGCTGCCGCCGCCGCCGCCGCCGCTTCATATTGTGACGAGTGGGGTCCCTCAAGTACCTGTACTGTCCCTAGTGTTGTTTTAATTCATATAAATCATTTACCTGAAAAAACCCGAATAGTATTCTGGGAAATCATCGGTCCCGTGGCCCAGTCCCAGACCAGGCTCCTGACAGTGTGATCAGTGAGGCTGTTGGTGCTTGCCACACACACTCCCATCGAATCATCATATACTAAGGTAATCAGGAGCGTATTTAATGACCTAATTACCATATTTTGGTGACTGGTAGTGACGCTAAATTCTGTAAGTTATGCGGCATCGCTCCTTCAGGCTCCTTGGAACGAGGAAATACCTCTGCCCTTGAGGGTTGAGGGACTGACCACGTCAAGGCTTCTACTGTCTTCTCGACTGAAGAAACCTGTTGTGCAAACGAAAGTTTTCAGTAATAAAGGTAGCTTTAGGAAAAGGTGGGTGGGAATGGATATTTTTGAGAAGAACCTGCCTTCTATGGGCCAGTAGGCCTTCTGCAGTGTTCCTCCATTCTTATATTCTGATATTTAAGTGTTGCACAAGTGTCTTAGTTTGTATTGTATACCATCAGTAATATATTACACAGTGTCACTCCTGTAAGAACCTTGGAACCACCATAATCTGTCCTAGACGCTTGCGTTACAGTGTCACTCATATAAGAACCTTGGAACCACTATAATCTGTCCTAGACGCTTGTGTTACAGTGTCACTCATATAAGAACCTTGGAACCACTATAATCTGTCCTAGACGCTTGTGTTACAGTGTCACTCATATAAGAACCTTGGAACCACTATAATCTGTCCTAGACGCTTGTGTTACAGTGTCACTCCTGTAAGAACCTTGGAACCACTATAATCTGTCCTAGACGCTTGTGTTACAGTGTCACTCATATAAGAACCTTGGAACCACTATAATCTGTCCTAGACGCTGTCACTCCTATAAGAACCTTGGAACCACCATAATCTGTCCTAGACGCTAGTGTTACAGTGTCACTCCTATAAGAACCTTGGAACCACCATAATCTGTCCTAGACACTAGTGTTACAGTGTCACTCCTATAAGAACCTTGGAACCACCATAATCTGTCCTAGACGCTAGTGTTACAGTGTCACTGTTATAAGAACCTTGGAACCACCATAATCTGTCCTAGACACTAGTGTTACAGTGTCACTCTTCTAAGAACCTTGGAACCACCATAATCTGTCCTAGACACTAGTGTTACAGTGTCACTCCTATAAGAACCTTGGAACCACCATAATCTGTCCTAGACGCTAGTGTTACAGTGTCACTCCTATAAGAACCTTGGAACCACTATAATCTGTCCTAGACGCTTGTGTTACAGTGTCACTCATGTAAGAACCTTGGAACCACCATAATCTGTCCTAGACGCTTGTGTTACAGTGTCACTCATATAAGAACCTTGGAACCACTATAATCTGTCCTAGACGCTTGTGTTACAGTGTCACTCATGTAAGAACCTTGGAACCACCATAATCTGTCCTAGACGCTAGTGTTACAGTGTCACTGTTATAAGAACCTTGGAACCACCATAATCTGTCCTAGACGCTTGTGTTACAGTGTCACTCATATAAGAACCTTGGAACCACTATAATCTGTCCTAGACGCTTGTGTTACAGTGTCACTCATGTAAGAACCTTGGAACCACCATAATCTGTCCTAGACGCTAGTGTTACAGTGTCACTGTTATAAGAACCTTGGAACCACCATAATCTGTCCTAGACGCTTGTGTTACAGTGTCACTCCTATAAGAACCTTGGAACCACCATAATCTGTCCTAGACACTAGTGTTACAGTGTCACTGTTATAAGAACCTTGGAACCACCATATACTCCAGCATGACTCGCTGAAACACTTCCTTATGAAATACCATCCTGCAGTGTTGCCTCATCCACCCGCAACACTAACATTACTGAAGTCTCCGCAGGGATGATCTTTACATCTGTGAAGCTTCACTTGGACGTGATGACGAAGATTCGTGGTCAAGGGATTCCAACTGAGGTTCAGCCTTGAGTTGACCTCGTGAGAGCGGAACCTTCGAGCCTTGATGAATCATGTTTATCCCTACACAGATAACCCGCACATGGGAGAAAGAAACTACGACGACGTTTCGGTCCGACTTAAAGTATTTACCGAATCTGACCGAAACGTCGTTGTAGGCTTCTCTATGTCCGGGTTATTTTATTCCAGTCACGGTATTGTGCCTTTTTCTTCATGTTTTTCCCTGTTTGTCGATGATGTAAAACTATTGAGAATATAAACAGACGAGGGTTGGGAAAGGCTACAAATGGACCTTGATAGACTGCAAGATTGGTCAGATAAATGGCTGCTTGAATTCAACCCCAGCAAATGCAAGGTTATGAAGATTGGGGAAGTGGCAAGAAGACCAGATGCGGAGTACAGACTCGGAGGACAGAGACTGCAGACTTCATTCAAAGAGAAAGACGTAGGGGCGAGGACTGATGTGTCTGGTATAACGTCAGAGGCTGACATCAACTGAATAACCTCTGAGCCAGTAGTCGCCTGGCAGGATGGCATTTTATAAGTGTTTCAGAGAGTCATGCTGGAGTATATGGTGGTTCCGAGGTTCTTAAGGAGTGACACTGTAACACTAGCGTCCAGGACAGTACATGGTGGTCCCGAGGTTCTTATAGGAGTGACACTGTAACACTAGCGTCCAGGACAGTATATGGTGGTCCCGAGGTTCTTATAGGAGTGACACTGTAACACTAGCGTCCAGGACAGTACATGGTGGTCCCGAGGTTCTTATAGGAGTGACACTGTAACACTAGCGTCCAGGACAGTATATGGTGGTCCCGAGGTTCTTATAGGAGTGACACTGTAACACTAGCGTCCAGGACAGTATATGGTGGTCCCGAGGTTCTTATAGGAGTGACACTGTAACACTAGCGTCCAGGACAGTACATGGTGGTCCCGAGGTTCTTATAGGAGTGACACTGTAACACTAGCGTCCAGGACAGTATATGGTGGTCCCGAGGTTCTTATAGGAGTGACACTGTAACACTAGCGTCCAGGACAGTACATGGTGGTCCCGAGGTTCTTATAGGAGTGACACTGTAACACTAGCGTCCAGGACAGTATATGGTGGTCCCGAGGTTCTTATAGGAGTGACACTGTAACACTAGCGTCCAGGACAGTATATGGTGGTCCCGAGGTTCTTATAGGAGTGACACTGTAACACTAGCGTCCAGGACAGTACATGGTGGTTCCGAGGTTCTTATAGGAGTGACACTGTAACACTAGCGTCCAGGACAGTACATGGTGGTCCCGAGGTTCTTGTAGGAGTGACACTGTAACACTAGCGTCCAGGACAGTATATGGTGGTATAAAGGTTCTTATAAGAGTGACACTGGAATCTCAGCAGTCATTACGAGACATTTATACAACATACGTCAGGTCTGTCTTGGAGTACGCAGCACCAGTATGGAACCAGTACCTGAAAAAGCATGCTAAGAAACTGTAGAAAGTCCAGAAGTATGCAACAAAACTTGTTGCTGAGCTAAGGGCCAGGAGTTAAGAGGAGAGGCTGGTAAAATCGGACTAAACGACGTTGGAGAATAGAAGAACCAGGGAGAACATTATAACAACATACACAATACTTAAATTTATGAGGTAGGCTGGGATAGGATGTTTGAGAGGCGGGAAACAGGTACTCAGGGGCATAGTTGGAAATTAAAGATGAGTCACGGGGATGTTAGGAAGTGTTTCTTCAGTTTAAGAGTGGCCGGGAAGAGGAATGACCTTGAATAAGTGGTGGAGACAGATTTTATACGTAGTTTTAAGAGCAGGTATGTTAGTGCCTACGAAGCTAGGCTAGGAGGGAGTGAATCTGACAAATGGCAAGTTGATAGGCGGTGCTAGGAAATAAGAATCGACCCCTGCATCCAAATATAGGTGAGCGCACACACACACACACACACACACACACACACACACACACACACACACACACACACACACACACACACACACACACACACACACACACACACACACACACACACACACACACACACACACACACGTACGTACGTACGTTCAGTGCTATACACGTGTCCTCAAAAAATGAATTCATCTACTCAAGAAGGATGTCCATCATCTCCCTCACTCCATCTCTCCCTCATTCACCACCCTCCCTCCCTCATCCACATCTCTTCCTCATTCACCACCCTCCCTCCCTCACCCACATCCCTCCCTCATCCACCTCTATCACCCACATCCCTTCCCCCCTCACCCACCTCCCCTTCACCCACCTCCCCTTCACCCACCTCCCCTTCACCCACCTCCCCCTCACCCACCTCCCCTTCACCCACCTCCACGGCCTTGGAGAGCCTCCTACACTGGCTCTCCTGCGCACGCGCGCGCACCTCCATATACAAAGATTTTGCCAACCTTGAGTTGGGTATTGTGTGGCTACCATGATGGTGGTGTGTGGCTACCATGATGGTGGTGTGTGGCTACCATGATGGTGGTGTGTGGCTACCATGATGGTGGTGTGTGGCTACCATGATGGTGTGTGGCTACCATGATGGTGGTGTGTGGCTACCATGATGGTGGTGTGTGGCTACCATGATGGTGTGTGGCTACCATGATGGTGGTGTGTGGCTACCATGATGGTGTGTGGCTACCATGATGGTGGTGTGTGGCTACCATGATGGTGGTGTGTGGCTACCATGATGGTGTGTGGCTACCATGATGGTGGTGTGTGGCTACCATGATGGTGGTGTGTGGCTACCATGATGGTGGTGTGTGGCTACCATGATGGTGGTGTGTGGCTACCATGATGGTGGTGTGTGGCTACCATGATGGTGGTGTGTGGTTACCATGATGGTGGTGTGTGGCTACCATGATGGTGATGTGTGGCTACCATGATGGTGGTGTGTGGCTACCATGATGATGGTGTGTGGTTACCATGATGGTGGTGTGTGGCTACCATGATGGTGGTGTGTGGCTACCATGATGGTGTGTGGCTACCATGATGGTGGTGTGTGGCTACCATGATGGTGGTATGTGGCTACCATGATAGTGGTGTGTGGCTACCATGATGGTGGTGTGTGGCTACCATGATGGTGGTGTGTGGCTACCATGATGGTAGTGTGTGGCTACCATGATGGTGGTGTGTCGCTACCATGATGGTGTGTGGCTACCATGATGGTGGTGTGTGGCTACCATGATGGTGGTGTGTGGCTACCATGATGGTGGTGTGTGGCTACCATGATGGTGGTGTGTGGCTACCATGATGGTGGTGTGTGGCTACCATGATGGTGGTGTGTGGCTACCATGATGGTGGTGTGTGGCTACCATGATGGTGGTGTGTGGCTACCATGATGGTGTGTGGCTACCATGGTGTGTGGCTACCATGATGGTGGTGTGTGGCTACCATGATGGTGGTGTGTGGCTACCATGATGGTGGTGTGTGGCTACCATGATGGTGGTGTGTGGCTACCATGATGGTGGTGTGTGGCTACCATGATGGTGGTGTGTGGCTACCATGATGGTGGTGTGTGGCTACCATGATGGTGGTGTGTGGCTACCATGATGGTGGTGTGTGGCTACCATGTTGGTGTGTGGCTACCATGATGGTGGTGTGTGGCTACCATGATGGTGTGTGGCTACCATGATGGTGGTGTGTGGCTACCATGATGGTGGTGTGTGGCTACCATGATGGTGGTGTGTGGCTACCATGATGGTGGTGTGTGGCTACCATGGTGGTGGTGTGTGGCTACCATGATGGTGTGTGGCTACCATGATGGTGGTGTGTGGCTACCATGATGGTGGTGTGTGGCTACCATGATGGTGGTGTGTGGCTACCATGATGGTGGTGTGTGGCTACCATGATGGTGTGTGGCTACCATGATGGTGGTGTGTGGCTACCATGATGGTGGTGTGTGGCTACCATGGTGGTGGTGTGTGGCTACCATGATGATGTGTGGCTACCATGATGGTGGTGTGTGGCTACCATGATGGTGGTGTGTGGCTACCATGATGGTGGTGTGTGGCTACCATGATGGTGGTGTGTGGCTACCATGATTGTGGTGTGTGGCTACCATGATTGTGGTGTGTGGCTACCATGATGGTGGTGTGTGGCTACCATGATGGTGGTGTGTGACTACCATGATGGTGGTGTGTGGCTACCATGATGGTGGTGTGTGGCTACCATGATGGTGGTGTGTGGCTACCATGATGGTTGTGTGTGGCTACCATGATGGTGTGTGGCTACCATGATGGTGGTGTGTGGCTACCATGATGGTGGTGTGTGGCTACCATGATGGTGTTGTGTGGCTACCATGATGGTGTGTGGCTACCATGATGGTGGTGTGTGGCTACCATGATGGTGGTATGT
>NC_091365.1:7810847-7875847 GCF_038502225.1 Cherax quadricarinatus
TCTAAACCACCAAGACCACCAGCAGCAACAACAGCCTGGTTGACAAGACCAGCAGTAACAACAGCCTGGTTGACCAGACCAGCAGTAACAACAGCTTGGTTGACCAGACCACCAGCAACAACAGCCTGGTTGACCAGACCAACAGTAACAACAGCCTGATTGACCAAACTAGCAGCAATAACAGCCTGGTTGACCAGACTAGTAGCAACAACAGCCTGGTTGACCAGACTAGTAGCAACAACAGCCTGGTTGACCAGACTAGTAGCAACAACAGCCTGGTTGACCAGACTAGTAGCAATAACAACCTGGTTGACCAGACTAGTAGCAACAACAGCCTGGTTGACCAGACTAACAGCAACAACAGCCTGGTTGACCAGACTAGCAGCAACAACAGCCTGGTTGACCAGACTAGCAGCAACAACAGCCTAGCACCTGGACCAGGATATAAGAGTAGGGAGAACTCTGCTAGGCCGTCAGGTTATTGTATGTACAATCGTGAACTTAAGTTATAATGAACGACCCGGAAGTCGTTGTTAGAACATTTGAACCTAATTAAGTTATAGTGAACGACCTGACAGTCGTTCGAACTTGTCAACTTAATTAGAACTTTGACCTGACAGTCGTTCGAACTTGTCAACTTAATTAGAACTTTGACCTGACAGTCGTTGGAACTTGTCAACTTAATTAGAACTTTGAAATTTAATTAGAACTTGGGAACCTCCACCTTAATACCCTTTATTTTCTCTCCTTATTCATCCTCTTCTTTTTTCTATTATCATCATTATTATTATTATTATTATTATTATTATTATTAGTAGTAGTAGTAGTAGTAGTAGTAGTAGTAGTAGCAATATTATAGTACTACTACTAGTAGTAGCAGTTAATAGTATTAATAGTACTAGTAAACAATGATTAATTGGATTGGATCCTCTCTGGCAGGTGATCTTCTTGTATTAAGAATAATAACTCTTGAAGATGGTGGTGACAGATGGCACTGTGGTTGAGAGGGGGGAGGGTCGACAGGGACAGGCTGTTGTAACAGATGGTGCTAATAACACACGTAGTAATGGATGATGCTAATAACACACGTAGTAACAGATGGTGCTAATAACACACGTAGTAACAGATGGTGCTAATAACAATGTAGTAACAGATGGTGCTAATAACTCACGTAGTAACAGATGGTGCTAATAACACACGTAGTAACAGATGGTGCTAATAACTCACGTAGTAACAGATGGTGCTAATAACACACGTTGTAACAGATGGTGCTAATAACACACGTAGTAACAGATGGTGCTAATAACACACGTAGTAACAGATGGTGCTAATAACACACGTAGTAACAGATGGTGCTAATAACTCACGTAGTAACAGATGGTGCTAATAACACACGTTGTAACAGATGGTGCTAATAACACACGTTGTAACAGATGGTGCTAATAACACACGTTGTAACAGATGGTGCTAATAACACATGTTGTAACAGATGGTGCTAATAACACATGTTGTAACAGATGGTGCTAATAACACATGTTGTAACAGATGGTGCTAATAACACATGTTGTAACAGATGGTGCTAATAACACACGTTGTAACAGATGGTGCTAATAACACACGTTGTAACAGATGGTGCTAATAACACACGTTGTAACAGATGGTGCTAATAACACACGTTGTAACAGATGGTGCTAATAACACACGTTGTAACAGATGGTGCTAATAACACACGTTGTAACAGATGGTGCTAATAACACACGTTGTAACAGATGGTGCTAATAACACACGTTGTAACAGATGGTGCTAATAACACACGTTGTAACAGATGGTGCTAATAACACACGTTGTAACAGATGGTGCTAATAACACACGTTGTAACAGATGGTGCTAATAACACACGTTGTAACAGATGGTGCTAATAACACACGTTGTAACAGATGGTGCTAATAACACTAACAATAAACACACGTTGTAACAGATGGTGTTAATAACACATGTTGTAACAGATGGTGTTAATAACACATGTTGTAACAGATGGTGCTAATAACACACGTTGTAACAGATGGTGCTAATAACACATGTTGTAACAGATGGTGCTAATAACACACGTTGTAACAGATGGTGCTAATAACACATGTTGTAACAGATGGTGTTAATAACACATGTTGTAACAGATGGTGTTAATAACACATGTTGTAACAGATGGTGTTAATAACACATGTTGTAACAGATGGTGTTAATAACACATGTTGTAACAGATGGTGTTAATAACACACGTTGTAACAGATGGTGCTAATAACACATGTTGTAACAAATGGTGTTAATAACACATGTTGTAACAGATGGTGCTAATAACACATGTTGTAACAAATGGTGCTAATAACACATGTTGTAACAAATGGTGCTAATAACACATGTTGTAACAAATGGTGCTAATAACACATGTTGTAACAAATGGTGCTAATAACACATGTTGTAACAAATGGTGCTAATAACACATGTTGTAACAGATGGTGTTAATAACACATGTTGTAACAGATGGTGTTAATAACACATGTTGTAACAGATGGTGTTAATAACACATGTTGTAACAGATGGTGTTAATAACACATGTTGTAACAGATGGTGTTAATAACACATGTTGTAACAGATGGTGTTAATAACACATGTTGTAACAAATGGTGTTAATAACACATGTTGTAACAAATGGTGCTAATAACACATGTTGTAACAAATGGTGTTAATAACACATGTTGTAACAGATGGTGCTAATAACACATGTTGTAACAAATGGTGCTAATAACACATGTTGTAACAAATGGTGCTAATAACACATGTTGTAACAGATGGTGTTAATAACACATGTTGTAACAGATGGTGTTAATAACACATGTTGTAACAGATGGTGTTAATAACACATGTTGTAACAGATGGTGTTAATAACACATGTTGTAACAGATGGTGTTAATAACACATGTTGTAACAGATGGTGTTAATAACACATGTTGTAACAGATGGTGTTAATAACACATGTTGTAACAGATGGTGTTAATAACACATGTTGTAACAGATGGTGTTAATAACACATGTTGTAACAAATGGTGTTAATAACATATTATTTCCAGACTTACGTCAAAACAACTGATAATCACTTTAGTAAGTTCAGCCTTGAACGTCACGTCTGATAACGTCTTAAGGAGAGCAGTATCAACACCCCAAGACTTTTCTGTCTCCTTTCCCCGAAGTCTTGACCTCCAGTGACCTCCTTGGGGGGGCGTGGCCACTTTATCTCCATCAAGTTGACCTTTGACCTTCACTGACCCCCCCTACCCCCCCTCCCTGGTTGCAGGATCTAAGTATTTTTACTACAGACTTTGTGCAGCCTGGCCATACAGTGGGCTGAGTGATGCATCCTGCAATGTTGAGTGTCTTGTAAGCTGAGTCTGACCTGTGACCCTGTATTTAGGACACTGCTGTTGTCTGGGCTGTTGTTTGCTGCGTTAGGCTTTTGTTCCCGTTGTATGCTGTTGTGTTCTGTTGTTGTATTTGTTGTTATTGTATGGTGTTGTTTTTGTTGGTCTTATTGTTGTATGATGTTGTTGAATGTTGTATATTGTTATTGTTGAATGTTCTTGTTATTCTTGTATTTTCCAGTTGTTATTGTTTAATGTTGTTCTCAACATTATTATTATTATTATTATTATTATTATTATTATTATTATTATTATTATTATTATTATTATTTACTCAGGTTGGGAAAATACTTAAGACTTTGCCTTTTTTTTCACTCTATGTTAACTTTAATCATTTAAAGGTCAGGTATGATGTTAAAAGGAAAGTTTTAATAATAAATCAAGGCAACCTGGAAACCAGCTGACCTTTTGGGATGACCATATTTTTTGGTCTTCCATATATGTTAGCAGGAGCCATCGTCTGCTACGTCAAGTGTAACATTTTATCGGATAGATTTTCTTTTAAACCACCATTCTATTGTAACCTCTGTGAGCGAGTAGTCTGGGTTGTTGCATGCAACGGCCACGTCAGGCTGTTGCAGTTGCGTGAGTCAGAGAACCACAAAGCTGGGCCGAAACTTTGTTAATTCAACTATCGTATGCACGAAATTGCATCGCTATATTTATTACGAATTTCTCGTAAAATGCGTTTGAAATCGGTGAAGACTTCGTAGACGCTAAATCTATTTTTACCGGGGTGTCGGGAAAGTTATTTACCGGGAAGTACACTGTAGGAAACACATACCCTGGATCACCACATGAGTCACACATACCCTGGATCACCACATGACAGTCACATATACCCTGGATCACCACATGACAGTCACACATACCCTGGATCACCACATGACAGTCACATATACCCTGGATCACCACATGACAGTCACACATACCCTGGATCACCACATGAGTCACACATACCCTGGATCACCACATGACAGTCACACATACCCTGGATCACCACATGACAGTCACATATACCCTGGATCACCACATGACAGTCACACATACCCTGGATCACCACATGACAGTCACACATACCCTGGATCACCACATGACAGTCACACATACCCTGGATCACCACATGACAGTCACACATACCCTGGATCACCACATGACAGTCACACATACCCTGGATCACCACATGACAGTCACATATACCCTGGATCACCACATGACAGTCACACATACCCTGGATCACCACATGACAGTCACACATACCCTGGATCACCACATGACAGTCACATATACCCTGGATCACCACATGACAGTCACATATACCCTGGATCACCACATGACAGTCACATATACCCTGGATCACCACATGACAGTCACATATACCCTGGATCACCACATGACAGTCACACATACCCTGGATCACCACATGACAGTCACACATACCCTGGATCACCACATGACAGTCACACATACCCTGGATCACCACATGAGACACATACCCTGGATCACCACATGACAGTCACATACCCTGGATCACCACATGACAGTCACACATACCCTGGATCACCACATGACAGTCACACATACCCTGGATCACCACATGACAGTCACACATACCCTGGATCACCACATGACAGTCACACATACCCTGGATCACCACATGACAGTCACATATACCCTGGATCACCACATGACAGTCACATATACCCTCGATCACCACATGACAGTCACACACATCACACATACCCTGGACCACCACATGACAGTCACACATACCCTGGACCACCCCATGACAGTCACACATACCCTGGACCACCACATGACAGTCACCACATGAGTCACACATACCCTGGATCACCACATGACAGTCACATATACCCTGGATCACCACATGACAGTCACACATACCCTGGACCACCACATGACAGTCACATATACCCTGGATCACCACATGACAGTCACATATACCCTGGATCACCACATGACAGTCACACATACCCTGGACCACCACATGACAGTCACATATACCCTGGATCACCACATGACAGTCACACATACCCTGGATCACCACATGACAGTCACACATACCCTGGATCACCACATGACAGTCACACATACCCTGGATCACCACATGACAGTCACATATACCCTGGATCACCACATGACAGTCACATATACCCTGGATCACCACATGACAGTCACACATACCCTGGACCACCACATGACAGTCACACATACCCTGGATCACCACATGACAGTCACACATACCCTGGATCACCACATGACAGTCACACATACCCTGGATCACCACATGACAGTCACACATACCCTGGACCACCACATGACAGTCACACATACCCTGGACCACCACATGACAGTCACACATACCCTGGACCACCACATGACAGTCACACATACCCTGGACCACCACATGACAGTCACACATACCCTGGACCACCACATAACCAAGTCACACATACCCTGGACCACCACATGACAGTCACACATACCCTGGACCACCACATAACCAAGTCACACATACCCTGGACCACCACATGACAGTCACACATACCCTGGACCACCACATAACCAAGTCACACATACCCTGGACCACCACATGACAGAGTCAATGGACGCTGTGTTTCAAGAAATATAGTGACCATTGGTTTACTAGTGTAGTGATGGACGGTCCAGGGTATCTTGGTGATGCCCAAGCATGGAGAGATACTTATGTATACATAAATGTCTTATGTATACATTATCTTTTATATATACATCTCTTTTATGTATACATACATGGAATATGTTGGAGATTGTGAGACAGTGTTAGTACACCTGCTGCAAGGAGTGTAAATAGTACACGTAATAATAATAATAATAATAATAATAATAATAATAATAATAATTAAAATAATCATAGCAGTTAAAATAATGATAATGAGTGTAACAACAATAATTATAATTAATTATAATAATAAGTATAACAATAACAACAGTCTGATAATAATAATAATAATAATAATAATAATAATAATAATAATAATAATAATAACCGTCTAAGTGATCAGACAGTCCGAGGGACAGTAAATGTCTAACAACCCGTCATAGATTATAAGATAGGTGTAATCTTGGCTCTCTGCCTTGTGTTGGCTGCTGGGTGTTATCCCTAGCACTGGTATCACCCATTAACACGATGATATCATCAGAGATATCAACAATAACATCAAAAAATATATATTAATAAACGTTTTGTGGATATTTTCCACAAAATACTTTGGGGAGGGGGGAGAAAATGGCCAAAACTCCCTATAATTTAGGGACGTCTGGTCATTACTTTCCATAAGGGAGGACCTGGGGTCTTTAATGACCCAACCACTGGTTTGTTTCACTGTCTCTACGTCCGCAGCTAAAACTTTGTTAATTATAGTGAACTCGGTTCCAAATGCCCCTAAACTGGTTTGGTACCTTTGTCACCTCTAATGTGGGTGCAGTCAGGTAGGCTGGTGTGGGACTGACCCCCCCCTTACTCTCGTCTTTTATGGGACTACAACCTGTGTTTTCCTGGGACTGTCTGACGACTCTGACTCTGTTGTTTGCAAACGTTGTGTGTGTTTGTTTAGAATATTCTGGTATAATAACCTACAGTATGGGTCAGTAGGCCTAGCATGGATCAATGGCCTAGAATTAGTCAATAGGCTTAGCATGGTTAAGTAACTTAGCTTAGTTCAGTGGTCTAGCATGGGTCAATAGGCCTAGCATGGGTCAGTAGGCCTAACATGGGTCAGTAAGCCTAGGATGGGTCAGTAGGCCTACTGTGTAGTTTTGTGCACTTACGATGTAGCCTATGAGGCCAGAAATCACAATTTCTGACACTTGAATCAAGTGACCCCTCACCAAGTAACACTTAATTACGTCGTATGACTTACGTGTGACTTAGGGAAGTGTTAAGTAACCACTCACTTAACATCTCTAACACCTAAGTCACTTAACACCTCTAACGCCCCGGTCACTTAACACCTCTAACACCTAAGCCACTTAGCACTTGTTACACTTAAATCACTTAAGACACTTATCTAGTCACAGCCTGGTGGGTCAGCTTAGGCCTACTGAAGCTGACACTTGACAAATGTCCCTGATATTTACACCTCCAAAATGATGGCTGGGAATACACCTGATATCTCTTAGTACAATAACAGCCTCTGTTCTTGTTAGGCTCTGTCCTCGTTATTAAGTTCTGTTCTTATTATTTAGTTCTGTTTTTGTTAGGCTCAGTAACAGCTGGTAAACCTATTTAGTGTGTGTGTGTGTGTGTGTGTGTGTGTGTGTGTGTGTGTGTGTGTGTGTGTGTGTGTGTGTGTGTGTGTGTGTGTGTGTGTGCGTGTGTGTGTGTGTACGTGTGTGTGTGTGTGTGTGTGCGTGTGTGTGTGTGTGCGTGTGTGTGTGTGCGTGTGTGTGTGTGTGTGTGCGTGTGTGCGTGTGTGTGCGTGTGTGTGTGTGTGTGTGTGTGTGTGTGTGTGTGTGTCTGTGTGTGTGTGTGTGTACGCGTGTGTGTGTGTGCGTGTGTGTGTGTGTGTGTGTGTGTGTGTGTGTGTGTGTGTGTGTGTGTGTGTGTGCGTGTGTGTGTGTGTGCGTGTGTGTGTGTGTGCGTGTGTGTGTGTGTGTGTGTGTGTGCGTGTGTGTGTGTGTGTGTGTGTGTGTGCGTGTGTGTGTGTGTGTGTGTGTGTGTGTGTGTGTGTGTGTGTGTGTGTGTGTGTGTGTGTTTATGTGTGCTCACCTATTTCTGGTTGCAGGGGTCGATCCACAGCTCCTGGCCGCACCTCTTCACTGGTCGCTACGAGGTCCACTCTCTCCCTACTCCGTAAACATAATCGAACCTCTTCTTAAAGCTATGTATGGATCCTGCCTCCACTACATCATTCTCCAAACTGTTCCACTTCCTGACAACTCTATGATTGAAGAAATACTTCCTAACATCTCTGTGATTGATCTGAGTCTTCAGCTTCCAATCGTGACCCCTTTGTTTCTGTGTCCCATCTCTGAAACATTCTGTCCCTATCCACCTTGTCAATTCCTCTCAGTATTTTATATGTCGTTATCATGACCCCCATCCCTCCTGTCATCCATTGTCGTCAAGTTGATTTCCGTTAATTAACCTCTCCTCGTAGGAAATGCCCCTTAGCTCCGGGACTAGGCTTGTTGCAAACTTTGCACTCTCTCTAAATTTTTGACGTGTTTGACCAAGTGTGGGTTCCATACTGGTGCTGTATACTCCAATATGGGTCCGACGTACACATTGTGCAGTGTCTTGAATGGCTCCTTACTGAGATGTCGAAATGCTGTTATTAAGTTTGCCAGGCGCCCATATGCTGCGGCCGTTATTTGGTTGATGCTCGCCTCAGATGTGCTCGGTATGATGCTCACCCCAGATCCTTAAGTGAGGTTTGCAGTCTTTGTCCTTCCCAAAACTTCATGACTTTGCACTTGCTGGGCTTAAACTCCAGGAGTCATTTGTTAGACCATGCTTGCAGTCTGTCCAGATCCCCTTGTAGGCTACCTGATCCTCGTCCGCATGTATTCTCCTCATTAACTTCACATCATCTGCGAACAGGGATACTTCTGAATCTATACCTTCTGTCACGTCATTCATATATACTAAAACAGCACCGGAGAGAGAGAGAGAGAGAGAGAGAGAGAGAGAGAGAGAGAGAGAGAGAGAGAGAGAGAGAGAGAGAGAGAGAGAGGTGTCTGTCAAGGGTTAGGGTATAGAATGGTCTAATGCTACCTAGCGACTGTTTACCGATTACGTCGATAATTTGTGTAACAAAGGTGACAGTAGTAATAGTAGTAGTAGTAGTATTTGTTGTAGTAACTGTTGTAGTAGTTATAGTAGAAGTAGATATAGTGGGTAGTAGTCTGTGTTTGGTTTCTGTGTCATGAATACACGTAGCCAGGGGCACACTGGTCCCTGGACCAGTGGACCACGTAGCCAGGAACACACTGGTCCCTGGATCAGTGGACCACGTAGCCAGGGACATGCTGGTTCCTGGACCCAGGAGCTGCCTAGGACCCAGGTGTGACCTAGGACCCAGATACGGCCTAGGACCCAGGTGCGGTCTAGGACCCAGGTGCGGCCTAGGACCCAGGTACGGTCTAGGACCCAGGAGCTGCCTAGGACCCAGGTGTGACCTAGGACCCAGGTGTAGCCTAGGACCCAGGTGTGACCTAGGACCCAGGTGTAGCCTAGGACCCAGGTGTGACCTAGGACCCAGGTGTAGCCTAGGACCCAGGTGCGGCCTAGGACCCAGGTGTGACCTAGGACCCAGGTGTAGCCTAGGACCCAGGTGTGACCTAGGACTCAGGTGTAGCCTAGGACCCAGGTGCGGCCTAGGACCCAGGTGCGGCCTAGGCCGTCTATTATAATTCTGTGGCAGATAGTGAAGGTAATATTCAGGATTCCGTCAGTAGGCCTATACCTCCTTATGTTCTTTAGTAGTGGATTCCATTAGTAAGCCTATAGCCTCTTATTTTTGTAATCTGGAATTCCATTACTAGGCCTATTCTCTTTTTTTTCATTCATTTCAATTTTATGTATCTGGCTGCTCATTATATATATATATATATATATATATATATATATATATATATATATATATATATATATATATATATATATATATATATATATATATATATATATATATGGTAAGTTTGTGGTGTTGGTTCCCAATATGTCATCGGTTTTGCTTTTTTGGCTCTAATTTTCTGATAAATTTGGATGGAGACTTCAGTAATAGTGTGCCATCATGTGGGTGTTCCATCTGTCTTGATACCTTTCCTCCATCACTTTATATGTTACTGGAGCCTCTCCCCTTGTTCCTCACTCACCTCACCAACATTATGTGGAAATCTGTCTAGGTGGCTATGGAGAACGTGTACCTTTATGCTCATATTAGTACCTAAATTCTTAAAGTTTGTCAGAATGTTTTACACCAGTTCTTCCTAATAGTCTGCTTTATGCTGACCCAAGAAGATCTTGTCAAGTGACACCTAACTCCACCAAGAAGAAATTTCAGCACCGTTCATATATTTTGTGAAATTAGAATGAGTGAAAAGCTTTCGAATTTGAGTACCATCAAGGATTCCAGTTTCAGGGAACGATCTACAAATGTATTTGAATTGTCATCTTTGTCCAAGGTCTTAACGAATTGCTTCATTAGCACTAACTTAATGTGGAGTGGTGGCGGAATAATGTTATCCCTGTCAACCAATGCTCGTTAATAATGTTTGCTGCACCTACAGTTATGTTTTTTCTTGAAGGTCATGTCACTTTTGTCCAATGATCTGCCTTCTCCCTACTGTCCCACAAATAGATGAAACAACAGTACTTTGTATATCTGTTGCTCGAGCAAATAGTTTACCATCTTCAGATCAACACAGAGAGACATCTTGTGCTCATGACAACGAAGCTTCTGCAATACCATGTTGATATTTTATATTCTTTAAGTTTTGTTGAGTGAGCAATTGGAAGACATGCATATTGGTTACCATTGTGCAGTAAGACGCAATTCAGGCCTCTAATGAAGCTGTCTATAAACAGCCGCCAGTCTCCTGGTCGATATTCAAATCCCAGCCGAAGTCCGGGGATTTTATTGCAATATACAAGTTCTTCATCTTGGCTGAAGTAATGTGTGTGTGTGTGTGTGTGTGTGTGTGTGTGTGTGTGTGTGTGTGTGTGTGTGTGTGTGTGTGTGTGTGTGTGTGAGTGTGTGTGTGCTCTGTAAATTATTAACAGTGTTCTGGTACACATGGACGTCCCAGATACACATGTATGTTGCAGATAGACATATACGTCCCAGCAGGTGAGAGCGTCCTAGCGTCCACGGAACTAACACCTTCAGTATTGCTCTCGGGAGTTAGTGGCGACAAATGGCTCTCCAGGTTTAGCGTGCTGTTGGAGTGTACGCAGTTCAGTTAACAATATAGTATTAAAGGAAATTAAAAATAAACCTATTGCAATGTTCCTCAATTTGTGTCTATTATAAATTGATGTTGGAAGAGGATTTATAAAAATTTCATGAGAGAGAATGGAAGGGGTAGGAGGGGGGTAAAAGGAGGATAAAGGGAGGGGGGGTGAAAAAGTGGGTGACCTTGTAGGAGGCCACCTCCGTCCTCCAACACCTAACATGAAGTAATGTGACGCTGTTACGCCTCTCAGGAGACCTATGAACGTCACACACTCGTTACATGTCACACTCGTCACATCAGTTTAGCACCTACAACAATCACCTAACACCCAGGTACCTACTCATTGCTGGAGCTCATCATTGACAGCATGTGTAAAACAAATAAGTAGGTACCAGGGACATAGCTATCCCTGAACCCTATACCAGACCTGACGAAGATCCTAAGACAAATATTTATTATGTTAGAAAAACAGAAGTTTACTACACCTTCCAGGTGCTTTATTGGGCACAGTAATGCAAGAAACCCGACAGGTAAGTTTGTCTACGTGATCTGAATATTTAAAGTAAGGAATCGTATTCTCCTCTTGAGTCACCACAACACAAAAGCATTGGAAATGCAAAGCAAAAAACGGCACAACAGAATAATAAACGCCAGAAGAACAACAATACTGAAGGAATTTATAGGTAGAACATCTGAGCATCGACTCAGTACTGGAGGAATCTTCACAAAACAACAGAGCATCAATGTCTGTGAGTCCTAGTGTAATAAACGCTAGAAAGGCACTATAACTGAAGACATTTCTCTGTAAAACAGCAGAGCATCAATGTCTTTGATTCTTTGAGTGTAGTAAACACTAGAAGAGCGAAAAAAATGAAAAAAAAAGTCCAAAATCCTGAAATTCCAGGATCAGTGACACAAGTACCATCTTGAGGCTCAGCAGCAAGACGGTACCACCACCATCTAGTTGTGTTAAGATGGTACCACCACTATCCACTGTGTTAAGATGGTACCACCACCATCTAGTTATGTTAAGATGGTACCACCAGAATCTAGTGTGCTTTATGCATAGCAGTATGTGTGTGTGTGTGTGTATGTGTATACTCGCCTAATTGTGGTTGCAGGGGTCGCTCGTCGCTACTAGGTCCACTCTCTCCCTGCTCCATGAGCTTTATCATACCTCTTCTTAAAGCTATATATGGATCCTGCCTCCACTACATCACTCTCCAGATTGTTCCACTTCCTGACAACTCTGTGACTGAAGAAATACTTCCTAGCATCCCTGTGACTCATCTGAGCTTTTAATTTCCAATTGTGATCCCTTTTTACTGTTGTGAGTGTGTGTGTGTGTGTGTGTGTGTGTGTGTGTGTGTGTGTGTGTGTGTGTGTGTGTGTGTGTGCGCGCGCGCGAGCGAGTCAGAGGGCCCGTCTTAGGGACCCTACCCTATGGACCCCACCCTAGAGACCCCCATCGTAGGGACCCCCACCCAAGGAACCACAACAACTGCTGTATCACCGTTATCAATACAGTTGTAACATGAGTCGTCTATTAGCCACGGGAGAAAAATTAAATTCTTCCATTAGCCAGAGAATTGTTAGTAAGTGGCCCACAGTTTGCTAAGTTGGACCAGACAACTTTCACGTTTATATAATAGGTCGCAGCCAGGGCAAAAATTGCCCACTCATCAGTGGGTATCCAGTGGGAAGTATTGTACTTCCAAGAAACATAGAGCAGAGATTATATTATGCTAGTTTACGTTCACTCTCTAATATACAAGACTAGGAATAACAAGATTATTAATTATTATTATTATTATTTATTATTAATTATTATTATTATTATTATTATTATTATTATTATTATTATTATTATTATTAGTAGTAGTAGTAGTAGTAGTAGTAGTAGTAGTAGTAGTAGTAGTAGTAGTATTAAAGCGTTGTTACTGAGAGATTTCAACGCCAAACTGAATAGTGATCCATCCATCAAGATGGACATACCTGGAGAGGGTTTCGGGGGGTCAACGCCCCCTCGGCCCATGTTGGAGGAAGTAGACCGTTTAGGTATGACTGTTATTTTTAAGCTAACTTTACTGCTAAAGTAGATAGGAATTAATTTATTATTATTATTATTATTGCTGCTTCTGTTACTACTACTACAACTATCACTATTATTATTATTATTATTATTATTATTATTATTATTATTATTATTATTATTATTATTATTATTTGGGTGGTGAAAATTCCCATATTGAAGGAATATTCGACATATTAGCTAAATAATCTATCGTTCGCCACATGTGTCATTCGCCACATAATGTGTCATTAGTCACATAATGTGTCAGCCACATGTGTCATTAGTCACATGTGTCAGCCACATGTGTCATTCGCCACATAATGTATCAGTCGGTACAGACATCATGAACATAACACCGTTAACAGGAGCAACATACAACAGGGTGGTGGAGGCAGCACCTTCAACAGACTCTGGCTCGACGCTGGCCTCTATAATTATCTCTATGGCGGAATAATGCCAATAGATTATAGATTATCGCGAATTATATGTTATTATAGCGTGTGTGTGTCTCCCAGAGAATAGTTTATTATCAGATCATGTCTATGTTATTAGTAGTGATGTGAGATAGATAGATAGATAGAGAAAGAGAGAGAGAGAGATAGAGAGAGAGAGTAAAACATGAGCCATAACCCTGATTAGCTGTGCAACACTAGCAGTGTTGTTAGATTGCAACACCAGCAGTGTTGTTAGATTGCAACACTAGCAGTGTTGTTAGATTGCAACACCAGCAGTGTTGTTAGATTGCAACACTAGCAGTGTTGTTAGATTGCAACACCAGCAGTGTTGTTAGATTGCAACACTAGCAGTGTTGTTAGATTGCAACACCAGCAGTGTTGTTAGATTGCAACACTAGCAGTGTTGTTAGATTGCAACACCAGCAGTGTTGTTAGATTGCAACACTAGCAGTGTTAGATTGCAACACTAGCAGTGTTGTTAGATTGCAACACCAGCAGTGTTGTTAGATTGCAACACCAGCAGTGTTGTTAGATTGCAACACTAGCAGTGTTGTTAGATTGCAACACTAGCAGTGTTGTTAGATTGCAACACTAGCAGTGTTGTTAGAATGCAACACCAGCAGTGTTGTTAGATTGCAACACCAGCAGTGTTGTTAGATTGCAACACTAGCAGTGTTGTTAGATTGCAACACTAGCAGTGTTAGATTGCAACACCAGCAGTGTTGTTAGATTGCAACACTAGCAGTGTTGTTAGATTGCAACACTAGCAGTGTTGTTAGATTGCAACACCAGCAGTGTTGTTAGATTGCAGCACTAGCAGTGTTGTTAGAGTGCAACACTAGCAATGTTGTTAGAGTGCAACACTAGCAGTGTTGTTAGATTGCAACACTAGCAGTGTTGTTAGATTGCAGCACTAGCAGTGTTGTTAGAGTGCAACACTAGTAGTGTTGTTAGAGTGCAGCACTAGCAGTGTTGTTAGAGTGCAACACTAGCAATGTTGTTAGAGTGCAACACTAGCAGTGTTGTTAGAGTGCAACACTAGCAGTGTTGTTAGAGTGCAACACTAGCAGTGTTCTTAGAGTGCAACACTAGCAATGTTGTTAGAGTGCAACACTAGCAGTATTGTTAGAGTGCAACACTAGCAGTGTTGTTAGAGTGCAAGACTAGCAGTGTTGTTAGAGTGCAAGACTAGCAGTGTTGTTAGAGTGCAACACTAGCAATGTTAGAGTGCAACACTAGCAGTGTTGTTAGAGTGCAGCACTAGTAGTGTTGTTAGAGTGCAACACTAGCAGTGTTGTTAGAGTGCAACACTAGCAGTGCTGTTAGAGTGCAGCACTAGCAGTGTTGTTAGAGTGCAACACTAGCAATGTTGTTAGAGTGCAACACTAGCAGTGTTGTTAGAGTGCAACACTAGCAGTGTTGTTAGAGTGCAACACTAGCAGTGTTGTTAGAGTGCAACACTAGCAGTGTTGTTAGAGTGCAGCACTAGAAGTGTTGTTAGAGTGCAACACAAGCAGTGTTATTAGAGTGCAACACTAGCAGTGTTGTTAGAGTGCAACACTAGCAGTGTTAGAGTGCAGCACTAGCAGTGTTGTTAGAGTGCAACACTAGCAGTGTTGTTAGAGTGCAGCACTAGCAGTGTTGTTAGAGTGCAACACTAGCAGTGTTGTTAGAGTGCAGCACTAGAATTGTTGTTAGAGTGCAACACAAGCAGTGTTATTAGAGTGCAACACTAGCAGTGTTGTTAGAGTGCAACACTAGCAGTGTTAGAGTGCAACACTAGCAGTGTTGTTAGAGTGCAACACTAGCAGTGTTGTTAGAGTGCAACACTAGCAGTGTTGTTAGAGTGCAACACTAGCAATGTTGTTAGAGTGCAACACTAGCAGTGTTGTTAGAGTGCAGCACTAGCAGTGTTGTTAGAGTGCAACACTAGCAGTGTTGTTAGAGTGCAACACTAGCAGTGTTGTTAGAGTGCAACACTAGCAGTGTTGTTAGAGTGCAACACTAGCAGTGTTGTTAGAGTGCAACACTAGCAGTGTTGTTAGAGTGCAACACTAGCAGTGTTGTTAGATTGCAACATTAGCAGTGTTGTTAGAGTGCAGCACTAGCAGTGTTGTTAGAGTGCAACACTAGCAATGTTCTTAGAGTGCAACACTAGCAGTGTTAGAGTGCAACACTAGCAGTGTTATTAGAGTGCAACACTAGCAGTGTTGTTAGAGTGCAACACTAGCAGTGTTGTTAGAGTGCAAAGTTAGAGTAACTAGTGTTCTGAGTAAGACTAGTGTTCAGTGTAAGACTAGTGTTCAAAGCAGTGGTGAACAAACTGGTTCATAATACAAGGAATCAGGGATAAAAGGACATTCGTTCAGTATTTGTTCAATATTTACAACACTTATATGAAACTCAAGTGTTCACGCAGTGTTCATTTGGTGTTCACTCATTGAACAGATATCTGCACACACGTTCTTTTCTTCAGGGTAGTGGTATTAATACCAGGTACACAACAGTGTCCCAGGAACAACAACCGTAACAACCCCAGCAACTTCAACTACAACAACAACCACAGCTACAATAACCATAACAACCCCAGTAACAACAATAACTACAACAACAACAGCTACAATAACTATAACAACAACCCCAGTAACAACAATAACTACAACAACAACAGCTACAATAACTATAACAACAACCCCAGTAACAACAGTAACTACAACAACAGCTACAATAACCATAACAACAACCCCAGTAACAACAGTAACTACAACAACAGCTACAATAACCATAACAACAACCCCAGTAACAACAGTAACTACAACAACAACCACAGCTACAATAACCATAACAACCCCAGTAACAACAATAACTACAACAACAACCACAGCTACAATGACCATAACAACCCCAGTAACAACAATAACTACAACAACAACCACAGCTACAATAACCATAACAACCCCAGTAACAACAATAACTACAACAGCTACAATAACCATAACAACCCCAGTAACAACAATAACTACAACAACAACCACAGCTACAATAACCATAACAACCCCAGTAACAACAATAACTACAACAACAACCACAGCTACAATAACCATAACAACCCCAGTAACAACAATAACTACAACAACAACCACAGCTACAATAACCATAACAACCCCAGTAACAACAATAACTACAACAACAACCACAGCTACAATGACCATAACAACAACCCCAGTAACAACAATAACTACAACAACAACCACAGCTACAATAACCATAACAACCCCAGTAACAACAATAACTACAACAACAGCTACAATAACCATAACAACTCCAGTAACAACAATAACTACAACAACAACCACAGCTACAATAACCATAACAACCCCAGTAACAACAATAAATACAACAACAATCACAGCTACAATAACTATAACAACAACCCCAGTAACAACAATAACTACAACAACAACCACAGCTACAATAACTATAACAACCCCAGTAACAACAATAACTACAACAACAACAACAGCTACAATAACTATAACAACAACCCCAGTAACAACAATAACTACAACAACAACAACAGCTACAATAACTATAACAACAACCCCAGTAACAACAATAACTACAACAACAACAACAGCTACAATAACTATAACAACCCCAGTAACAACAATAACTACAACAACAACAACAGCTACAATAACTATAACAACAACCCCAGTAACAACAATAACTACAACAACAACAACAGCTACAATAACTATAACAACAACCCCAGTAACAACAATAACTACAACAACAACCACAGCTACAATAACTATAACAACCCCAGTAACAACAATAACTACAACAACAACAACAGCTACAATAACTATAACAACAACCCCAGTAACAACAGTAACTACAACAACAACCACAGCTACAATAACTATAACAACAACCCCAGTAACAACAGTAACTGCAACAATCACAGCTACAATAACTATAACAACCCCAGTAACAACAGTAGCTACAACAACAACAGCTACAATAACCATAACAACCCCAGTAACAACAGTAACTACAACAACAACCACAGCTACAATAACCATAGCAACAACAACAACTACAGGAACCTCAACAACTAGAACCTCAATAACCATAACAATAATAGCAATAACTACAACAGCCAAAACATCAACAAGTAAAACATTACAACAATAACAACTACAACCACACCCACAACCCCCCCCACACACACACCAAGTCAGTAATCGTTGTGGGAAAGTATGGATTCTTAGTACTACCCATCTTCCCCTGCCCTCCTTCCCCTATCTCCTTCCCCTCCCTCTCTTTCCCTCCCCTCCCTCTCCCCCTCCATCACACCTCTTTGTTCCCTCCAGGAGGTACCTCAGCTCACAGCCAGCAGCAGTCTTGACCGCTCCCAGACACCCGTTCTTTGACCTCCTGAGATCACGCATTGTTTGACCTCTTGAGATCACGCATTGTTTGACCTTTGGAGATCACGCATTGACCTCTGAGATCACGCATTTTTTGACCTCTGGAGATCACGCATTCTTTAACCTCTGAAATCACGCATTCTTTGACATCTGGAATCACGCTTTGATCTCTGACAGCAGCAATATGAGAGCACTGCAGTAGGCCTACTGGCCCATGTTAGTCAGGTTTTTCTCACCTCTAACTCTTCTCACTCATATATTTGATGAATAAGACACATGTGCCACACCTAGGTATCATAAGTGTGAGGGATATTTTCACACCCAAGGATTACAACTTCGTACCTCTCCAAATTGAACAGCATCTGCCAGTTTTCAGACCATGACATTAGCTTGTCCAAATCTTCCTGAAGTTCATTACCATCCTCATCTCAGCCTCTTATTCGGAATATTTTTGTGGCTTCAGTTAATTAACTAAAGATTTATTCCCCTCGTCAAGGTCAGTAATCTAGATTGTGAACAAGAAGGAGACCAAACTTGATTCTTGTGGAACGCCACTTGGGGTTCGTTTTTATTCTGATTTCCTCCTCGTTTAAGCAATGGTTCAGGTTCGTGTAGGTTTGCCTGGACAGGTCGTTGCCCGGGTCTTCCTCATGTGGTGACCCGACAGTGGCTCCCGAAGGAGTGTCGGTGGTTGTACGAGTGTAGTACCCTGTAAGCCGTGTGACAGGGACAAGATGAGCAGTCATGTCAAATGTAGTACCGTTTACAGCAGTATGACAGGGGAACCGTGAATTTAAACAGAATTTGCTTCCTATTAGTCAGTCATGCTTCAATCCACAAGAGAATCTTTTCTTCAATACCATGTGCTGCCAGTTTCTTTAACAATCCTTACTGAATTACAAATGAACAACATCGTATTCTTTATCGTAGCTCACTGCTTCAAATGCTTTACTGATGTCAGTAAATTTGCCAGACATGATCGTCTCCTAATGAATCCGCGTTGAGATTCATTAATCAAATTGATGAATTAGACACTGGTACAGCACTTGGGTATGTAGATAAATGGTTCAGAGAACCGACAAGTTGATAAATTAGACACATGTGCAACACTTTATCTCAGAGATACCCAGTTGTTGCACAAGCAATTAATTTGTCAATGTGGAGACGTTTTGCCACTCAGTGACTTCCTCAGTCCATTACAAAGAAGAAAGGTTGAAGCTCAGAAGTTTCTCTACATTAATCATATTATATTTACCAAGATTTGTTGTTGTTGTTCTTCTTATATCGGTTGTTATTGTTGTTAATAATTTGTCTATTGTTGGGTTGACGTTCACTGTTCGTAACTTGTTGAACTGACTCGAGTTGTCATTGGCTCATATTTACTTACTAGTTCCAGTGGTGCTGAGAGTGTGAGTGATTCCAGGAGGTGCTGGCTTGTGTGTACTCTCCTACATGTGGTTGCAGGGGTCGATTCACAGCTCCAAAAAGAATTACGAGTCAAGGTTTGAGCCAGTGAACTTCGACAAGAGAGACGAAAGCGAATGTACCCGGCCATATGGCCGAGTATAATTGTCCAGGCCAGTGGTTTACGCACTGGCCTGGAGTTTTACGACTCACTGGGATTCTAACCCCACCCTTACCGTGGTTTAGCAATCGTATTATTGCGATTTCGTGAGTTAATTCGTATTGTACCTCCTGCAGCTCAATGATAAGAGTGAGGAACCAGCAGATGCTACGTCATGGGTTCAAGGCTTATCAATCCCTTGATAAAAGCTTGTATAGTGTATGTATAATGTAGTGTACGCGTAATGCTTATGTGTATTCATTTGCATATGTTCAGTTAATTGTGTCTGTGTGTTTTAAGATCATCTTTGCACGTCGACCGGCTTGTGTGGATTGCTCTCTGTCCTTTGAACTCTTCTCAATCCACGTATTGAATTGGCTTCCATTGCATCCCTTCCTAATGCATCTCCTCTGTTAACAACCTTCACACTGATGGAACTCTCTCTTAAAATTACCTTCGCTTAGTTTGCACTTCTTTGTTTTCGCCTTCTGGTGTGCAGCGCCATCTGTAAAGTCAGTCTTTACATGTGCAGCAGTTGGGTATATTGATGGAACGTTTCGCCTACACAGTAGGCTTCCTCAGTCAAATATAAAGGGAGCAGTAGTAATGAAATAAAGATGATGTGACTAGTCCATCAACCTTGGAGAAAAAGTATTTTGAAGTGGTCAGTCCCTCAGCCTGGAGAAGAGTTCAGCACCATGTAGGTGGTCAGTCCCTCAGCCTGGAGAAGAGTTCAGCACCATGTAGGTGGTCAGTCCCTCAGCCTGGAGAAGAGTTCAGCACCATGTAGGTGGTCAGTCCCTCAGCCTGGAAAAGAGTTCAGCACCATGTAGGTGGTCAGTCCCTCAGCCTGGAGAAGAGTTCAGCACCATGTAGGTGGTCAGTCCCTCAGCCTGGAGAAGAGTTCAGCACCATGTAGGTGGTCAGTCCCTCAGCCTGGAAAAGAGTTCAGCACCATGTAGGTGGTCAGTCCCTCAGCCTGGAGAAGAGTTCAGCACCATGTAGGTGGTCAGTCCCTCAGCCTGGAGAAGAGTTCAGCACCATGTAGGTGGTCAGTCCCTCAGCCTGGAGAAGAGTTCAGCACCATGTAGGTGGTCAGTCCCTCAGCCTGGAGAAGAGTTCAGCACCATGTAGGTGGTCAGTCCCTCAGCCTGGAGAAGAGTTCAGCACCATGTAGGTGGTCAGTCCCTCAGCCTGGAGAAGAGTTCAGCACCATGTAGGTGGTCAGTCCCTCAGCCTGGAGATGAGTTCAGCACCATGTAGGTGGTCAGTCCCTCAGCCTGGAGATGAGTTCAGCACCATGTAGGTGGTCAGTCCCTCAGCCTGGAAAAGAGTTCAGCACCATGTAGGTGGTCAGTCCCTCAGCCTGGAGAAGAGTTCAGCACCATGTAGGTGGTCAGTCCCTCAGCCTGGAGAAGAGTTCAGCACCATGTAGGTGGTCAGTCCCTCAGCCTGGAGAAGAGTTCAGCACCATGTAGGTGGTCAGTCCCTCAGCCTGGAGAAGAGTTCAGCACCATGTAGGTGGTCAGTCCCTCAGCCTGGAGAAGAGTTCAGCACCATGTAGGTGGTCAGTCCCTCAGCCTGGAAAAGAGTTCAGTACCATGTAGGTGGTCAGTCCCTCAGCCTGGAGAAGAGTTCAGCACCATGTAGGTGGTCAGTCCCTCAGCCTGGAAGAGAGTTCAGTACCATGTAGGTGATCAGTCCCTCAGCCTGGAGAAGAGTTCAGCACCATGTAGGTGGTCAGTCCCTCAGCCTGGAGAAGAGTTCAGCACCATGTAGGTGGTCAGTCCCTCAGCCTGGAGAAGAGTTCAGCACCATGTAGGTGGTCAGTCCCTCAGCCTGGAGAAGAGTTCAGCACCATGTAGGTGGTCAGTCCCTCAGCCTGGAGAAGAGTTCAGCCCCATGTAGGTGGTCAGTCCCTCAGCCTGGAGAAGAGTTCAGTACCATGTAGGTGGTCAGTCCCTCAGCCTGGAAAAGAGTTCAGCCCATGGTCTGGAACGATATCGTTCCATTCCATTCTCTGTATTGGACTGAGGAAGCCTCTGGCTGGCCAGACGATCCTACAACAAATAGATGAATGTGGCACATGTATGACACTTGGATGTCTTTATCGTAGAGACGTTTCACACAACCAGAGACTTTATCAGTCCATTATGGAGCGTAATGCTGAAGACGGTGAAAGACACGAGGTTGTTTGAGGTAATCAGTCCCTCAGTCTTGACGAGTCAGCAAACTCATCATGACTAATGGATTGAATACCTTCTTTCAAGGCCGAGGGACTGATGACCTTAGACTACGTGTTCACGTCTTCCACAGTCTCCAGCGTTATCCTCTCTACAAGACTGGTAAAGCCACACAGTGGTGGGCGAGACGTCTCCACAATAAAGATACACAGATGTCGCACATGTATCTAATTGTATTAATGTTGGTAGAATTACCCACAATATGTTAAGTAAAAGGACACAAGTGCAACTAATGTAACATTTGATTGTGGTAACGTTTCGCTCTCTTAACATGTCTAATTCTTCAACTTGTCGGTGTTATATACCATATATATAAACTAATAAAACCTGCAGCGCTGGCGTAACGTTTCGTCAATAAAGATACTTAAGTGTTGCATATGTGACTTAATCTTAAGTGCTGCACATGTGTCTTGGTCATCTGGAGCCACTGGCTTGCCAGAGGTGTGAGTCACTAGTCTGGGTAGACACAGAAGGCAGTGCCGCAGTGAAAGTGTCGCCTGGGTGTCTAA
The DNA here is from genome assembly GCF_038502225.1 of Cherax quadricarinatus. NCBI lineage: Eukaryota > Metazoa > Arthropoda > Malacostraca > Decapoda > Parastacidae > Cherax > Cherax quadricarinatus. The sequence continues at coordinate 7,833,564 of NC_091365.1, forward strand.
CAGATCAGTGAATTAATGTTTATTAGAGAGTGTGGTGGCACTGCTGTCTTCCCGTCTCTGTGTTTCCATATTCCTCCTCATTGTCGAAAACATAAGACACAATCATGGAGGAACACTGCAGGAGGCCCACTGGCCCATACAAGGCACGTTCTTATCAAACCATGTCACATTATGTCTTTGTATTGATTAAGCCACTGGATGGCGAAACGTCTACAAATAAAGATACCCAGATGTTGTACATGTCTGATTCTTTATTTTCTCGGTATTGCATACCATTTATACACACCATCCGCGTATTTGTCCGACCTTTTCCCAAAGTTATGCAAACTTGGGGCCACAGTTGCTGTGTACGCTGGGGTGGTCAAGAGCTGTGAATGCTGTGTGGCTGCCTTGCTGTGGGAACTTCGCCTTGACGTTCCGTTGACGGTTGTCGTGTATTCCTTGCCATGGTATATGGCTATCTCTTGAGTCTGGTGTATGCTAATTGGTGTGGGTGGAATACTCATATGTACCCACTTATTTGTGGTTGCAAGGGTAGAGTCTCAGCTCCTGGCCCCTGGTTCTTCGCTGGTCGCTGCTAGGTGTATGTGTACCCACGTACTTGTGGTTACAGGGGTACAGTCCCAGCAACTGGCCCCTGGCTCTTCGCTGGTTGCTACTGGGTTCATTCTCTCCTGGCTTCGAAAGTCTTATCGTACCTCTTCTTAAAGCTATGTATGGATCCTGCCTCTTAATTTATTCTAATCCTAGTCAGGCTAGATTTAGTAGCAGTTAGTTTAGTCTGTGTTGAATTATTAATAATGATAGTTAGGACTGAGTACTCTGGTTAGGACTCCCGTTGTAACTGTGGCTAGGACTCTCACACACATGTTAGTACCAAGCAAACACCTGGTGAACTGTTGTAACTGTTAACAGCACTGTTTACATAACTGCAGGCGCTCATACTACTGTTTGTACGACCGTTATTGTAATTTTTGTACAACTTAATAAAAAATAAATCAAGTTTGTAACTGCGGAGATAAAAAACGGCGCTGTGTATATACCTGTAACAAAGGGCTCTTGATTCGAGGACTACGATTAAGACGTGAGGAGCCAAACCCGTGTGGGCGAGTGCAAGGAGTGCTGGAGGCTCGATACTCCGTTCACTAACTGTCAGTCTCTGTACAGTTAAGACTGTTGGTAATTGCATTTACAAGCAGCTGGCGTTGTCCTCCTCTTCCTCGGATCAGAATTTATTACCCAGGTTTCTCACGGTGCTGGGTTATTAAAAAAAAAACTTTTCGCCTGTAATCGAGTGGTATCTTCAGTGTCGTGATTAAGCTCATTAGCATACCTGCACACATCATTAAGGTTCTCTCTCCCACCTGCCATGACAAGGTGGTATTACTGCTGGGTAGGGTTGGTACATGGGAAGGTGGGTAGTGTTGGTACATGGGGAGGTGGGTAGGGTTGGTACATGGGAAGGTGGGTAGTGTTGGTACATGGGGAGGTGGGTAGAGTTGGTACATGGGGAGGTGGGTAGGGTTGGTACATGGGGAGGTGGGGAGAGTTGGTACATGGGGAGGTGGGTAGGGTTGGTACATGGGGAGGTGGGTAGGGTTGGTACATGGGGAGGTGGGTAGGGTTGGTACATGGGGAGGTGGGTAGAGTTGGTACATGGGGAGGTGGGTAGAGTTGGTACATGGGGAGGTGGGGAGAGTTGGTACATGGGGAGATGGGTAGAGTTGGTACAGGGAGAGGTGGGTAGAGTTGGTACAGGGGGAGGTGGGTAGGGTTGGTACATGGGGAGGTGGGTAGGGTTGGTACATGGGGAGGTGGGTAGTGTTGGTACATGGGGAGGTGGGTAGGGTTGGTACATGGGGAGGTGGGTAGAGTTGGTACATGGGGAGGTGGGTAGAGTTGGTACATGGGGAGGTGGGGAGAGTTGGTACATGGGGAGATGGGTAGAGTTGGTACATGGGGAGGTGGGTAGGGTTGGTACATGGGGAGGTGGGGAGAGTTGGTACAGGGGGAGGTGGGTAGAGTTGGTAAATGTGGAGGTGGGTAGAGTTGGTACATGGGGAGGTGGGGAGAGTTGGTACATGGGGAGGTGGGGAGAGTTGGTACATGGGGAGGTGGGTAGAGTTGGTACATGGGGAGGTGGGTAGAGTTGGTACATGGGAAGGTGGGGAGAGTTGGTACACGGGGAGGTGGGTAGAGTTGGTACATGGGGAGGTGGGTAGAGTTGGTACATGGGGAGGTGGGTAGGGTTGGTACATGGGGAGGTGGGGAGAGTTGGTACATGGGGAGGTAGGTAGAGTTGGTACATGGGGAGGTGGGTAGAGTTGGTACATGGGGAGGTGGGGAGAGTTGGTACATGGGGAGGTGGGTAGAGTTTGTACATGGGGAGGTGGGTAGAGTTGGTACATGGGGAGGTGGGGAGAGTTGGTACATGGGGAGGTGGGTAGAGTTGGTACATGGGGAGGTGGGTAGAGTTGGTACATGGGGAGGTGGGTAGAGTTGGTACATGGGGAGATGGGTAGGGTTGGTACATGGGGAGGTGGGTAGAGTTGGTACATGGGGAGGTGGGTAGAGTTGGTACATGGGGAGGTGGGTAGAGTTGGTACATGGGGAGGTGGGTAGAGTTGGTACATGGGGAGGTGGGTAGAGTTTGTACATGGGGAGGTGGGTAGAGTTGGTACATGGGGAGGTGGGGAGAGTTGGTACATGGGGAGGTGGGTAGAGTTGGTACATGGGGAGGTGGGTAGAGTTGGTACATGGGGAGGTGGGTAGAGTTGGTACAGGGGGAGTGGGGTAGGGTTGGTACATGGGGAGGTGGGTAGAGTTGGTACATGGGGAGGGGGGGAGAGTTGGTACAGGTGGGGAGGTGGGTGGGTAGAGTTGGTACATGGGGAGGTGGGTTGCGTTGGTACATGGGGTGTTGGGTAGGGTTGGTACATGGGGAGGTGGGTAGAGTTGGTACATGGGGAGGTGGGTAGAGTTGGTACATGGGGAGGTGGGTAGAGTTGGTACATGGGGAGGTGGGTAGAGTTGGTACATGGGGAGGTGGGTAGAGTTGGTACATGGGGAGGTGGGTAGAGTTGGTACATGGGGAGGTGGGTAGAGTTGGTACATGGGGAGGTGGGGAGAGTTGGTACATGGGGAGGTGGGTAGAGTTGGTACATGGGGAGGTGGGTAGAGGTTGGTACATGGGGAGGTGGGTAGGGTTGGTACATGGGGAGGTGGGTAGAGTTGGTACATAGGGAGGTGGGTAGAGTTGGTACATGGGGAGGTGGGTAGAGTTGGTACATGGGGAGGTGGGTAGGGTTGGTACATGGGGAGGTGGGTAGGGTTGGTACATGGGGAGGTGGGGAGAGTTGGTACATGGGGAGGTGGGTAGAGTTGGTACATGGGGAGGTGGGGGGAGTTGGTACATGGGGAGGTGGGTAGGGTTGGTACATGGAGAGGTGGGGAGAGTTGGTACATGGGGAGGGGGGTAGAGTTGGTACATGGGGTGGAGGGGAGAGTTGGTACATGGGGAGGTGGGTAGGGTTGGTACATGGGGAGGTGGGGAGAGATGGTACATGGAGAGGTGGGTAGAGTTGGTACATGGGGAGGTGGGTAGGGTTGGTACATGGGGAGGTGGGTAGAGTTGGTACATGGGGAGGTGGGGAGAGTTGGTACATGGGGAGGTGGGTAGAGTTGGTACATGGGGAGGTGCGTAGGGTTGGTACATGGGGAGGTGGGTAGAGTTGGTACATGGGGAGGTGGGGAGAGTTGGTACATGGGGAGGTGGGTAGAGTTGGTACATGGGGAGGTGGGGAGAGTTGGTACATGGGGAGGTGGGTAGGGTTGGTACATGGAGAGGTGGGGAGAGTTGGTACATGGAGAGGTGGGTAGAGTTGGTACATGGGGAGGTGGGTAGAGTTGGTACATGGGGAGGTGGGTAGAGTTGGTACATGGGGAGGTGGCTAGAGTTGGTACATGGGGAGGTGGGTAGGGTTGGTACATGGGGAGGTGGGTAGAGTTGGTACATGGGGAGGTGGGTAGGGTTGGTACATGGGGAGGTGGGTAGAGTTGGTACATGGGGAGGTGGGTAGTGTTGGTACATGGGGAGGTGGGTAGAGTTGGTACATGGGGAGGTGGGTAGGGTTGGTATATGGGGAGGTGGGTAGAGTTGGTACATGGGGAGGTGGGTAGGGTTGGTACATGGGGAGGTGGGTAGGGTTGGTACATGGGTAGGTGGGTAGTGTTGGTACATGGGGAGGTGGGTTGGGTTGGTACATGGGGAGGTGGGTAGAGTTGGTACATGGGGAGGTGGGTAGGGTTGGTACATGGGGAGGTGGGTAGGGTTGGTACATGGGGAGGTGGGTAGAGTTGGTACATCGGGAGGTGGGTAGAGTTGGTACATGGGGAGGTGGGTAGTGTTGGTACATGGGGAGGTGGTTAGAGTTGGTACATGGGGAGGTGGGTAGGGTTGGTACATGGGGAGGTGGGTAGAGTTGGTACATGGGGAGGTGGGTAGGGTTGGTACATGGGGAGGTAGGTAGGGTTGGTACATGGGGAGGTGGGTAGTGTTGGTACATGGGGAGGTGGGTAGGGTTGGTACATGGGGAGGTGGGTAGGGTTGGTACATGGGGAGGTGGGTAGTGTTGGTACATGGGGAGGTGGGTAGGGTTGGTACATTGGGAAGTGGGTAGGGAGGATTTGCTGGGAGGGTAGGTGGGAAGGAAGGTAGGGAAGGTTGGAAGTGGGTGGGAAGGTGGGAAGGGAGGGTAGGAAGGGAGGTGGGCAGGGAGGGTGGGATGGGAGGTGGGCAGGGAGGGTAGGAAGGGAGGTGGGCAGGGAGGATAGGATGGGAGGTGGGCAGGGAGGGTAGGAAGGGAGGTGGGTAGGAAGGGAAGTGGGCAGGGAGGGTAGGAAGCGAGGTGGGCAGGGAGGGTAGGAAGGATGGTGGGCAGGGAGGGTAGGAAGCGAGGTGGGCAGGGAGGGTAGGAAGGGAGGTGGGCCGGGACGGTAGGAAGGGAGGTGGGCACGGAGGGTAGGGAGGTCGGTAGGGACGGTAGGAATGGAAGCGGGCAGGGACGGTCGGAAGGGAGATGGGCAGGGACGTTAGGAAGGGAGGTGGGCAGGGAGGATAGGAAGGGAGGTGGGCAGGGATGGTAGGAAGGTGGGCAGGGAGGGTAGGAACGGAGGTTGGTAGGGACGGTAGGAACGGAGGTGGACAGGGAGGGTAGGAAGGGAGGTGGGCAGGGATGGTAGGAAGGAAGGTGGGCAGGGAGGGTAGGAAGGGAGGTGGGCAGGGATGGTAGGATGGTGGGCAGGGAGGGTAGGAAGGGAGGTGGGCAGGGAGGGTAGGGAGGTGGGCAGGGAGGGTAGTATGGGAGGTGGGCAGGGAGGGTAGGGAGGTGGGCAGGGATGGTAGGAAGGTAGGTGGGCAGGGAGGGTAGGAAGGGAGGTGGGCAGGGAGGGTAGGAAGGGATGTGGGCAGGGAGGGTAGGAAGGGAGGTGGGCAGGGAGGGTAGGAAGGGAGGTGGGCAGGGAGGGTAGGATGGGAGGTGGGCAGGGAGGGTAGGAAGGGAGGTGGGCAGGGAGGGTAGGAAGGGAGGTGGGCAGGGAGGGTAGGATGGGAGGTGGGCAGGGAGGGTCGGAAGGGAGGTGGGCAGGGAGGGTAGGACGGGAGGTGGGCAGGGAGGGTAGGATGGGAGGTGGGCAGGGAGGGTAGGATGGGAGGTGGGCAGGGAGTGAAAGTACCCAGGCTGCAAATTGTGAGAGGGGATTATCTTGTACATGATGAGAGGGGATTTCAGTCCCTGGTTCTTGTGTTTCAGTCCCTGGTTCTTGTGTTTCAGTCCCTGGTTCTTGTGTTTCAGTCCCTGGTTCTTGTGTTTCAGTCCCTGGTTCTTGTGTTTCAGTCCCTGGTTCTTGTGTTTCAGTCCCTGGTTCTAGTGTTTCAGTCCCTGGTTCTAGTGTTTCAGTCCCTGGTTCTAGTGTTTCAGTCCCTGGTTCTAGTGTTTCAGTCCCTGGTTCTTGTGTTTCAGTCCCTGGTTCTAGTGTTTCAGTCCCTGATTCTTGTGTTTCAGTCCCTGGTTCTAGTGTTTCAGTCCCTGGTTCTTGTGTTTCAGTCCCTGGTTCTAGTGTTTCAGTCCCTGATTCTTGTGTTTCAGTCCCTGGTTCTTGTGTTTCAGTGCCTGGTTCTTGTGTTTCAGTCCCTGGTTCTAGTGTTTCAGTCCCTGATTCTTGTGTTTCAGTCCCTCCTTATTCGCCCTCTTCTTCCCCTATCTTATACGTCCTTATCATATCTCTCCTGGTCATTCTTTCTTCCAAGGTCGTTAGTCTGTTTCTTTGTCTCTGATAGGGCACTCCACCCACAGGTCCGGGACTAGTCTGGTTGCAAACCTCTTGACCTTTTCTGGTCTTTGAGGATGTTATGTCAGGTGGGAGACTGTGAGGTGGTGCTGCGCACACTGTCACTGCTCTGACGCACTTCCATCACTATGACGCACTTCCATCACTATGACGCACCTTCATCACTGTGACGCACCTTCATCACTATGACGCACCTCCGTCACTATGACCCATCTCCATCACTACTCTGACGCACTCCATCACTGCTCTGACGCTCCTCCATCATTACTGTGACGCACGTCATGTACAACGTGCTGACGCATTCTTGAACTCTCTCTACGTTGTTTTAAATTTAAAATATTCTTTATGTGAAGATACAATGATATGTTAAAATCTCTAAAGTAAGATATATAGATAGATAGAGAGATAGATAGATAGATAGAGAGAGAGAGAGAGAGAGAGAGAGAGAGAGAGAGAGAGAGAGAGAGAGAGAGAGAGGGAGAGGGAGAGAGAGAGAGAGAGAGACCAGGGATACCTTGTTCTCTCTAATTATTACCAAGTAATAATAATACTTAATTATGATTACCATTATCAGTGTCTGTGATTATCATTATAATTATCATTATCAGTGGGTTTCTGTGTTTCATTTCAGAGAGACGAGCCTGGCCTCCTCTACCTCCAGAGACGAGCCTGGCCTCCTCTACATCCAGAGACGAGCCTGGCCTCCTCTACCTCCAGAGACGAGCCTGGCCTCCTCTACCTCCAGAGGTTCATCTTGTGAGAGGTAATGTTGTGAGGCCACCCATCTCACTGTGTGGGTTTACTGTGGTGTAGTGGTCAGTTTGTGGGTTTACTGTGGTGTAGTGGCCAGTTTGTGGGTTTACTGTGGTGTAGTGGCCAGTTTATAGGTTTACTGTGGTGTAGTGGCCAGTTTGTGGGTTTACTGTGGTGTAGTAGTCAGTTTGTGGGTTTACTGTGGTGTAGTAGTCAGTTTGTGGGTTGACTGTGGTGTAGTGGTCAGTTTGTGGGTTTACTGTGGTGTAATGGTCAGTTTGTGGGTTTACTGTGGTGTAGTAGTCAGTTTGTGGGTTTACTGTGGTGTAGTAGTCAGTTTGTGGGTTTACTGTGGTGTAGTAGTCAGTTTGTGGGTTTACTGTGGTGTAGTAGTCAGTTTGTGGGTTTACTGTGGTGTAGTGGCCAGTTTGTGGGTTTACTGTGGTGTAGTAGTCAGTTTGTGGGTTTACTGTGGTGTAGTAGTCAGTTTGTGGGTTTACTGTGGTGTAGTTGTCAGTTTGTGGGTTTACTGTGGTGTAGTAGTCAGTTTGTGGGTTTACTGTGGTGTAGTAGTCAGTTTGTGGGTTTACTGTGGTGTAGTAGTCAGTTTGTGGGTTTACTGTGGTGTAGTAGTCAGTTTGTGGGTTTACTGTGGTGTAGTAGTCAGTTTGTGGGTTTACTGTGGTGTAGTAGTCAGTTTGTGGGTTTACTGTGGTGTAGTGGCCAGTTTGTGGGTTTACTGTGGTGTAGTAGTCAGTTTGTGGGTTTACTGTGGTGTAGTGGCAAGTTTGTGGGTTTACTGTGGTGTAGTAGTCAGTTTGTGGGTTTACTGTGGTGTAGTAGTCAGTTTGTGGGTTTACTGTGGTGTAGTAGTCAGTTTGTGGGTTTACTGTGGTGTAGTAGTCAGTTTGTGGGTTTACTGTGGTGTAGTAGTCAGTTTGTGGGTTTACTGTGGTGTAGTTGTCAGTTTGTGGGTTTACTGTGGTGTAGTAGTCAGTTTGTGGGTTTACTGTGGTGTAGTTGTCAGTTTGTGGGTTTACTGTGGTGTAGTGGTCAGTTTGTGGGTTTACTGTGGTGTAGTAGTCAGTTTGTGGGTTTACTGTGGTGTAGTGGTCAGTTTGTGGGTTTACTGTGGTGTAGTAGTCAGTTTGTGGGTTTACTGTGGTGTAGTAGTCAGTTTGTGGGTTTACTGTGGTGTAGTAGTCAGTTTGTGGGTTTACTGTGGTGTAGTAGTCAGTTTGTGGGTTTACTGTGGTGTAGTAGTCAGTTTGTGGGTTTACTGTGGTGTAGTAGTCAGTTTGTGGGTTTACTGTGGTGTAGTAGTCAGTTTGTGGGTTTACTGTGGTGTAGTAGTCAGTTTGTGGGTTTACTGTGGTGTAGTGGTCAGTTTGTGGGTTTACTGTGGTGTAGTAGTCAGTTTGTGGGTTTACTGTGGTGTAGTAGTCAGTTTGTGGGTTTACTGTGGTGTAGTGGTCAGTTTGTGGGTTTACTGTGGTGTAGTAGTCAGTTTGTGGGTTTACTGTGGTGTAGTGGTCAGTTTGTGGGTTTACTGTGGTGTAGTGGTCAGTTCGTGGGTTTACTGTGGTGTAGTAGTCAGTTTGTGGGTTTACTGTGGTGTAGTGGTCAGTTCGTGGGTTTACTGTGGTGTAGTAGTCAGTTTGTGGGTTTACTGTGGTGTAGTAGTCAGTTTGTGGGTTTACTGTGGTGTAGTAGTCAGTGTGTGGGTTTACTGTGGTGTAGTGGCCAGTTTATAGGTTTACTGGAGCATGGTACTGGAACATGGTACTGGAACACGGTACTGGAACATGGCACTGGAGCATGGTACTGGAACATGGTACTGGAACACGGTACTGGAACATGGCACTGGAGCATGGTACTGGAGCATGGTACTGGAACACGGTACTGGAACATGGTACTGGAGCATGGTACTGGAGCATGGTACTGGAACACGGTACTGGAACATGGTACTGGAGCATGGTACTGGAGCATGGTACTGGAACACGGTACTGGAACATGGTACTGGAGCATGGTACTGGAGCATGGTACTGGAACACGGTACTGGAACATGGTACTGGAGCATGGTACTGGAACATGGTACTGGAGCATGGTACTAGAACATAGTGCTGGAACACGGTACTGGAACATGGTACTGGAGCATGGTACTGGAACATGGTGCTGGAACACGGTACTGGAACATAGTACTGGAGCATGGTACTGCCAGAAGTTTTCAACTCGTCAGTGTGGCAATATTTATGGCGAGATGCTGCATCCTGAGGAAGGAAAACTGAGTCATATGGATCGTGCCAGTGTCACTAGTGCTAGGATCTAAGAGAGGTAAACTAGTTAGGTGGATCCCACTAGTGCTAGGATCTAAGGGAGGTAAACTAGTTACGTGGATCCCACTAGTGCTAGGATCTAAGGGAGGTAAACTAGTTACGTGGATCCCACTAGTGCTAGGATCTAAGAGAGGTAAACTAGTTACGTGGATCCCACTAGTGCTAGGATCTAAGGGAGGTAAACTAGTTACGTGGATCCCACTAGTGCTAGGATCTAAGAGAGGTAAACTAGTTACGTGGATCCCACTAGTGCTAGGATCTAAGAGGTAAACTAGTTACGTGGATCCCACTAGTGCTAGGATCTAAGGGAGGTAAACTAGTTACGTGGATCCCACTAGTGCTAGGATCTAAGGGAGGTAAACTAGTTACGTGGATCCCACTAGTGCTAGGATCTAAGAGAGGTAAACTAGTTACGTGGATCCCACTAGTGCTAGGATCTAAGAGAGGTAAACTAGTTACGTGGATCCCACTAGTGCTAGGATCTAAGGGAGGTAAACTAGTTACGTCGATCCCACTAGTGCTAGGATCTAAGAGAGGTAAACTAGTTACGTGGATCCCACTAGTGCTAGGATCTAAGAGAGGTAAACTAGTTACGTGGATCCCACTAGTGCTAGGATCTAAGGGAGGTAAACTAGTTACGTGGATCCCACTAGTGCTAGGATCTAAGAGAGGTAAACTAGTTACGTGGATCCCACTAGTGCTAGGATCTAAGAGAGGTAAACTAGTTACGTGGATCCCACTAGTGCTAGGATCTAAGGGAGGTAAACTAGTTACGTGGATCCCACTAGTGCTAGGATCTAAGGGAGGTAAACTAGTTACGTGGATCCCACTAGTGCTAGGATCTAAGGGAGGTAAACTAGTTACGTGGATCCCACTAGTGCTAGGATCTAAGGGAGGTAGACTAGTTACGTCGATCCCACTAGTGCTAGGATCTAAGAGAGGTAAACTAGTTACGTGGATCCCACTAGTGCTAGGATCTAAGAGAGGTAAACTAGTTACGTGGATCCCACTAGTGCTAGGATCTAAGAGGGGTAAACTAGTTACGTGGATCCCACTAGTGCTAGGATCTAAGGGAGGTAAACTAGTTACGTGGATCCCACTAGTGCTAGGATCTAAGGGAGGTAAACTAGTTACGTGGATCCCACTAGTGCTAGGATCTAAGAGGGGTAAACTAGTTACGTGGATCCCACTAGTGCTAGGATCTAAGGGAGGTAAACTAGTTACGTGGATCCCACTAGTGCTAGGATCTAAGGGAGGTAAACTAGTTACGTGGATCCCACTAGTGCTAGGATCTAAGAGAGGTAAACTAGTTACGTGGATCCCACTAGTGCTAGGATCTAAGAGAGGTAAACTAGTTACGTGGATCCCACTAGTGCTAGGATCTAAGGGAGGTAAACTAGTTACGTGGATCCCACTAGTGCTAGGATCTAAGGGAGGTAAACTAGTTACGTGGATCCCACTAGTGCTAGGATCTAAGGGAGGTAAACTAGTTAGGTGGATCCCACTAGTGCTAGGATCTAAGGGAGGTAAACTAGTTACGTGGATCCCACTAGTGCTAGGATCTAAGGGAGGTAAACTAGTTACGTGGATCCCACTAGTGCTAGGATCTAAGAGAGGTAAACTAGTTACGTGGATCCCACTAGTGCTAGGATCTAAGAGAGGTAAACTAGTTACGTGGATCCCACTAGTGCTAGGATCTAAGGGAGGTAAACTAGTTACGTGGATCCCACTAGTGCTAGGATCTAAGGGAGGTAAACTAGTTACGTGGATCCCACTAGTGCTAGGATCTAAGGGAGGTAAACTAGTTACGTGGATCCCACTAGTGCTAGGATCTAAGAGAGGTAAACTAGTTACGTGGATCCCACTAGTGCTAGGATCTAAGAGAGGTAAACTAGTTACGTGGATCCCACTAGTGCTAGGATCTAAGAGAGGTAAACTAGTTACGTGGATCCCACTAGTGCTAGGATCTAAGGGAGGTAAACTAGTTACGTGGATCCCACTAGTGCTAGGATCTAAGAGAGGTAAACTAGTTACGTGGATCCCACTAGTGCTAGGATCTAAGAGAGGTAAACTAGTTACGTGGATCCCACTAGTGCTAGGATCTAAGAGAGGTAAACTAGTTACGTGGATCCCACTAGTGCTAGGATCTAAGAGGTAAACTAGTTACGTGGATCCCACTAGTGCTAGGATCTAAGGGAGGTAAACTAGTTACGTGGATCCCACTAGTGTTAGGATCTAAGAGAGGTAAACTAGTTACGTGGATCCCACTAGTGCTAGGATCTAAGGGAGGTAAACTAGTTACGTGGATCCCACTAGTGCTAGGATCTAAGGGAGGTAAACTAGTTAGGTGGATCCCACTAGTGCTAGGATCTAAGGGAGGTAAACTAGTTACGTGGATCCCACTAGTGCTAGGATCTAAGGGAGGTAAACTAGTTACGTGGATCCCACTAGTGCTAGGATCTAAGAGAGGTAAACTAGTTACGTGGATCCCACTAGTGCTAGGATCTAAGAGAGGTAAACTAGTTACGTGGATCCCACTAGTGCTAGGATCTAAGGGAGGTAAACTAGTTACGTGGATCCCACTAGTGCTAGGATCTAAGGGAGGTAAACTAGTTACGTGGATCCCACTAGTGCTAGGATCTAAGGGAGGTAAACTAGTTAGGTGGATCCCACTAGTGCTAGGATCTAAGAGAGGTAAACTAGTTATGTGGATCCCACTAGTGCTAGGATCTAAGAGAGGTAAACTAGTTACGTGGATCCCACTAGTGCTAGGATCTAAGAGAGGTAAACTAGTTACGTGGATCCCACTAGTGCTAGGATCTAAGGGAGGTAAACTAGTTACGTGGATCCCACTAGTGCTAGGATCTAAGAGAGGTAAACTAGTTACGTGGATCCCACTAGTGCTAGGATCTAAGAGAGGTAAACTAGTTACGTGGATCCCACTAGTGCTAGGATCTAAGAGAGGTAAACTAGTTACGTGGATCCCACTAGTGCTAGGATCTAAGAGGTAAACTAGTTACGTGGATCCCACTAGTGCTAGGATCTAAGGGAGGTAAACTAGTTACGTGGATCCCACTAGTGCTAGGATCTAAGGGAGGTAAACTAGTTACGTGGATCCCACTAGTGCTAGGATCTAAGGGAGGTAAACTAGTTACGTGGATCCCACTAGTGCTAGGATCTAAGAGAGGTAAACTAGTTACGTGGATCCCACTAGTGCTAGGATCTAAGGGAGGTAAACTAGTTACGTGGATCCCACTAGTGCTAGGATCTAAGAGAGGTAAACTAGTTACGTGGATCCCACTAGTGCTAGGATCTAAGAGGTAAACTATTTACGTGGATCCCACTAGTGCTAGCATCTAAGGGAGGTAAACTAGTTACGTGGATCCCACTAGTGCTAGGATCTAAGGGAGGTAAACTAGTTACGTGGATCCCACTAGTGCTAGGATCTAAGGGAGGTAAACTAGTTACGTGGATCCCACTAGTGCTAGGATCTAAGAGAGGTAAACTAGTTACGTGGATCCCACTAGTGCTAGGATCTAAGGGAGGTAAACTAGTTACGTGGATCCCACTAGTGCTAGGATCTAAGAGAGGTAAACTAGTTACGTGGATCCCACTAGTGCTAGGATCTAAGGGAGGTAAACTAGTTACGTGGATCCCACTAGTGCTAGGATCTAAGGGAGGTAAACTAGTTACGTGGATCCCATCACTGCTAGGACTTGAGGGTGGTATGGATGAATCACATCAATCACAACAGTGTCAGGACCTGGACAACACGTACATCCCACCACCACCACCACCACCACTGCTATAATTAAGTATTGAAGACAAGATAGTTCCGGAGACTGGCGCCACACACCTGCTCCTCCCACACGTTCCGGAGACTGGCGCCACACACCTGCTCCTCCCACACGTTCCGGAGACTGGCGCCACACACCTTTTCCTCCCACACGTTCCGGAGACTGGCGCCACACACCTGCTCCTCCCACACGTTCCGGAGACTGGCGCCACACACCTGCTCCTCCCACACGTTCCGGAGACTGGCGCCACACACCTGCTCCTCCCACACGTTTCGGAGACTGGCGCCACACACCTGCTCCTCCCACACACTCACCACTAAACTAACGTAAACAAATGCTTCCACGAATTACTCAACGTACTCAGTACTCAGTCGTACTGGCCAGGTTGTGGCAGCCACCACCAAAATTCTTAGAGAGTTCTAGCAGCCAGGTTGTGGGATCAACAGTTGAAATCCTTTTTGATTTGTCATTGGGTACGGGAGTTAATTCTTGGGTAGCTTTGGGTAGAGGTCATTTTGATAAGGACCTGCCTTGTATGGGCCAGTAGACCTGCAGTGTTCTTCCATTGTTATGTTCTTAGTGGGGAGGATTGTAAAGGACCTGCCTAGTATGGGCCAGCAGGCCTACTGCAGTGTTCCTCCTTTCTTATGTTCTTATGTATACAGAATCAAAATTTGAATAGCAGCGATAATGAGAATTTTTTGGAAAGTTTTACAGCTGAAAAGCCACTTATATCGTTTGGAATTATGATATTATTTTTGAGATTATTGTGATTCAGTATGTGATCATTGCACCAATTATCAATATTGCAACTGGCTGGGAGAGAGCAGTGTTGGGGAGGTAAGTGTTTGGTTACAGTTTTATATGAAGTGAAGTTAGTTATTCGAGAGTTAAACTGAGGCTCGGACCTCCGTCTGCTCAACCCGTGTAGGTTATTCAGTGCAAAGACTGCTGGAAGATCGAACATCATAACCTAACATACGTTGGTTTTAAGTGAGAGTTGCAAGTCATGTGTTGTGTGAACCTGTGTTCAGAAATATGTTTCATTTTTGTTTGAGATGTTGAATAGAGTAGTGCACTTTTGTTGAAGGGATGAAATGGTTGTAGAATAGTGTTAGACGAGATGGTTGTAGAATAATGTTAGACAAGATGGTTGTAGAATAGTGTTAGACGAGATGGTTGTAGAATAATGTTAGACAAGATGGTTGTAGAATAGTGTTAGACGAGATGGTTGTAGAATAGTGTTAGACAAGATGGTTGTAGAATAGTGTTAGACGAGATGGTTGTAGAATAGTGTTAGACGAGATGGTTGTAGAATAGTGTTAGACAAGATGGTTGTAGAATAGTGTTAGACGAGATGGTTGTAGAATAGTGTTAGACAAGATGGTTGTAGAATAGTGTTAGACGAGATGGTTGTAGAATAGTGTTAGACGAGATGGTTGTAGAATAGTGTTAGACGAGATGGTTGTAGAATAGTGTTAGACAAGATGGTTGTAGAATAGTGTTAGACAATATGGTTGTAGAATAGTGTTAGACGAGATGGTTGTAGAATAATGTTAGACAAGATGGTTGTAGAATAGTGTTAGACGAGATGGTTGTAGAATAGTGTTAGACGAGATGGTTGTAGAATAATGTTAGACAAGATGGTTGTAGAATAGTGTTAGACGAGATGGTTGTAGAATAGTGTTAGACAAGATGGTTGTAGAATAGTGTTAGACGAGATGGTTGTAGAATAGTGTTAGACGAGATGGTTGAAGAATAGTGTTAGACAAGATGGTTGTAGAATAGTGTTAGACGAGATGGTTGTAGAATAATGTTAGACAAGATGGTTGTAGAATAGTGTTAGACGAGATGGTTGTAGAATAGTGTTAGACGAGATGGTTGTAGAATAATGTTAGACAAGATGGTTGTAGAATAGTGTTAGACGAGATGGTTGTAGAATAGTGTTAGACAAGATGGTTGTAGAATAGTGTTAGACGAGATGGTTGTAGAATAGTGTTAGACGAGATGGTTGAAGAATAGTGTTAGACAAGATGGTTGTAGAATAGTGTTAGACGAGATGGTTGTAGAATAGTGTTAGACGAGATGGTTGTAGAATAGTGTTAGACGAGATGGTTGTAGAATAGTGTTAGAGGAGATGGTTGTAGAATAGTGTTAGACAAGATGGTTGTAGGATAGTGTTAGACGAGATGGTTGTAGAATAGTGTTAGACGAGATGGTTGTAGAATAGTGTTAGACGAGATGGTTGTAGAATAGTGTTAGACGAGATGGTTGAAGAATAGTGTTAGACAAGATGGTTGTAGAATAGTGTTAGACGAGATGGTTGTAGAATAGTGTTAGACGAGATGGTTGTAGAATAGTGTTAGACGAGATGGTTGTAGAATAGTGTTAGAGGAGATGGTTGTAGAATAGTGTTAGACAAGATGGTTGTAGGATAGTGTTAGACGAGATGGTTGTAGAATAGTGTTAGACGAGATGGTTGTAGAACAGTGTTAGACGAGATGGTTGTAGAATAGTGTTAGACGAGATGGTTGTAGAATAGTGTTAGACAAGATGGTTGTAGAATAGTGTTAGACGAGATGGTTGTAGAATAGTGTTAGACGAGATGGTTGTAGAATAGTGTTAGACGAGATGGTTGTAGAATAGTGTTAGACGAGATGGTTGTAGAATAGTGTTAGACAAGATGGTTGTAGAATAGTGTTAGACAAGATGGTTGTAGAATAGTGTTAGACGAGATGGTTGTAGAATAGTGTTAGACGAGATGGTTGTAGAATAGTGTTAGACAAGATGGTTGTAGAATAGTGTTAGACGAGATGGTTGTAGAATAGTGTTAGACGAGATGGTTGTAGAATAGTGTTAGACGAGATGGTTGTAGAATAGTGTTAGACGAGATGGTTGTAGAATAGTGTTAGACGAGATGGTTGTAGAATAGTGTTAGACGAGATGGTTGTAGAATAGTGTTAGACGAGATGGTTGTAGAATAGTGTTAGACAAGATGGTTGTAGAATAGTGTTAGACGAGATGGTTGTAGAATAGTGTTAGACGAGATGGTTGTAGAATAGTGTTAGACAAGATGGTTGTAGAATAGTGTTAGACGAGATGGTTGTAGAATAGTGTTAGACAAGATGGTTGTAGAATAGTGTTAGACGAGATGGCTGTAGACTTTTGTTGAAGACAGAACTATGCCGAAGAGTCAGTGAACATGTTCCGTCTGAAAAAGGTCCAATATTGTATTCCGGTGGGTCGAGTCTAAATAATATTGTTTTGGGGAGAGACTTGAATTACAGTAAATGAATAAGACGCAGGTACAACACTTGGGTGTTTGTGTTGTCGAAAGGTTTCGTTTACTCAGCAAGCTTCTTCAGTCGATTATAAAGGCGACTTAAATCGTATAGACAGAAAGATAGGTAAGGTGATCAGTCCTTCAGTCTTGAAGAAAATAAATAGATCTCAGTTAGAAATTAATATATTAAGGGGAATGTTGTAGGAATTTCTTGAATATCTGACTTGACGGAAATGGTAGTTACTCGCTTACAATGGTAGTTTCTGATATTTAATGGTAGTTACTAACTTGCAGTTATACCTACTGAACTATATTGATGGTTACTGACTGGTGTTGATGGTTACCAACTGGTGTTTGACAGTTGGTATTTATCTGGGTATTAGACGGTGCCTGAAGGCTGGGTTATTGACAACAAGGATGTCGGAGTGTGACGCTACTTACTGGTGCCATGGAGAGAAGATGAGTTGTAACTTTGGAGTTGATTATGCGTGTAAGAGTAATTGTTGAGCCTCAGGGATGGGGGAGTCTGTCTCCTCTCTCTCTCTCTCTCTCTCTCTCTCTCTCTCTCTCTCTGCTTGGTTGTTTTCCTGCCTGCCTAACTGCCTGATTGTTTGTCTATCTAACTGCCGCCTGCTTGTTTGACTACCTCCTTGTATGGCCACCTGCCTGTCTGCCCCCATAACTATCTGCCCCCGTGACTGCTTGTCTTACCTGCCTGTGTGACTGTGACTGCCTACCTGCGTGTGTGACTATGACTCCCTACCTGCCTGTATGCTTTCCTGCCTGTGTGTGTGACTGCCTACCTGCCTGTGTGACTTCCTGTCTGTGTGACTGCCTACCTGCCTGCCTGCCTGCCTTCCTGCCTGTATTCTACAGAGCGCACACACGAACAGGAAGCCTGCGTGTCCCTAAGGAATTCAACAGCAAGCACAAGAGCCTGTGTGTGTGTGTGTGTGTGTGTGTGTGATGCTCAACAGATGAGTAACAAGAACGGGAAGGTCGCAATGTGGTTTTCAAGCGAGAAGGTTAGTGATTCAGGGTCATGATAATGCTGAAACATAGTGAGAGACAGAGACAGAGATAATGACAGCTAGCAGCAGCCTCCACTTAGAATGAATCACAAATTGGTCAGTTCTGTACAATCGCTTCATAACATTTCCCAGAACTTGGGTTTGGTCATATCCTCTCATACTGGTGAATATCATACTGGTGAGTCTCTCGCGTCACTCACGAGTACCAGAAACGTGAGTTTCGTGTTCAGCTTTGTACTCTGCCTCCCCAGAGGACTCACAACAACACCAGTGTTCAGAAGTCGCACTGGCAGTAACTGTTGCTGAATTTGTGTTGAACAAGCTTGTGTTGAGCACTGTGGTGGTGCGGTAATACAGTGTTAGGTACGAAGGATCAAGTCTTCATCACTGCTGTTGAATTACCCACACAGGTTTACGGCATATATTGTTTTTGTGTCTCATCGAATAGTAGCGATGTGTGTACTCGCCTATTTCTGGTTGCACGGGTCGATACTCAGCTCACCCCATCCCTCCTGTCTTCCAGCGTTCCAGGAGTGTATGTGTAAATGATTAAATAAGCAGATTTACAGCACACACACACACACACACACACACACACACACACACACACACACACACACACACACACACACACACACACACACACACACACACACACACCAGGAGCTCGGACTCGACCCCCGCAACCTCAACTAGGTGAGTACACACACCTCGAACGCTGGAGGAATTGACAGGGTGGGTAGGGACGGAATGTTGCAGAGATGTGACACAGCAACAAGGGGTCACAACTAGAAGTTGAAGACTCAGATGAATCACAGGGATGCTAGGAAGTATTTCTTCTGTCATAGAATTGTCAGGAAGTGGAACAGTTTGGAAAGTGAGGTAGTGGAGGCAGGATCCATACATAGCTTTAAGAAGATGTATGATAAACCTCATGGGGCAGGGAGAGAGTGGACCTAGTGGCGACCAGTGTAGGTGTGGGGCCAGGAGTTCTAAATCGACCCCTGCAACCACAATTACGTGAGTACACACACACACACTCAGAGATCCTGATGGGTCACTCTTAAGGCCAATCACCCCATCCCCTTCCTCTTCCCCCAACCACCTACCCCTACCTCCTCCTTCATGCCTCCATCTCCTTGCTAGTCCCTTCCTTCCCCCCTACCCCCCACCAGACGTCAGAGAGTTGCAGTAGTCACCCCCTCCCCACCAGTGACATCACGGAGTGCCTCGGTAATCCCTCCTTTGTTTTGGTGGGAACACTGGCGGTGTTACTACACTATTCTGTACGATAGTAACATTGTGGGAACACTAGCATTGTTGCTACACTATTCTGTACGATAGTAACATTGTAGGAACACTAGCAGTGTTACTACGCTATTCGGTACGATAGTAACATTGTGGGAACACTAAGCAGTGTTATTACACACACACACACACACACACACACACACACACACACACACACACACACACACACACACTGACTCATCTTTCTCTACTCTTCCTTCCCTTCTCCCTCCCCTTCTCTCCAAAATCCCTTCCTGCCATACCCCTGCCACCCCTGCTGTCAAGAAGCAGGGTGATGCCAGGGTCACTACCAGCCTACTAACACACTACACCGTCACGCACCGGCCTCAACACAACTGCACCATCCACGCAACACCATGTCTGTGATTACTGTAATTACCTGTTTCTAATTACCTATTCGTAGCTAGAAGAGAGACCATGCTAGCGCTGCCTTGTTTTCTTAATGTAAAATGATCGTAAATTATTTACATATTTTTCAATGGTTTTAGTACACTATTATCACTTGTTGTTGTAAATGAGTCATCTGTCGCTTTCATTAGTGCAGAAATGTTCTTCAGTACTTGTTCTTCATTGTTATTTATTTAGCTCGGTTGGTAGCGCACTCAGCTCACGCTCTGAGGTCTGCGGTTCGATTCCCCGGTACTGGTGGAAACATTGGGGGCGTGTTTCCTTAAGACACCTGCTGTCACTGTTCACCTAGCAGTAAGTAGGTGCCTGGGTGTTAGTCGACTAATGTGGGTCGCATCCTGGGAGACAAGAGTAACCTAAGGTGACCGAAATGCTTAGCATAACCAGGGGCTTATACAGTGTCACTGATGTCAGCTATGGTCTGTATAAGTTTTATCATGTACTTGTACAAATAATAATAATTATTATTATTATTATTATTAGTAGTAGTAGTAGTAGTAGTAATAGTAGTAGTAGTTTTGTACTTAGTGTTCTGTACATGGTGTTATACCGTCTTCTGGTCTACTTGTTCATGTGTCTAGAAAGGTAAGTCGCTGAGTTGTTAGGAATTATTTAGTCTCGTACCTAAGCCTCCGCCGAGGCTTCCTTTCTGTGTACGTCGTGGTATGAGATGCCGACACTTACATACATAGTTTTATGAATAAGTATAATAGGGCTCACTGCAGCCAGGAGAGGGTAAAGTCAGTAGAGACCAGTGGAAAAGCAGGGCCAGGAGCTGTGACTCGACCCCTGCAACCTCAACTAGGTGAGTACACACACACACGCACACACACACACACACACACACACACACACACACACACACACACACACACACACACACACACACACACACGCACACACACACACAAAACACACACACACACACACACACACACACACACACACACACACACACACACACACACACACACACACACACACACACACATTTGTTTTTCTCTCCCTTTTATTAGAAAATCACGTTAATTAAGCTTTGTGTTTGAACTTTTGATGACTGTTAGTGTTCCTGGTGAAGAAAAGTTCCAAGGAACTTTATAATTATCTTTCATTCTTCAGTGTGTAGGTACTGTGCCACAACACCTGCGTCTGTACCACAGTGTGTAGGTACTGTATCACAACACCTGCGTCTGTACCACAGTGTGTAGGTACTGTGCCACAACACCTGCGTCTGTACCACAGTGTGTTTACCTGGAGTTTACCTGGAGAGAGTTTCGGGGGTCAACGCCCCCGCGGCCCGGTCTGTGACCAGGCCTCCTGGTGGATCAGCGCCTGATCAACCAGGCTGTTGCTGCTGGCTGCACGCAAACCAACGTACGAGCCACAGCCCGGCTGATCAGGAACTGCCTTTAGGTGCTTGTCCAGTGCCAGCTTGAAGACTGCCAGGGGTCTGTTGGTAATCCCCCTTATGTGTGCTGGGAGGCAGTTGAACAGTCTCGGTCCCCTGACACTTATTGTATGGTCTCTTAACGTGCTAGTGACACCCCTGCTTTTCATTGGGGGGATGGTGCATCGTCTGCCAAGTCTTTTGCTTTCGTAGTGAGTGATTTTCGTGTGCAAGTTCGGTACTAGTCCCTCTAGGATTTTCCAGGTGTATATAATCATGTATCTCTCCCTCCTGCGTTCCAGGGAATACAGGTTTAGAAACCTCAAGCGCTCCCAGTAATTGAGGTGTTTTATCTCCGTTATGCGCGCCGTGAAAGTTCTCTGTACATTTTCTAGGTCGGCAATTTCACCTGCCTTGAAAGGTGCTGTTAGAGTGCAGCAATATTCCAGCCTAGATAGAACAAGTGACCTGAAGAGTGTCATCATGGGCTTGGCCTCCCTAGTTTTGAAGGTTCTCATTATCCATCCTGTCATTTTTCTAGCAGATGCGATTGATACAATGTTATGGTCCTTGAAGGTGAGATCCTCCGACATAATCACTCCCAGGTCTTTGACGTTGGTGTTTCGCTCTATTTTGTGGCCAGAATTTGTTTTGTACTCTGATGAAGATTTAATTTCCTCATGTTTACCATATCTGAGTAATTGAAATTTCTCATCGTTGAACTTCATATTGTTTTCTGCAGCCCACTGAAAGATTTGGTTGATGTCCGCCTGGAGCCTTGCAGTGTCTGCAATGGAAGACACTGTCATGCAGATTCGGGTGTCATCTGCAAAGGAAGACACGGTGCTGTGGCTGACATCCTTGTCTATGTCGGATATGAGGATGAGGAACAAGATGGGAGCTAGTACTGTGCCTTGTGGAACAGAGCTTTTCACCGTAGCTGCCTCGGACTTTACTCTGTTGACGACTACTCTCTGTGTTCTGTTAGTGAGGAAATTATAGATCCATCGACCAACTTTTCCTGTTATTCCTTTAGCGCGCATTTTGTGCGCTATTACGCCATGGTCACACTTGTCGAAGGCTTTTGCAAAGTCTGTATATATTACATCTGCATTCTTTTTGTCTTCTAGTGCATTTAGGACCTTGTCGTAGTGATCCAGTAGTTGAGACAGACAGGAGCGACCTGTTCTAAACCCATGTTGCCCTGGGTTGTGTAACTGATGGGTTTCTAGATGGGTGGTGATCTTGCTTCTTAGGACCCTTTCAAAGATTTTTATGATATGGGATGTTAGTGCAATTGGTCTGTAGTTCTTTGCTGTTGCTTTACTGCCCCCTTTGTGGAGTGGGGCTATGTCTGTTGTTTTTAGTAACTGAGGGACGACCCCCGTGTCCATGCTCCCTCTCCATAGGATGGAAAAGGCTCGTGATAGGGGCTTCTTGCAGTTCTTGATGAACACAGAGTTCCATGAGTCTGGCCCTGGGGCAGAGTGCATGGGCATGTCATTTATCGCCTGTTCGAAGTCATTTGGCGTCAGGATAACATCGGATAGGCTTGTGTTAATCAAATTTTGTGGCTCTCTCATAAAAAATTCATTTTGATCTTCGACTCTCAGTCTGGTTAGCGGCTTGCTAAAAACTGAGTCATATTGGGACTTGAGTAGCTCACTCATTTCCTTGCTGTCATCTGTGTAAGACCCATCTTGTTTAAGTAGGGGCCCAATACTGGACGTTGTTCTCGATTTTGATTTGGCATAGGAGAAGAAATACTTTGGGTTTCTTTCGATTTCATTTATGGCTTTTAGTTCTTCCCGCGATTCCTGACTCCTAAAGGATTCTTTTAGCTTAAGTTCGATGTGTAGGTACTGTTCCACAACACCTGCGTCTGTACCACAGTGTGTAGGTACTGTATCACAACACCTGCGTCTGTACCACAGTGTGTAGGTACTGTGCCACAACACCTGCGTCTGTACCATAGTGTGTAGGTACTGTGCCACAACACCTGCGTCTGTACCACAGTGTGTAGGTACTGTGCCACAACACCTGCGTCTGTACCACAGTGTGTAGGTACTGTATCACAACACCTGCGTCTGTACCACAGTGTGTAGGTACTGTGCCACAACACCTGCGTCTGTACCACAGTGTGTAGGTACTGTATCACAACACCTGCGTCTGTACCACAGTGTGTAGGTACTGTGCCACAACACCTGCGTCTGTACCACAGTGTGTAGGTACTGTGCCACAACACCTGCGTCTGTACCACAGTGTGTAGGTACTGTATCACAACACCTGCGTCTGTACCACAGTGTGTAGGTACTGTGCCACAACACCTGCGTCTGTACCACAGTGTGTAGGTACTGTGCCACAACACCTGCGTCTGTACCACAGTGTGTAGGTACTGTATCACAACACCTGCGTCTGTACCACAGTGTGTAGGTACTGTGCCACAACACCTGCGTCTGTACCACAGTGTGTAGGTACTGTGCCACAACACCTGCGTCTGTACCACAGTGTGTAGGTACTGTATCACAACACCTGCGTCTGTACCACAGTGTGTAGGTACTGTGCCACAACACCTGCGTCTGTACCACAGTGTGTAGGTACTGTGCCACAACACCTGCGTCTGTACCACAGTGTGTAGGTACTGTGCCACAACACCTGCGTCTGTACCACAGTGTGTAGGTACTGTGCCACAACACCTGCGTCTGTACCACAGTGTGTAGGTACTGTGCCACAACACCTGCGTCTGTACCACAGTGTGTAGGTACTGTGCCACAACACCTGCGTCTGTACCACAGTGTGTAGGTACTGTGCCACAACACCTTCGTCTGTACCACAGTGTGTAGGTACTGTGCCACAACACCTGCGTCTGTACCACAGTGTGTAGGTACTGTGCCACAACACCTGCGTCTGTACCACAGTGTGTAGGTACTGTGCCACAACACCTGCGTCTGTACCACAGTGTGTAGGTACTGTATCAACACCTGCGTCTGTACCTCAGTGTGTAGGTACTGAGCCACAACACCTGCGTCTGTACCACAGTGTGTAGGTACTGTGCCACAACACCTGCGTCTGTACCACAGTGTGTAGGTGCTGTATCACAACACCTGCGTCTGTACCACAGTGTGTAGGTACTGTGCCACAACACCTGCGTCTGTACCACAGTGTGTAGGTACTGTGCCACAACACCTGCGTCTGTACCACAGTGTGTAGGTACTGTGCCACAACACCTGCGTCTGTACCACAGTGTGTAGGTACTGTGCCACAACACCTACGTCTGTACCACAGTGTGTAGGTACTGTCGCACAACACCGGCGTCTGTCCCACAGTGTGTAGGTACTGTGCCACAACACCTGCGTCTGTACCTCAGTGTGTAGGTACTGTGCCACAACACCTGCGTCTGTACCACAGTGTGTAGGTACTGTCTCACAACACCTGCGTCTGTACCACAGTGTGTAGGTGCTGTATCACAACACCTGCGTCTGTACCACAGTGTGTAGGTACTGTGCCACAACACCTGCGTCTGTACCACAGTGTGTAGGTACTGTGCCACAACACCTGCGTCTGTACCACAGTGTGTAGGTACTGTGCCACAACACCTGCGTCTGTACCACAGTGTGTAGGTACTGTGCCACAACACCTACGTCTGTACCACAGTGTGTAGGTACTGTGCCACAACACCTGCGTCTGTACCACAGTGTGTAGGTACTGTGCCACAACACCTGCGTCTGTACCACAGTGTGTAGGTACTGTGCCACAACACCTGCGTCTGTACCACAGTGTGTAGGTACTGTATCACAACACCTGCGTCTGTACCTCAGTGTGTAGGTACTGTGCCACAACACCTGCGTCTGTACCACAGTGTGTAGGTACTGTATCACAACACCTGCGTCTGTACCTCAGTGTGTAGGTACTGTATCACAACACCTGCGTCTGTACCACAGTGTGTAGGTACTGTATCACAACACCTGCGTCTGTACCACAGTGTGTAGGTGCTGTATCATAACACCTGCGTCTGTACCTCAGTGTGTAGGTACTGTGCCACAACACCTGCGTCTGTACCACAGTGTGTAGGTACTGTATCACAACACCTGCGTCTGTACCTCAGTGTGTAGGTACTGTGCCACAACACCTGCTTCTGTACCACAGTGTGTAGGTACTGTATCACAAAACCTGCGTCTGTACCTCAGTGTGTAGGTACTGTATCACAACACCTGCGTCTGTACCACAGTGTGTAGGTACTGTATCACAACACCTGCGTCTGTACCACAGTGTGTAGGTACTGTATCACAACACCTGCGTCTGTACCACAGTGTGTAGGTACTGTATCACAACACCTGCGTCTGTACCACAGTGTGTAGGTACTGTGCCACAACACCTGCGTCTGTACCACAGTGTGTAGGTACTGTATCACAACACCTGCGTCTGTACCAAAGTGTGTAGGTACTGTATCACAACACCTGCGTCTGTACCACAGTGTGTAGGTACTGTATCACAACACCTGCGTCTGTACCACAGTGTGTAGGTACTGTAGCACAACACCTCCGTCTGTACCACAGTGTGTAGGTGCTGTATCACAACACCTGCGTCTGTACCACTGTGTAGGTACTGTATCACAACACCTGCGTCTGTACCACAGTGTGTAGGTGCTGTATCACAACACCTGCGTCTGTACCACGGTGTGTAGGTACTGTATCACAACACCTGCATCTGTACCACAGTGTGTAGGTACTGAATCACAACACCTGCGTCTGTACCACAGTGTAGGTACTGTATCACAACACCTGCGTCTGTACCACAGTGTGTAGGTGCTGTATCACAACACCTGCGTCTGTACCACGGTGTGTAGGTACTGTATCGCAACACCTGCGTCTGTACCACAGTATGTAGGTACTGTATCACAAAACCTGCGTCTGTACCACAGTGTGTAGGTACTGTATCACAACACCTGCGTCTGTACCACAGTGTGTAGGTACTGTATCACAACACCTGCGTCTGTACCACAGTGTGTAGGTACTGTATCACAACACCTGCGTCTGTACCACAGTGTGTAGGTACTGTATCACAACACCTGCGTCTGTACCACTGTGTGTAGGTACTGTATCACAACACCTGCGTCTGTACCACAGTGTGTAGGTACTGTATCACAACACCTGCGTCTGTACCACAGTGTGTAGGTACTGTATCACAACACCTGCGTCTGTACCACAGTGTGTAGGTACTGTGCCACAACACCTGCGTCTGTACCACAGTGTGTAGGTACTGTATCACAACACCTGCGTCTGTACCACAGTGTGTAGGTACTGTATCACAACACCTGCTTCTGTACCACAGTGTGTAGGTGCTGTATCACAACACCTGCGTCTGTACCACAGTGTGTAGGTACTGTACCACAACACCTGCGTCTGTACCACAGTGTGTAGGTACTGTATCACAACACCTGCGTCTGTACCACAGTGTGTAGGTACTGTATCACAACACCTGCGTCTGTACCACAGTGTGTAGGTACTGTATCACAACACTTGCGTCTGTACCACAGTGTGTAGGTACTGTAGCACAACACCTCCGTCTGTACCACAGTGTGTAGGTGCTGTTTCACAACACCTGCGTCTGTACCACAGTGTGTAGGTACTGTATCACAACACCTGCGTCTGTACCACAGTGTGTAGGTGCTGTATCACAACACCTGCGTCTGTACCACGGTGTGTAGGTACTGTATCACAACACCTGCATCTGTACCACAGTGTGTAGGTACTGAATCACAACACCTGCGTCTGTACCACAGTGTAGGTACTGTATCACAACACCTGCGTCTGTACCACAGTGTGTAGGTGCTGTATCACAACACCTGCGTCTGTACCACGGTGTGTAGGTACTGTATCACAACACCTGCGTCTGTACCACAGTATGTAGGTACTGTATCACAACACCTGCGTCTGTACCACAGTGTGTAGGTACTGTATCACAACACCTGCGTCTGTACCACAGTGTGTAGGTACTGTATCACAACACCTGCGTCTGTACCACAGTGTGTAGGTACTGTATCACAACACCTGCGTCTGTACCACAGTGTGTGGGTACTGTATCACAACACCTGCGTCTGTACCACTGTGTGTAGGTACTGTATCACAACACCTGCGTCTGTACCACAGTGTGTAGGTACTGTATCACAACACCTGCGTCTGTACCACAGTGTGTAGGTACTGTATCACAACACCTGCATCTGTACCACAGTGTGTAGGTGCTGTATCATAACACCTGCGTCTGTACCACGGTGTGTAGGTACTGTATCACAACACCTGCATCTGTACCACAGTGTGTAGGTACTGTATCACAACACCTGCGTCTGTACCACAGTGTGCAGGTACTGTATCACAACACCTGCGTCTGTACCACAGTGTGTAGGTGCTGTATCACAACACCTGCGTCTGTACGACGGTGTGTAGGTACTGTATCACAACACCTGCATCTGTACCACAGTGTGTAGGTGCTGTATCACAACACCTGCGTCTGTACCACTGTGTGTAGGTACTGTATCACAACACCTGCGTCTGTACCACAGTGTGTAGGTACTGTATCACAACACCTGCGTCTGTACCACAGTGTGTAGGTACTGTATCACAACACCTGCGTCTGTACCTCAGTGTAGGTACTGTGCCACAACACCTGCGTCTGTACCTCAGTGTAGGTACTGTATCACAACACCTGCGTCTGTACCACAGTGTGGAGGTACTGTATCACAACACCTGCGTCTGTACCACAGTGTGTAGGTACTGTATCAAAACACCTGCGTCTGTACCACAGTGTGTAGGTACTGTATCACAACACCTGCGTCTGTACCACGGTGTGTAGGTACTGTATCACAACACCTGCATCTGTACCACAGTGTGTAGGTACTGTATCACAAAACCTGCGTCTGTACCACAGTGTGTAGGTACTGTATCACAACACCTGCGTCTGTACCACGGTGTGTAGGTACTGTATCACAACACCTGCGTCTGTACCACAGTGTGGAGGTACTGTATCACAACACCTGCGTCTGTACCACAGTGTGTAGGTACTGTATCACAACACCTGCGTCTGTACCTCAGTGTAGGTACTGTATCACAACACCTGCGTCTGTACCTCAGTGTAGGTACTGTATCACAACACCTGCGTCTGTACCTCAGTGTAGGTACTGTATCACAACACCTGCGTCTGTACCTCAGTGTAGGTACTGTATCACAACACCTGCGTCTGTACCTCAGTGTAGGTACTGTATCACAACACCTGCGTCTGTACCTCAGTGTAGGTACTGTATCACAACACCTGCGTCTGTACCTCAGTGTAGGTACTTTATCACAACACCTGCGTCTGTACCACAGTGTAGGTACTGTATCACAACACCTGCGTCTGTACCACAGTGTGTAGGTACTGTATCACAACACCTGCGTCTGTACTACAGTGTGTAGGTACTGTATCACAACACCTGCGTCTGTACCACAGTGTGTAGGTGCTGTATCACAACACCTGCGTCTGTACCACGGTGTGTAGGTGCTGTATCACAACACCTGCGTCTGTACCACAGTGTGTAGGTACTGTATCACAACACCTGCGTCTGTACCACAGTGTGTAGGTACTGTATCACAACACCTGCGTCTGTACCACAGTGTGTAGGTACTGTATCACAACACCTGCGTCTGTACCACAGTGTGTAGGTACTGTATCACAACACCTGCGTCTGTACCACGGTGTGTAGGTGCTGTATCACAACACCTGCGTCTGTACCACATTGTGTAGGTACTGTATCACAACACCTGCGTCTGTACCTCTGTGTAGGTACTGTGCCACAACACCTGCGTCTGTACCTCAGTGTAGGTACTGTGCCACAACACCTGCGTCTGTACCTCAGTGTAGGTACTGTGCCACAACACCTGCGTCTGTACCACAGTGTGTAGGTACTGTATCACAACACCTGCGTCTGTACCTCAGTGTAGGTACTGTGCCACAACACCTGCGTCTGTACCTCAGTGTAGGTACTGTGCCACAACACCTGCGTCTGTACCACAGTGTAGGTACTGTGCCACAACACCTGCGTCTGTACCTCAGTGTAGGTACTGTGCCACAACACCTGCGTCTGTACCTCAGTGTAGGTACTGTATCACAACACCTGCGTCTGTACCTCAGTGTAGGTACTGTATCACAACACCTGCGTCTGTACCTCAGTGTAGGTACTGTGCCACAACACCTGCGTCTGTACCTCAGAGTAGGTACTGTGCCACAACACCTGCGTCTGTACCACAGTGTAGGTACTGTATCACAACACCTACGTCTGTACCTCAGTGTAGGTACTGTGCCACAACACCTGCGTCTGTACCTCAGAGTAGGTACTGTATCACAACACCTGCGTCTGTACCTCAGTGTAGGTACTGTGCCACAACACCTGCGTCTGTACCACAGTGTAGGTACTGTGCCACAACACCTGCGTCTGTACCTCAGAGTAGGTACTGTATCACAACACCTGCGTCTGTACCACAGTGTGGGTACTGTGCCACAACACCTGCGTCTGTACCTCAGAGTAGGTACTGTATCACAACACCTGCGTCTGTACCTCAGTGTAGGTACTGTGCCACAACACCTGCGTCTGTACCTCAGTGTAGGTACTGTATCACAACACCTGCGTCTGTACCTCAGTGTAGGTACTGTATCGCAACACCTGCATCTGTACCACAGTGTAGGTACTGTATCACAACAGCTGCGTCTGTACCTCAGTGTAGGTACTGTGCCACAACACCTGCGTCTGTACCACAGTGTGGGTACTGTGCCACAACACCTGCGTCTGTACCTCAGTGTGGGTACTGTGCCACAACACCTGTCTGTACCTCAGTGTAGGTACTGTACCACAGCACCTGTGTCTGTACCACAGTGTGTAGGTACTGTACCACAACACCTGTGTTTGTACCATAGTGTGTAGGTACTGTACCACAACACCTGTGTTTGTACCATAGTGTGTAGGTACTGTACCACAACACCTGTGTTTGTACCACAGTGTGTAGGTACTGTACCACAACACCTGTGTTTATACCACAGTGTGTAGGTACTGTACCACAACACCGGTGTCTGTACCACAGCTAAGAGAAGCAGGGAGAAAACCACAGCTATTGGAGTGTCAGAAATTCCAGTGTAGAACCACTGTCATTAGGTTTTAAGAACCACTGTCAGAACCACTGACCATAATAAAGTACACTGTCGTTCCGGAGTTCACCTGAGATGTGTTGGAGGTGAGGCACATGGCCAGCCTGACGTGACAAAGTTGCCAGCCTCTTGCGCCAGAGTTGCCTGCCAGGTGTATGCAAATGTGGTATAGTTTGTTGAGAGATATTAAGCTCAAGTTGTTAGTGGTTAGTGTGCTCAAGTTGTTAGTGGTTAGTGTGCTCAAGTTGTTAGTGGTTAGTGTGCTCAAGTTGTTAGTGGTTAGTGTGCTCAAGTTGTTAGTTGTTAGTGTGCTCAAGTTGTTAGTGGTTAGTGTGAGTCTCGAGCGGAGCGATGGTCAGTAGGGGATAGAC
The DNA here is from genome assembly GCF_038502225.1 of Cherax quadricarinatus. NCBI lineage: Eukaryota > Metazoa > Arthropoda > Malacostraca > Decapoda > Parastacidae > Cherax > Cherax quadricarinatus. Next base: position 7,863,760 of record NC_091365.1, read on the forward strand.
TTGAACTGTGGGAACGACGGTGGGAGAGGAAAGGTGAGGGGGGCGTGGCAGGTGTGGGATGGGGCGTGGCAAGTGTGTGTTGCAGGTATGGGAGGGGGGCGTGGCATTGCTACTGCCTACTCAGGTAATATGAGGAAGGGGGAGGGGAGGGAGGGGGGCAGTGTGAGGTAATGAGTGGCCTTGACTCGCTCTTATGGATACTGACACACTTTTAGCTGCCTTTCCCTTTCTCTCTCTCTCTCTCTCTCTCTCTCTCTCTCTCTCTCTCTCTCTCTCTCTCTCTCTCTCTCTCTCTCTCTCTCTCTCTCTCTCTCTCTCTCTCTCAGAAGATGATTTACGAAGATACAAGCATACTTATTAAATGCGGGTCATTAGGTTAGGATGTTAGGAAGTATTTCTTCAGTCATAGAGTTGTCAGGAAGTAGAAGAGTCTGGGGAGTGATGTAGTGGAGGCAGGATCCATACATAGCTGTGAGAAGAGCTACGATAAAGCTCATGGAGCAGGGAGAGAGTGACCTAGTAGCGACTAGTGAAGAGGCGGGGCCAGGAGCTGTGAATCGACTCCTGTAACCACAAACAGGTAAGTGCACACACACACACACACGGGGCCAGGAGCTGTGACTCGATCCCTGCAACAACAAATAGGTGAGAAGACACACAGTCGCCCAACATGATTGCTGAAGATATTTGTAAACGAAGCAGTTATAGGCTGACAGAACTGGTGGACCTGGGGGGGGGGGGAAGGTAAGGACTATTTAAGAGGTCACGGAGGGTCAACTCAAAGGAAGGGATCAGCAGGTCATCCCGGGACGGAGTGTAAAGGCAAATCTGGACTTGAGTTTGGGGTTTCTTATTTGTGTGTGTGTGTGTGTGTGTGTGTGTGTGTGTGTCAGACACACACGGAGAGATGTACATTCTTCTGCATTTCTGATCGCGTGTTCGCAGTCCTTTGTGTGTATGTGTGTATGTATTCATGTGAGTATGCACTTATGTGTGTAGTCTTGTATATATGTATGTGTGTATTCATGTATGTGAGTATGTATGTGTGTATTGTATGTATGTAATTATTCATGTATGTGTGTATGTTTATGTATTCATGTATGTATTCACGTATTTGTACTCACCTGTTTGTGGTTGCAGGGGTCGAGACTCAGCTCCTGGCCCCGCCTCTTCACTGACCGCTACTGGGTCCTCCCTCTCCCTGCTCCATGAGCTTTATCATACCTCGTCTTAAAACTATGTATGGTTCCTGCCTCCATTACGTCACTTACCAGACTATTCCACTTCCTAACAACTCTGTGGCTGAAGAAATACTTCCTAACATCCCTTTGACTCATCTGAGTCTTCAACTTCCAGTTGTGACCTTGTTTTTGTGTCACATCTCTGGAACATCCTGTCTCTGTCCACCTTGTCTATCCCACGCAGTATTTTGTATGTCATTATTATGTCTCCTCTGACTCTCCTGTGTATGTTTGTATTCATGTGAGTACGCATTTGTGTATACTCATGTATGTATGTATACATGTGTGTATACAGTTTATGGTAATTCAATTCTATCACTAAGTTCTTTACCGAATTAAAAAATATTTAGAAGTGATATGAATAAGAATGGAGGAGGAGGAGGAAGAAGAAGAAGAAGGAGAAGAAGAAGAGGAAGAAAAGGAGTAAGAAGAAGAAGAAGAAGGCTTACAAATAAGAAACGAAAAGATATCTTAGAAAATAGAGACGAAATAAGGGGAATTAGAGCACAAAATAATGGGAAGACACAGGTAAGAAAAGGGTAAAAGGGGAAAAAAGGGGAAACTGAGAAGAGAAGAAATGAGAGAGATAAGAATAAGGAAAGGGATGAGTGGAGAGGTTGGTAAGGCAGGGGTAGCCAGAACTGTAGATGGTAGAAGTAGGGAGGGAGTCGTGAAGGGCGTGACTTGGTGGAATAACCCATGTCAGGAGGGAGGGAGAGGGAGGGATGAAGAAAGGGAGGGGAAGGATGGGAGGAAAATTGTAGAGTAGAAAAGAGATAACAGTTAGGGTGAAAGATTATGTAGACACATGAGAGAGAGAGTGAGAGTACGAAGAGTCTACAGTGAAGAGAGAGAGTGAAAGAGGGAGGCTGGCTGGGCACCACACACACACACACACACACACACACACACACACACACACACACACACACACACACACACACACACACACACACACACACACACACACACACACACACACACACAAGCCACACTACATTAACAAGTTTTTCTTTGCACCTCAAGTTAGTAAAACAAGAAAGACGGAACAAGACGACGAGGTGCTACACAGCATCAAGTCAAGGTACGACCGTGTCGTGGAAACCAGAGGTCAGCAACTGAGAGACGACTTTGAGCACGACTGGTGTGGACCGTCTTACACGGAGCATTAAATACGCATGGGAATGCCAGATAGTCAGGTGTGATTTCCGTAACCAGAAGGTCTTGACAGGAAAGCTCTTTATTGTGAGAAAGCTTGACACTGCAAAGGTTCGCTACTGGGGAGCGTGTGAGTTCACAAATAACCCGCATATAGGAGAGAGGAACTTACGACGAACGACGTAAATGGTCCCACGTCGCACCGAAACGGGGTTGTGCGGGTTATTGTATTGTGCCTGTTTTTCTGGTGTACCATAGTTCCATCATCAGTGAACGACTTCTCCAACAACAAAGACCAGTGGGAGGTAGTCTTCCCGGACTACCAGACTACCAGACTACCAAGGGACTATCAGACCACTGGGAGACACCCAGTGTGGTGCTCATCTTGCATAAAAAAGAGGAGAGAGAGAGAGAGAGAGAGAGAGAGAGAGAGAGAGAGAGAGAGAGAGAGAGACAGGAGGTCCTAAATTCCAGGCATTATACCGTGCAAAGTGATGGAGGAGATAACGAGGAGGAGAGTGGTGCATCATGTGGAGTGATGGAGCCTCAACACGGAGCACCAACACGGCTCTGGCCACGGCTCTGGCCACGGCAAATTCTACATCACGAAACTTCTGAAATTCTAAGAAAGGCTGACGAAAATCAGGCCAGGACCCGTCCTGGCCAACCTACCTGTTCCTGTAGCTGTAGCTGTGCTTGTCAGTATATATTCCAGGCTGTCACTAGATACTCCAGGCTGTCACTAGATATTCCAGGCTGTCACTATATATTCCAGGCTGTCACTAGATATTCCAGGCTGTCACTAGATATTCCAGGCTGTCACTATATATTCCAGGCTGTCACTAGATACTGACTACTGCTTCTTTTCCAAAGATTTCTTCACAAAACAGAGGAACAAGTCAGCGTGACGGGAAGATGATTGCATGGTTGGCGAAAACCACAAGAGTAACTAAAGCGGAGGATGGTGAGGGGGAGGCAAACCGGCAAAAACCCCTTTCGATCCTCAGGGACAAGATGTATGGGTGGCCCCATTAACCCCCTTTTTTTATCAACTGTACGGCGGGAAGACATTAGGAATGTGTTTTTTTAAGACACCTTTTTCCCTGTTCACCCACAGTAAAATGGATACCTGGATGAAATCGCGGGTGGGCCATCCTGGGAAAAACCCTGACCTTTTACCGAATCCTCCCAAAAAGGGGTTTTCTATATAGATGTCACTGATGTCAGCTAACTGATACCGTGAGAAAAAAATTTATTATTATTATTATTATTATTATTATTATTATTATTATTATTATTATTATTATTATTATTATTATTATAAAAGGGGATCTGGGGTTTTGGGAACTTTTTTGACCCCGTTAACATATTTAAAGTGTTGGGAAAAAGGATATAGATTGATGCAAGTTTCAGCGGACAAGGTAATTTAATACCCCGTCGTGATCGTCAGGGGTTTACCTCTGATACCGGGGGTGTTCTTAACCCCCCCGCGGCCGTCCGACTGCTTCGCAGTGGATGGGGCCTACCAGCGGCTGTTACGCGGCCCGCAAAACCAGGTACTATTAAGATGCCGTCCAGCTCCCGGGAAGGTAGCGGGGTCTTTTAATTAACACCTGTGAAAAGGGGGTTGTTTGTGGAAGAAATTTAGTTTTTGGGAATCAAAAGACAAAAACATTCAAATCATTTTTTTGAAGATTTGAAGGGAGCCAGGAGCTTTAGCTTACCCCAAGCAAAATCAGCAAGGACACATACACACACACACACACACAAAAACCCCACACACACACACAACACACACACACACACACACACCCACACACACACACACACAGTATTTCCAGCCACGGGTAGCAGTAAGTGAAGGTTTAAAGGATGAGTGGAGGAGGACCATACATGCTTTGCAGAGGTTGATAAAGCCCGGGGAAACCTTTTTGGTGGAAGAGGGGGCCAGGGCCGGGCCCGACCCCGAACCTCCTGGGGTGAGCAACTAGGTGAGTACACAACACACACACACACAAACAAAAAAATTCCAGCTTTAAAACCAAAACTAGCTGGGGAAAACAATCAATTATCAAATTATTGCAAAAATTTTTTAAACATCACTACAAAATTTTCCCTTTCCCCAGAAATCAATCATTAAATTTAAAAAATTTTTTGGGATAAATAAAAAAAATACAAAAACATGTCTGCAGATAAGTTGTTTTTTGAAAAAATTTATAAAATTAAAATGAAGTGGAGAGTTGGATAATGGATTAAATGGATAAATGTAATTTAAAAGAGATGAACTTGTTTCCCGGTGGCCCCCTGGACGCCGCCGAGCTTTTTCCACCCTGCCATGGATTCCCCCTCGAAATGGGGTTTTTTGGGGGCAGATGATTAGACAATGGAACATCTAGGTGTCTTTATTGGGGGACATTTCACCAACCAGTGGCTTATTCCTCCCGTACAGAGAATTGTTCTGCAGGCAGTGGGAAATAGAGAGGGAAAAGGAGGGGGTGTCCTCAGTCTTGATAAGGGGGTGTCCCCTTTTCCCGATAGAAAGGGGGTCAGTCCTCAGTCTTGATAGAAGGTTCAGTCCTCAGTCTTTATAGAAGGTGGTCAGTCCTCAGTCTTGATAGAAGGTAGTCCTCAGCCCGAAGAAGGTGGTCAGTCCTCGTCTTGATAGGGTGGGTATCCTCGTCTTATAGAAGGTGGTCAGTCCCCGTCTTGATGAAGGTGGCGTCCCTCGTCTTGATGAAGGTTCATCCTCAGTCTTGAAGAAGGTGGTCAGTCCTCAGTCTTTAGAAGGTGGCAGTCCTCAGTCTTGATACAAGGTGGTGGGCCTCGCTTTAAGGGTGGGTCCCTCAGTCTTGATAGAAGGTGGCAGTCCTCAGTCCTGATAAAGGTTCAGTCCCGTCCTGATGAAGGGGGTCCTCAGTCCTGATGAAATGGTCGTCCTCAGTCTTGATAGGGGGTCGGGCCTCAGTCCTGATAGAAGGTGGTCAGTCCTCAGTCTTGATGAAGGTGGTGTCCTCAGTCTTGATGAAGGTGGTCAGTCCTCAGTCTTGATAAAAGGTGGGTCCTCGTCTTGATGAAGGTGGTCGTCCCAGTCTTGATGAAGGTGGGGCAGTCCTCGTCTTGATAGAAGGTCGTCCTCGTTTGTAAAGGTGGTGTCCTCGTCTTGAAAAAGGGGTCAGTCCCAGTCTTTAAAAAGGTCGTCCTCGTCTTGATAGAAAGGGGGTCAGTCCCGTCTTGATAGAAGGTGGCCGGGGCCCCGTCTTGATAAAGGGGGCGTCCCTCGGGCTTGATAGAAAGGTGGGTCCCGTCTTTAAGAAGGTGGCGTCCCTCAGCTTGATAAAAGGGGGTCAGTCCCGTCTTGATAGAAATGGTCAGTCCTCGTCGATGAAGGGGTCAATCCCCCAGCCTTTATGAAGGTCGTCCCAGTCTTGATAAAATGGGATCCTCAGTCTTGATGAAGGTGGTCGTCCTAGTCGATAGAAGGTGGCGTCCCGTCTTGATACAAGGTGGTGGGGCCCCCGTCTTGATAGAAGGGGGTCATCCTCAGTCTTGATAGAAGGTGGTGTCCTCAGTCTTGATGGTGGTGTCCTCAGTCTTGATAGAAAGGGGGCGTCCTCAGTCTGATAGAAGGTGGTCAGTCCTCAGTCTGATAGGGGGTGTCCTCAGTCATGGGTGGGCGTCCTCGTCTTGATGAAGGGGCAGTCCCAGTCTTGATGAAGGTGGTGGGGCCCGGGCTTTATGAAGGTGGTCAGTCCTCAGTCTTGATAGAAGGGGGCCGTCCTCGCTTGATAGAACGGGCAGTCCCCGTCTTGAGGGTGGTCAGTCCTCAGTCCTGATAGAAGGTGGCAGTCCCCCCGTCCTGATAGAAAGGGGGTCATCCCCAGCAAAAAGGGCCCGTCCTCGCCCAAAAAGGGGGGGGTTCCCCCGAGTCTTTTGAAGGTGGCAGTCCTCAGTCTTGATAGAAAGGGGGCCGTCCTCAGTCTTGATAGAAAGGGGGCAGTCCCGTCTTTATAGGGGGTCAGTCCCCCAGTCTTGAAGAACGTGGTCAGTCCCCCCAGTCTTGATAAAGGGGGCAGTCCTCGTCCGATGAAGGTGGAGTCCTCAGTCCTGATAGAAAGGGGGTCGTCCTCAGTCTTTAAAGGTGGGCAGTCCTCGTCTTGATAGAAAGGGGGCCCGTCCTCGTCTTGATAGAAGGGGGGTCAGTCCTCGTCTTGATAGAAGGTGGTCAGTCCTCAGCTTTATAAAGGTGGCAGTCCCTCAGTCTTGATAGAAGGTGGGCAGTCCTCAGTCCTGATAGAAGGTGGTGTCCTCAGTCTTGATGAAGGTGGTCAGTCCTCGGGGCTTGATAGAAAGGTGGCGGGGCCTCGTTTGATAGAAGGTGGTCAGTCCTCAGTCTTGATAGAAGGTGGGCAGTCCTCGTCTTGATAGAAGGTGGTCAGTCCTCGTCTTGATGGAAGGGGGTCAGTCCTCAGTCTTGAAGACGGTGGTCAGTCCCCCGTCTTGAAGGGGGCAGTCCCCGTCTTGATAGGGTGGGTCCTCGTCTTGATGAAGGGGGTCCTCAGTCTTTATAGAAGGTGGCAGTCCTCGTCTTATAGGGTGGTCAGTCCTCGTCCCGATGAAGGTGGTCAGTCCTGCTTGATAGAAGGTGGTTAGTCCCCCAGTCTTGGGAAAAAGGTGGGCAGTCCCGCTTGATAGAAGGTGGGCGTCCCAGTCTTTGAAGAAGGTGGTCAGTCCTCAGTCTTGATAGAAGGTGGCTCCTCAGTCTTGATAGAAGGTGGCAGTCCTCAGTCTTGATGAAGGTGGCGTCCCTCAGTCTTTATAGATGGCGTCCTGTCTTTAGAAAGGTTCCAGTCCTCGTCCGATGAAGGGGGCATCCTCATCCTGAAGAAGGGGGCGTCCTCGTCCTGATAGAAGGTCAGTCCTCAGTCTTTATGAAGGTGGTCAGTCCTCGTCTTTATAGAAGGTGGTCAGTCCTCGTCTTGATAGAAGGTGGCGTCCTCAGTCTTGATAGAAAGGGGGCAGTCCTCGTCTTGATAGAACGGTCAGTCCTAGTCTTGATAGAAGGGGGTCCTCAGTCTTGGAAAAAAAGGGGGGTCCTCGTCTTGATAGAAAGGGGGCCGTCCCGTCTTGATGGGTGGTCAGTCCCCAGTCTTTATAGAGGGGTCAGTCCCCCAGTCCTGATAGAAAGGTTCATCCTCAGTCTTGATAAGTGGTCAGTCCTCGTCTTGAAGAAGGTGGGCCTCAGTCTTGATAGAAGGTGGCGTCCTCAGTCTTGATAGAAGGGTCAGTCCTCGTCTTGATAGGGTGGCAGTCCCGTCTAAGAAGGTGGTCAGTCCTCCCTTGATAGAAAGGGGGTCGTCCCCCGTCTTTATAGAAGGTGGTCAGTCCTCGCTTGTAGGGTGTCAGTCCTCGTCCTGATAGAAAGGGGGCCGCCCCCACCATAGAAGGTGGCTTCCCCCGTCCTGAAGAAGGTAAGTCCTCAGTCTTTATGAAGGTCACCCCGTCTTGATAGAAGGTGGTCAGTCCCGCATGAAGGTGGGCGTCCTCGCTTTATAGAAGGTGGGTCCTCGGGCTTGAAGAAGGTGGTGTCCTCGTCGATGAAGGTTCAGTCCCTTTTAGTCTTGAGGGAAGGGGGTGTCCTGGGCCCGATAGGTGGTGTCCTCAGTCCTGAAGGGTGGGTCCTCGTCTTTAGAAGGTGGTGTCCTCGTCTTGATAGAAGGTGGTGTCCCCACTGATAGAAGGTGGCCTCCTCAGTCTTGATAGAAGGTGGTCAGCCCAGTCTTGATAGAAAGGGGGAGTCCTATCCTGATAGAAGGTTCAGTCCTCGTCTTGATAAAGGTGGCCGTCCCCCCAGTCTTGAAGAAGGTGTCAGTCCTCAGTCGAAGGGTTTGGCGTCCTCAGTCTTGATGAAAGGGGGCCCGTCCTCAGTTTGATAGAAGGTGGTCGTCCCCGAGTCTTTTATAGAAAGGGGGCAGTCCCCCAGTCTTGATGAAAGGGGGCCCTCGTCTTGATAGAAGGTGGCAGTCCCCCCAGTCTTATAAAGGGCCAGTCCTCGTCCGATAGAATGGGTCCTCAGTCCTGATAGAGGGGGCGTCCTCGTCTTGATAGAAAGGGGGTCAGTCCCTCGCATAGAAGGTTCGTCCCCCAGTCTTGAAGAAGGTGGGGTCCTCAGTCTTTATGAAAGGGGCTGTCCTCGTCTTGATGGGTGGTCGTCCTCGTCTTAATAGAAGGTGGTGTCCTCAGTCTTGATAGAAAGGGGTCAGTCCCCCGTCTTGATAGAAGGTGGTCAGTCCTCGTCTTATTAAAGGTGGTGTCCCCTCTTGAAGAAGGTGGTGTCCTCGTCTTTATAGAAAGGGGGTGTCCCCGCTTGATAGAAGGTGGTGTCCTGTCTTGATGGGGGGGCGTCCCCCCAGTCTTGAAGAAGGTGGCAGCCTCAGTCTTGATAGAAGGTGGTCAGTCCCCCAGTCTTGATAGAAGGTGGTCAGTCTCTCAGTCCTGACAGAAGGTGGTCAGTCTCTCAGTCCTGATAGAAGGTGGTCAGTCTCCCAGTCCTGACAGAAGGTGGTCAGTCTCTCAGTCCTGATAGAAGGTGGTCAGTCTCTCAGTCCTGATAGAAGGTGGTCAGTCTCTCAGTCCTGATAGAAGGTGGTCAGTCTCTCAGTCCTGAGGTGGTCAGTCTCAGTCCTGACAGAAGGTGGTCAGTCCCTCAGTCCTGATAGAAGGTGGTCAGTCTCTCAGTCCTGATAGAAGGTGGTCAGTCTCTCAGTCCTGATAGAAGGTGGTCAGTCTCTCAGTCCTGATAGAAGGTGGTCAGTCTCTCAGTCCTGACAGAAGGTGGTCAGTCCCTCAGTCCTGATAGAAGGTGGTCAGTCTCTCAGTCCTGACAGAAGGTGGTCAGTCCCTCAGTCCTGACAGAAGGTGGTCAGTCTCTCAGTCCTGACAGAAGGTGGTCAGTCTCTCAGTCCTGATAGAAGGTGGTCAGTCCCTCAGTCCTGATAGAAGGTGGTCAGTCTCTCAGTCCTGATAGAAGGTGGTCAGTCTCTCAGTCCTGACAGAAGGTGGTCAGTCTCTCAGTCCTGATAGAAGGTGGTCAGTCTCTCAGTCCTGATAGAAGGTGGTCAGTCTCTCAGTCCTGATAGAAGGTGGTCAGTCCCTCAGTCCTGATAGAAGGTGGTCAGTCCCTCTGACAACTTGGTGGCAGCAAACATCCAACGTGAGTGTTATTACCCAATCCACGTTATCGAACCCCCACATGACACCTCAGTCTTATGTAAAGATTTACATACTGGGACCAGAGGGTGTGTACAGCACACATCTGTAGTCGTTAGGTGTCCGCTGTACACCTGACATCCTTAAAAATAACTTAAACACACACACACACACTCACACACACACACACACACACACACACACACACACACACACACACACACACACACACACACACACACACACACACACACACACACACACACACACACACACACACACACACACACACACACACACACACACACACACACACACACATCACTTACGAGAGGCCCCTTGGAGCTAGCGATCATGTGGTTCTGAGTTTTGACTATATAGTAGAGTTACAAGTGGAGAAGGTAACAGGAACTGAAGGGGACAGGCCAAACTATAAAAGGGGGGGACTACACAGGTATGAGAAACTTCCTGCAGGAGGTTCAGTGGGACAGAGAAATGGTAGGAAAATCAGTAAACGAGATGATGGAATATGTGGCAACAAAGTGCAAGGAGGCAGAGGAAAGTTTTGTTCCCAAGGGAAACAGAAATAATAGGAAGACCAAAACGAGTCCTTGGTTTACCCGAAGGTGTAGGGAGGCAAAAACTAAGTGCAACAGAGAATGGAAAAGGTACAGGAGGCATAGGACCCAGGAAAACAAGGAGATTAGTAGAAGAGCCAGAAACGAGTATGCGCAGATAAGGAGGGTGGCCCAGCGACAGTATGAAAACGACATAGCATCGAAAGTCAAATCTGACCCGAAACTGCTGTATAGCCACATTAGGAGGAAGACAACAGTCAAGGACCAGGTGATAAGGCTGAGGAAAGAAGGTGGAGAACTCACAAGAAACGATCAAGAGGTATGTGAGGAGCTCAACACGAGATTTAAGGAAGTATTTACAGTAGAGACAGGAAGGACTCTGGGGGGACAGACCAGATGGGGACACCAACAAGGAATACACCAACAAGTGTTGGACGACATACATACAGATGAGGAGGAGGTGAAGAAACTGCTAAGGGACATCGATACCTCAAAGGCAATGGGACCGGACATCTCTCCATGGGTCCTTAGAGAGGGAGCAGATATGTTGTGCGTACCACTTACCACAATCTTCAACACATCCCTGGAAACTGGGCAACTACCTGAGGTATGGAAGACGGCAAATGTAGTTCCCATTTTCAAAAAAGGAGACAGAAAAGAGGCACTAAACTATAGACCTGTGTCATTGACGTGTATAGTATGCAAAATTATGGAGAAGATTATCAGGAGGAGAGTGGTGGAGCACCTGGAACGGAACAGGAGTATAAATGCCAACCAGCACGGATTCACGGAAGGCAAATCCTGTGTCACAAACCTTCTGGAGTTTTACGATAAAATAACAGAAGTAAGACAAGAGAGAGAGGGGTGGGTTGATTGCATCTTCTTGGACTGCAAGAAGGCCTTTGACACAGTTCCTCACAAGAGATTAGTGCAGAAGCTAGAGCATCAGGCGCATATAACAGGAAGAGCACTGCAATGGATCAGAGAATACCTGACAGGGAGGCAACAACGAGTCATGGTACGTAATGATGTATCACAGTGGGCACCTGTGACGAGCGGGGTCCCACAGGGGTCGGTCCTAGGACCAGTGCTATTTTTGGTATATGTGAACGACATGACGGAAGGGTTAGACTCAGAAGTGTCCCTGTTTGCAGATGATGTGAAGTTAATGAGGAGAATTAAATCTGATGAGGACCAGGCAGGACTTCAAAGAGACCTGGACAGACTGGACACCTGGTCCAGCAAATGGCTTCTCGAATTTAATCCTGCCAAATGCAAAGTCATGAAGATAGGGGAAGGGCACAGAAGACCACAGACAGAGTATAGGCTAGGTGGCCAAAGACTGCAAACCTCACTCAAGGAGAAAGATCTTGGGGTGAGTATAACACCGAGCATGTCTCCGGAAGCACACATCAATCAGATAACTGCTGCAGCATATGGGCGCCTGGCAAACCTGAGAACAGCATTCCGACACCTTAGTAAGGAATCATTCAAGACACTGTACACCGTGTATGTCAGGCCCATACTGGAGTATGCAGCACCTGTTTGGAACCCGCACTTGATAAAGCACGTCAAGAAACTAGAGAAAGTACAAAGGTTTGCAACAAGGTTAGTTCCAGAGCTAAGGGGAATGTCCTATGAAGAAAGATTAAGGGAAATCGGCCTGACGACACTGGAGGACAGGAGGGTCAGGGGAGACATGATAACGACATATAAAATACTGCGTGGAATAGACAAGGTGGACAAGGACAGGATGTTCCAGGGAGGGGACACAGAAACAAGAGGCCACAATTGGAAGTTGAAGACACAAATGAGTCAGAGAGATAGTAGGAAGTATTTCTTCAGTCATAGAGTTGTAAGGCAGTGGAATAGCCTAGAAAATGACGTAGTGGAGCAGGAACCATA
>NC_091365.1:7878347-7880847 GCF_038502225.1 Cherax quadricarinatus
GCTTAATTGTCCATTTATTGTGGAATATAGAGACAGTATGATAACCTATGTGACATGTCAAGATATTAATGAAAACAAGATATCAGATATATTAAATAAGTTGCCAAAATTTGCGTGTAACAGATAAGCGAACTGTAGATGTAAATCCAGATGTACTCCCGTTAATCCTTTTGAGACCTAATTCCTAGGCCTTTTGTGTATTGTTCTTGTACTACCCTCCACAGGAGGGATAAGGGATGCACAATAAACTAGCCACGGTGGCAAAATCTAAATCTAATCTCTATTAGGACTAAAGAAGCTGCTCGTGGCGAAACGTTTCTTATAATAAATGTCCTGAACTGTACATAAGTGTGTTCACATCTTGTCAGTCTCACCATACCAATTTTCACTCGTTTGACAGTGAAGTTATATGTAAGTCTCACTGCTATCATCTACGTTATTACAATGTCTGCCTCGTTATTCCTAGAAGTTTCAGAGTCCCAGAGGTTGCTACAGGCTAGCCAGAAATTCGACTCCTCTCATCTCATTGTTCTTCGTATAAGAACTTTGGTTATGTTGTATTTCTGGTAAGCACAAAGAAGTCGTTATCATGACTCACGAAATCGTAATAACACGATTGCCAGCAAACCACGAAACGGCTGGAGTTTTGCGACTCACTTGCCACGGGTCCTAACTCCACCCGTACCGTGGTTTGCTTTACAAAGAAGTCGGTTTTTTTTCTTGACCGGGTTCCTGGATACGCCGATGTTCAGGGCAGTGGACAAGCAGAGCCAGCTAGCTGCTCGGTCAGTTGCTCATGACCTCCAGATTTCAGTGTTCTCTCTCACAACTCTGCAACCGCTGGCAACAGCTTCAGACAACAACAATTTTTTTCTGTCAAAGGACGTTTAACATTTTGGCCATCATCTTCCCATTATTGAAAAGAGTTTCGGAGACTGCACTCTCACGCTTGTTGTACCCACAGGATGAAGAATTAGACACATGTGCAGCATCTGGGTATCTCTGTAGACGTTTCACCATCCAGTGGGTTTATAAATACAATACAAGAAGGTATTATGAAGAATGTAGAACTAGTTGACAAAAAGCACCGTAGTTTTGAATAATCTGGAAGATTGTGAGTCTTCAAGACTATGGTACCCGTCACCAACAAGGCTGAGGGACTGATTACCTCGTCTTTTGCATATAGGTTTACAGTCTCCCTATTACGTCCCTGTATTCAGAAAACCACTGGATGGCGAAACGTCTACAAATAAAGATACCCAGATGTTACACATGTATCTAATTCTGTACTCTCACGCTTACATTTTGGACACACAAGAAGCACTCGAGGATACCACACGGAGAGACACCCGGTACCTCTCTCATAGGACTTTTACCTCGCATTCTCTGTCCAACAGAATAACAGATTGCCCTGGCTATCAGCAGGCACGCAGAATCCACTTCAGACGTCTCAACACACTCTAACTGGCCTTCTGGCTGAAAGTTCCACCTTCCACACAGATTTTCTCTGACATTTTTAACGAAAACCAAACTAGTATACAGACGTTGATTTGTGTTTTATTCTTGCACTGAACCCCACCTCCACTAACCCCCACCTTCACTAACCTCAACCTCCACTAACCCCCACCACTAACCTCAACCTCCACTAACCCCCACCTCCACTAACCTCAACCTCCACTAACCCCCACCTCCACAAACCTCAACCTCCACTAACCCCCACCTCCACTAACCTCAACCTCCACTAACCCCTACCTCCACTAACCTCAACCTCCACTAACCCCCACCTCCACTAACCTCAACCTCCACTAACCCCCACCTCCACTAACCTCAACCTCCACTAACCCCCTCCTCCACTAACCTCAACCTCCACTAACCCCCACCTCCACTAACCTCAACCTCCACTAACCTCCACCTCCACTAACCTCAACCTCCACTAACCTCAACCTCCACTAACCCCCACCTCCACTAACCTCAACCTCCACTAACCTCCACCTCCACTAACCTCAACCTCCACTAACCTCAACCTCCACTAACCCCCACCTCCACTAACCTCAACCTCCACTAACCTCAACCTCCACTAACCTCAACCCCCACTAACCTCAACCTCCACTAACCTCCACCTCCACTAACCTCAACCTCCACTAACCTCCACCTCCACTAACCTCCACCTCCACTAACCTCAGCCTCCACTAACCTCCACCTCCACCTCCACTAATCTCAACCTCCACTAACTCCCACCTCCACTAACTCCCACCTCCACTAACCTCAACCTCCACTAACTCCCACCTCCACTAACCTCCACCTCCACTAACTCCCACCTCCACTAACCTCCACCTCCACTAACCCCCACCTCCACTAACCTCCACCTCCACTAACCTCCACTAACCCCCATCTCCACCAACCTCCACCTTCACTAACCCCCATCTCCACCAACCTCCACCTCCACTGACCCCCAACTCCACTAACCTCCACCTCCACTAACCCCCATCTCTACCAACCT
>NC_091365.1:7885847-7888347 GCF_038502225.1 Cherax quadricarinatus
AGAGAGAGAGAGAGAGAGAGAGAGACGTATGGTAGCCTACACACTGCCATCCACACAAGTTCATAAGGACAAGAAAGGGCACAGAGGACACGTCTAGGACAAGTCTAGGACACGCCCCGGGGGTGGTAGGATAGGCAGGGAATTTTCCCGGTTGGTTGATAGGGTCTGGCAGGGAAGAATGGAATGTTGGTAAGACAGTCTTGCAAAGGTTCAGTCTTAAGATTCCCTCACTATCTTCAATCTTTACATCAAATACGACGTTTTGGTCTGTCGTGGACCATCGTCCAGGATGGTGCGAAACGTTTTCTTAAAGATTTGTGTCTAACTTGTGGGTTAATTGTGAATTGTTCGGGCCACGGTACTGTGACTTTTATTCTTGTGCTGACTATTTCGCTGTGTAAATGAGCACAGTGCTTGCAGCAACAATAAACTTGTACACATAATTTATATGCGGTAACGTAGACACTATCCAAAAAATTCGTTCAAAATGCTTTTAACAACAAATTTGTGTTTAATGTTGAAATATTTCGTTTGACACTTAATAATAATAATAATAATAATAATAATAATAATAATAATGATAATATTAAAAAAAATAATAATAATAATAATAATAATAATAATAAAAATAATAATAAAAATAATGTTAATAATAATAATAATGATAATAAAATTAATAATAACAATACTAATACTGATAATAATAATAATAAAATGAATAATAATAGTAATAATAATACTGATAATAATAATCTTTATTTCTACTAATATATGATACAACTTATACAAGACTATCTTTGAGAAAGATAGTCTTGTATCGACACTGTAAGATACATGGACCAGTGTATGTACACCTGAGAGTGCATACATATCTCCACACCTGAAGAGACATTGGCTACACCTGAAAATACACATAGGTTAGAGCGTGTGTTTGATAGTGTGTGGAAGGCAGTTATGGTAGTAGTGGTCGAGCCTCAGTAAAACTCTCTTACAACATTATCAATGGCTGTTTTTCGTCTTATCTTCGCTTTCTTCTTGTTTTATTACTTCTTCCTTCTTATTTTATTCTATTTTATTTTCCTCCTCTTCCTCCTCCTTTCACTCCACTTCTAATACACTGACACACACGTACGATATCTCTCCTCTCTTCCTTTCTCTTCCACTTTCTCCTCTTGTCTTCCCCTCCCAGTCCTCTTCTTCCTCTTCTTCCTCCTCCCTCCCTGTCCTCTCTACACGAGCAGCAGCTGTGGTCTACCAGACACAGCACTCTGGACAGAGTGGGGGAGGACATTCCCACTGATATGGAGTTACCAGAGACGTGTAGAGAGATAGGACAGAGTGGACACTCTATCAGCAACATGTGACAATAATAGCCACTCCATGGATGGCCTCTCACGACTCACAGCAATTAGTATATAAAATATTTTCAAATCACGTATATGTAAGCATATAAGGAATGTAAGCTACCTTCCCATAATAATAATAATAATAATAATAATAATAATAATAATAATAATAATAATAATAAAATTAAATAATCGTATTATAAGCATGAAATTCGACACATTTTTCGTGGGAGCTGTGCTCTAAGCTAACAGGATTTTTTTTCCTGAAGTAGTGTGAGGAATTTAAGTCACTACCGTGGCTGGAACAATTCATATGTAATGTACAATACCGTGGCTGGAACAATTCATATGTAATGTACAATACCGTGGCTGGAACAATTCATATGTAATGTACAATACCGTGGCTGGAACAATTCATATGTAATGTACAATACCGTAATTGGAATAATTCACAAACTACCAACAATACCATGACTGGAACACAAACTACCAACAGTACCCTGACTGGAACACAAACTACCAACAGTACCCTGACTGGAACACAAACTACCAACAGTACCCTGACTGGAACACAAACTACCAACAATACGCTGACTGAAACAAACTACCAACAGTACCCTGACTGGATCACAAACTACCAACAGTACCCTGACTGGAGCACAAACTACCAACAGTACCCTGATTGGAGCACAAACTACCAACAGTACCCTGACTGGAACACAAACTACCAACAGTACCCTGACTGGAACACAAACTACCAACAGTACCCTGACTGGAACACAAACTACCAACAGTACCCTGACTGGAACACAAACTACCAACAGTACCCTGACTGGAACACAAACTACCAACAGTACCCTGACTGGAGCACAAACTACCAACAGTACCCTGACTGGAACACAAACTACCAACAGTACCCTGACTGGAACACAAACTACCAACAGTACCCTGACTGGAGCACAAACTACCAACAGTACCCTGACTGGAACACAAACTACCAACAGTACCCTGACTGGAACACAAACTACCAACAGTACCCTGACTGGAACACAAACTACCAACAATACGCTGACTGAAACAAACTACCAACAGTACCCTGACTGGAACACAAACTACCAACAGTACCATGACCGGAACACAAACTACCAACAGTA
>NC_091365.1:7890847-7932335 GCF_038502225.1 Cherax quadricarinatus
CGCCCACACTACAGGTAACCACACCCACATTACAGGTAGCCACGCCCACACTACAGGTAGTCACGCCCACACTACAAGTAGCCACGCCCACACTACAGGTAACCACACTACAGATAGCCACGCCCACACTACAGGTAGCCACGCCCACACTACAAGTAGTCACTCCCACATTACAGGGAGCCACGCCTACACTGCAGGTAGCCACGCCCACACTGCACTGGGTCATCTTGGGGAACATTGGGTCGTCTTAGAGAACATTGGATCGTCTTGGGGAACATTGGGTCGTCTTAGGGAACAGTGTGTCGTCTTGAGGAACATTGGGTCGTCTTAGGGAACATTGGGTCGTCTAGGGGAACATAGGGTCGTCTTAAGGAACATTGGGTCGTCTTGGGGAACATTGGGTCGTCTTAAGGAACACTGGGTCGTCTTGGGGAACATTGGGTCGTCTTGGGGAAGATTGGGTTGTCTTGGGGAAGACTGGGTCGTCTTGGGGAATATTGGATCGTCTTGGGGAGCATTGGGTCGTCTTGGGGAACATTGGGTCGTCTTAGGGAACATTGGATCTTCTTTGGGAACATTGGGTCGTCTTGGGGAACATTGGGTTGTCTTAGGGAACATTGTGTCGTCTTGGGGAACATTGGATCGTCTTAGGGAACATTGGGTCGTCTTGGTGATCATTGGGTCGTCTTAAGGAACATTGGGTCGTCTTGGGGAACATTGGGTCGTCTTAAGGAACATTGGGTCGTCTTGGGGAACATTGGGTCGTCTTAAGGAACATTGGGTCGTCTTGGGGAACATTGGGTCGTCTTAGGGAACATTGGGTCGTCTTAAGGTGTGGGTCGTCTTGGGGAACATTGGGTCGTCGTGTGCAGCACTGGGTCGTCAGTTGCACCACCGGTAGCGCCTGAGGCAACATTGGCCGGCCTGGGGAATGCAATCGTTGCGTGGTGGTCAGAACATGCCATCTTTGTGTGAGATGATTTCCGTTACTTGTGTGAGTAGCACCGTCCAGCAGACTTCCTGTCCTCTCTACATTCCCTCAGGTGTACACACACACACACACACACAGAGTGGGCACCTGTGACCAGCGGGGTCCCGCAGGGGTCAGTCCTAGGACCAGTGCTGTTTCTGATATTTGTGAACGACATGACGGAAGGAATAGACTCTGAGGTGTCCCTGTTTGCAGATGACGTGAAGTTGATGAGAAGAATACACTCGATCGAAGACCAGGCAGAACTACAAAGGGATCTGGACAGGCTGCAGACCTGGTCCAGCAATTGGCTCCTGGAGTTCAATCCCACCAAGTGCAAAGTCATGAAGATTGGGGAAGGGCAAAGAAGGCCGCAGACGGAGTACAGTCTAGGGGGTCAGAGACTACAAACCTCACTCAAGGAAAAAGATCTTGGGGTGAGTATAACACCAGGCACATCTCCTGAAGCGCACATCAACCAAATAACTGCTGCAGCATATGGGCGCCTAGCAAACTTCAGAACAGCATTCCGACATCTTAATAAGGAATCGTTCAGGACCCTGTACACCGTATACGTTAGGCCCATATTGGAGTATGCGGCACCAGTTTGGAACCCACACCTAGCCAAGCACGTAAAGAAACTAGAGAAAGTGCAAAGGTTTGCAACAAGACTAGTCCCAGAGCTAAGAGGTATGTCCTACGAGGAGAGGTTAAGGGAAATCAACCTGACGACACTGGAGGACAGGAGAGATAGGGGGACATGATAACGACATACAAAATACTGAGGGGAATTGACAAGGTGGACAAAGACAGGATGTTCCAGAGATTGGACACAGTAACAAGGGGACACAGTTGGAAGCTAAAGACACAGATGAATCACAGGGATGTTAGGAAGTATTTCTTCAGCCACAGAGTAGTCAGTAAGTGGAATAGTTTGGGAAGCGATGTAGTGGAGGCAGGATCCATACATAGCTTTAAGCAGAGGTATGATAAAGCTCACGGCTCGGGGAGAGTGACCTAGTAGCGATCAGTGAAGAGGCGGGGCCAGGAGCTCGGACTCGACCCCCGCAACCTCAACTAGGTGAGTACAACTAGGTGAGTACACACGTGTGTGTGTGTGTGTGTGTGTGTGTTTACCTGGAGTTTACCTGGAGAGAGTTCCGGGGGTCAACGCCCCCGCGGCCCGGTCTGTGACCAGGCCTCCTGGCCTGGTCAAGATTGCATGGTTTATCCCTGAGATCAACGTCCAGAAGCGTCGTACGTTCTCTCTTTTTTTAAAGTTATAAACAGCTTCCACTGTATTTTTTCCAGGTCATTCCACTTCCTCACTAATCTAACTTTGTGTGTCTTGGCATCAGAGTCATTTAGATAGCGTCATGTGAATGTTCGTATGGCTGGCAGACTGGCAGACATCCAGGGAGGTACTAACCTCCTGACAGATTTAAATAATCTAGCTTAATTTTAACCTAATCTAATCTAACTCATTTTTAACCTCACCTAACCTAACCTAACTTAACTTCACTCAACCTAATCTTACCTAACTTAGCCTCACCCAACCTAACCTAACCTAACTTAACCTCACCCAAATTAACCTAACCTAATTTAACCTCACTCAACCTAACCTAACTTAACCTCACCCAACCTAACCTTACCTAACTTAACCTCACTCAACCTAACCTAACCTAACCTCACTCAACCTAACCTAACTTAACCTCACTAAACCTAACCTAACTTAACCTAACCTTACCTAACTTAACCTCACTCAACGTAACCTAACCTAACTCAATTTTAACCTCACTTAACCTAATCTAACCTTACTAAAAATATATATATAACATTTGTAGTGCTCCGGGAGCAGTTGCGAAATTGGCTATTGTCACAGGCCGGGTCGCGGGGGCGCTGACCCCCGAAACCCTCTCCAAGTATACTCCAGATATACCCCAGAAGAAAATATACATAGCGAAAATAATGTCGTGTGTATGTGTGTGTGTGTGTGTGTGTGTGTGTGTGTGTGTGTGTGTGTGTGTGTGTGTGTGTGTGTGTGTGTATGTGTGTGTGTGTGTGTGTGTGTGTGTGTGTGTGTGTGTGTATGTGTGTGTGTGTGTGTGTGTGTGTGTGTGTGTGTGTGTGTGTGTGTGTGTGTATGTGTGTGTGTGTGTGTGTGTGTGTGTGTGTGTGTGTGTGTGTGTGTGTGTGTGTATGTGTGTGTGTGTGTGTGTGTGTGTGTGTGTGTGTGTGTGTGTATGTGTGTGTGTGTGTGTGTGTGTGTGTGTGTGTGTGTGTGTGTGTGTGTGTGTGTGTGTGTGTGTGTGTGTGTGTGTGCTCACCTAGTTGTATTCACCTAGTTGTGGTTGCAGGGGTCGATTCACAGCTCCTGGCCCCGCCTCTTCACTGGCCGCTACTAGGTCGCTCTTCCTGCTCCATGAGCTTTATCATACCTCCTCTTAAAGCTCTGTATGGATCCTGCCTCCACTACATCACTTCCCAGACTATTCCACTTCCTGACAACTCTGTGACTAAAGAAATACTTCCTAACATCCCTGTGATTCATCTGAGTTTTGAACTTCCAACTGCGACTCCTTGTTGCTGTGTCCCATCTCTGGAACATCCTGTCTCTGTCCACCATGTCGATTCCTCTCAATATTTTATATGTTGTTATCATATCCTTCCCCCCTATCTCTCATGTCCTCCAGTGTCTTCAGGTCGATTTTCCTTAACCTCTCCTCGTAGGACATACCCTTTAGCTCCGGGACTAGTCTTGTTGCAAACCTTTGCACTTTCTCTAATTTCTTTACGTGCTTGGCTAGGTGTGGGTTCCAAACTTGTGTTGCATACTCCTGTATAGGCCTAACGTACACGGTGTACAGGGTCTTGAACGATTCCTTATTGAGATGTCGGAATGCTATTCTTAGGTTTGCTAGGCGCCCATATGCTGTAGCAGTTATTTGGTTGACGTGCGCCTCAGGAGATGTGCCCGGTGTTATACTCACCCCAAGATCTTTTTCCTTGAGTGAGGTTTGTAGTCTCTGGTCCCCTAAACTGTATTCCGTCTGCGGTGTTCTTTGCCCTTCCCCAATCTTCATGACTCTGCACTTGGTGGGGTTGAACTCCAGGAGCCAGTTGCTGGACCAGGCCTGGAGCCTGTCCAGATCCCTTTTGTAATTCTGCCTGGTCCTCGTCCTATTGAATTCTTCTCATCAACTTCACATCATCTGCAAACAGGGACACCTCGAAGTCTGTTCCTTCCGTCATGTCATTCACATATACCAGAAACAGCACTGGTCCTAGGACCGGAACACCGCTCGTCACAGGCGCCCACTCTGACACCTCGACACATACCATGACTCGCTGTTGTCTTCCTGACAGGTATTCCCTGATTCATTGCAGTGCCTGCCCTGTTATCCTGCTTGGTCCTTCAACTTTTGCACTAATCTCTTGTGTGGAACTGTGTCAAACGCCTTCTTACAGTCCAAGAAAACGCAATCTACCCACCTCTCTCTCTTTTGTCTTACTGCTGTTGCCCTGTCTTAGAACTCCAGTAGGTTTGTGACACAGGGTTTCCCGCCTCTGAGACCGTGCTGGTTGTCGTTGATAAGCGTGTGTATATGTGTGTGTGTGTGTGTGTGTACTCAAATAATTGCAGGTGTGTGTGTGTGGTGATGGCAGAGACTAGCACAGATACAGTGACAAGACAGCAAATCTTAGACAATGGTGATGACCAGCGTGACACAAATCTAGGTAACACAGACTTCACACCCAGAGAGAACACACTGTCTGACGTAGAGACCAGAATAAACTGTCTGACGTAGAGACCAGAATACACTGTCTGACGTAGAAATCAGAATAAACTGTCTGACGTAGAAACCAGAATAAACTGTCTCTGACATAGAAACCAGTATAACCTGTGTATCTGACGTAGAAACCAGAACAAAATGTCTAAAACATAGCGTGACAGTGAAGATGAGTGATTAAGACACAATATGATGGTGAGCATGAGGGTGAATATGAGGAGCATGAAGATGCAGGTTACACCGTCCTGCACTAACCTACTTTTCCCAGTAATATTTACAGAAGGTATTTCTCGGTGTCACTCTGTACTGAGGAAGAGCCTGCGGCTGTCACTACCCGCATGGTGCCGCACCCCCGCTGGCCGTGCTGCGGACACCGCTCGTACCGCAACACCCGCCACCGCACGCAGCGGCAACGGGAAGTTTGGCGAAGCGGCGACCGCTCGGTTAAAATCTTATCTTCTGGAGCATTGTGTTGTGTCTCTCTGTGTTTCTTTTTCCTCGAAGCATTGTATTGCGTCTGTGTAATTGTCATATAGAATATTGATATATTAGAAAAAACGTTATGGTAGATTGCGCACACCTTTGTTGAAGGTGGTAGTGTGTTACAGGTACACTGACCTTGCTGGTGGTAGTGTGTTACAGGTACACTGACCTTGCTGGTGGTAGTGTGTTACAGGTACATTGACCTTGCTGGTGGTAGTGTGTTACAGGTACATTGACCTTGCTGGTGGTAGTGTGTTACAGGTACATTGACCTTGCTGGTGGTAGTGTGTTACAGGTACACTGACCTTGCTGGTGGTAGTGTGTTACAGGTACACTGACCTTGCTGGTGGTAGTGTGTTACAGGTACATTGACCTTGCTGGTGGTAGTGTGTTACAGGTACATTGACCTTGCTGGTGGTAGTGTGTTACAGGTACATTGACCTTGCTGGTGGTAGTGTGTTACAGGTACACTGACCTTGCTGGTGGTAGTGTGTTACAGGTACACTGACCTTGCTGGTGGTAGTGTGTTACAGGTACACTGACCTTGCTGGTGGTAGTGTGTTACAGGTACACTGACCTTGCTGGTGGTAGTGTGTTACAGGTACACTGACCTTGCTGGTGGTAGTGTGTTACAGGTACATTGACCTTGCTGGTGGTAGTGTGTTACAGGTACATTGACCTTGCTGGTGGTAGTGTGTTACAGGTACACTGACCTTGCTGGTGGTAGTGTGTTACAGGTACACTGACCTTGCTGGTGGTAGTGTGTTACAGGTACATTGACCTTGCTGGTGGTAGTGTGTTACAGGTACATTGACCTTGCTGGTGGTAGTGTGTTACAGGTACACTGACCTTGCTGGTGGTAGTGTGTTACAGGTACATTGACCTTGCTGGTGGTAGTGTGTTACAGGTACATTGACCTTGCTGGTGGTAGTGTGTTACAGGTACATTGACCTTGCTGGTGGTAGTGTGTTACAGGTACACTGACCTTGCTGGTGGTAGTGTGTTACAGGTACACTGACCTTGCTGGTGGTAGTGTGTTACAGGTACATTGACCTTGCTGGTGGTAGTGTGTTACAGGTACATTGACCTTGCTGGTGGTAGTGTGTTACAGGTACACTGACCTTGCTGGTGGTAGTGTGTTACAGGTACACTGACCTTGCTGGTGGTAGTGTGTTACAGGTACACTGACCTTGCTGGTGGTAGTGTGTTACAGGTACACTGACCTTGCTGGTGGTAGTGTGTTACAGGTACATTGACCTTGCTGGTGGTAGTGTGTTACAGGTACATTGACCTTGCTGGTGGTAGTGTGTTACAGGTACACTGACCTTGCTGGTGGTAGTGTGTTACAGGTACATTGACCTTGCTGGTGGTAGTGTGTTACAGGTACATTGACCTTGCTGGTGGTAGTGTGTTACAGGTACATTGACCTTGCTGGTGGTAGTGTGTTACAGGTACACTGACCTTGCTGGTGGTAGTGTGTTACAGGTACATTGACCTTGCTGGTGGTAGTGTGTTACAGGTACACTGACCTTGCTGGTGGTAGTGTGTTACAGGTACATTGACCTTGCTGGTGGTAGTGTGTTACAGGTACATTGACCTTGCTGGTGGTAGTGTGTTACAGGTACACTGACCTTGCTGGTGGTAGTGTGTTACAGGTACATTGACCTTGCTGGTGGTAGTGTGTTACAGGTACATTGACCTTGCTGGTGGTAGTGTGTTACAGGTACACTGACCTTGCTGGTGGTAGTGTGTTACAGGTACATTGACCTTGCTGGTGGTAGTGTGTTACAGGTACATTGACCTTGCTGGTGGTAGTGTGTTACAGGTACACTGACCTTGCTGGTGGTAGTGTGTTACAGGTACATTGACCTTGCTGGTGGTAGTGTGTTACAGGTACATTGACCTTGCTGGTGGTAGTGTGTTACAGGTACACTGACCTTGCTGGTGGTAGTGTGTTACAGGTACATTGACCTTGCTGGTGGTAGTGTGTTACAGGTACACTGACCTTGCTGGTGGTAGTGTGTTACAGGTACACTGACCTTGCTGGTGGTAGTGTGTTACAGGTACACTGACCTTGCTGGTGGTAGTGTGTTACAGGTACATTGACCTTGCTGGTGGTAGTGTGTTACAGGTACACTGACCTTGCTGGTGGTAGTGTGTTACAGGTACATTGACCTTGCTGGTGGTAGTGTGTTACAGGTACATTGACCTTGCTGGTGGTAGTGTGTTACAGGTACACTGACCTTGCTGGTGGTAGTGTGTTACAGGTACACTGACCTTGCTGGTGGTAGTGTGTTACAGGTACATTGACCTTGCTGGTGGTAGTGTGTTACAGGTACATTGACCTTGCTGGTGGTAGTGTGTTACAGGTACATTGACCTTGCTGGTGGTAGTGTGTTACAGGTACATTGACCTTGCTGGTGGTAGTGTGTTACAGGTACATTGACCTTGCTGGTGGTAGTGTGTTGACCTTGCAGGTACATTGACCTTGCTGGTGGTAGTGTGTTACAGGTACACTGACCTTGCTGGTGGTAGTGTGTTACAGGTACACTGACCTTGCTGGTGGTAGTGTGTTACAGGTACATTGACCTTGCTGGTGGTAGTGTGTTACAGGTACATTGACCTTGCTGGTGGTAGTGTGTTACAGGTACACTGACCTTGCTGGTGGTAGTGTGTTACAGGTACACTGACCTTGCTGGTGGTAGTGTGTTACAGGTACATTGACCTTGCTGGTGGTAGTGTGTTACAGGTACACTGACCTTGCTGGTGGTAGTGTGTTACAGGTACACTGACCTTGCTGGTGGTAGTGTGTTACAGGTACATTGACCTTGCTGGTGGTAGTGTGTTACAGGTACATTGACCTTGCTGGTGGTAGTGTGTTACAGGTACATTGACCTTGCTGGTGGTAGTGTGTTACAGGTACATTGACCTTGCTGGTGGTAGTGTGTTACAGGTACATTGACCTTGCTGGTGGTAGTGTGTTACAGGTACATTGACCTTGCTGGTGGTAGTGTGTTACAGGTACATTGACCTTGCTGGTGGTAGTGTGTTACAGGTACACTGACCTTGCTGGTGGTAGTGTGTTACAGGTACACTGACCTTGCTGGTGGTAGTGTGTTACAGGTACATTGACCTTGCTGGTGGTAGTGTGTTACAGGTACACTGACCTTGCTGGTGGTAGTGTGTTACAGGTACACTGACCTTGCTGGTGGTAGTGTGTTACAGGTACACTGACCTTGCTGGTGGTAGTGTGTTACAGGTACACTGACCTTGCTGGTGGTAGTGTGTTACAGGTACACTGACCTTGCTGGTGGTAGTGTGTTACAGGTACACTGACCTTGCTGGTGGTAGTGTGTTACAGGTACACTGACCTTGCTGGTGGTAGTGTGTTACAGGTACATTGACCTTGCTGGTGGTAGTGTGTTACAGGTACATTGACCTTGCTGGTGGTAGTGTGTTACAGGTACATTGACCTTGATGGTGGTAGTGTGTTACAGGTACATTGACCTTGCTGGTGGTAGTGTGTTACAGGTACATTGACCTTGCTGGTGGTAGTGTGTTACAGGTACATTGACCTTGCTGGTGGTAGTGTGTTACAGGTACACTGACCTTGCTGGTGGTAGTGTGTTACAGGTACACTGACCTTGCTGGTGGTAGTGTGTTACAGGTACATTGACCTTGCTGGTGGTAGTGTGTTACAGGTACACTGACCTTGCTGGTGGTAGTGTGTTACAGGTACATTGACCTTGCTGGTGGTAGTGTGTTACAGGTACATTGACCTTGCTGGTGGTAGTGTGTTACAGGTACACTGACCTTGCTGGTGGTAGTGTGTTACAGGTACACTGACCTTGCTGGTGGTAGTGTGTTACAGGTACATTGACCTTGCTGGTGGTAGTGTGTTACAGGTACATTGACCTTGCTGGTGGTAGTGTGTTACAGGTACATTGACCTTGCTGGTGGTAGTGTGTTACAGGTACATTGACCTTGCTGGTGGTAGTGTGTTACAGGTACACTGACCTTGCTGGTGGTAGTGTGTTACAGGTACATTGACCTTGCTGGTGGTAGTGTGTTACAGGTACACTGACCTTGCTGGTGGTAGTGTGTTACAGGTACACTGACCTTGCTGGTGGTAGTGTGTTACAGGTACACTGACCTTGCTGGTGGTAGTGTGTTACAGGTACATTGACCTTGCTGGTGGTAGTGTGTTACAGGTACATTGACCTTGCTGGTGGTAGTGTGTTACAGGTACATTGACCTTGCTGGTGGTAGTGTGTTACAGGTACATTGACCTTGCTGGTGGTAGTGTGTTACAGGTACACTGACCTTGCTGGTGGTAGTGTGTTACAGGTACACTGACCTTGCTGGTGGTAGTGTGTTACAGGTACATTGACCTTGCTGGTGGTAGTGTGTTACAGGTACATTGACCTTGCTGGTGGTAGTGTGTTACAGGTACATTGACCTTGCTGGTGGTAGTGTGTTACAGGTACACTGACCTTGCTGGTGGTAGTGTGTTACAGGTACATTGACCTTGCTGGTGGTAGTGTGTTACAGGTACATTGACCTTGCTGGTGGTAGTGTGTTACAGGTACACTGACCTTGCTGGTGGTAGTGTGTTACAGGTACATTGACCTTGCTGGTGGTAGTGTGTTACAGGTACATTGACCTTGCTGGTGGTAGTGTGTTACAGGTACATTGACCTTGCTGGTGGTAGTGTGTTACAGGTACACTGACCTTGCTGGTGGTAGTGTGTTACAGGTACACTGACCTTGCTGGTGGTAGTGTGTTACAGGTACATTGACCTTGCTGGTGGTAGTGTGTTACAGGTACACTGACCTTGCTGGTGGTAGTGTGTTACAGGTACACTGACCTTGCTGGTGGTAGTGTGTTACAGGTACATTGACCTTGCTGGTGGTAGTGTGTTACAGGTACACTGACCTTGCTGGTGGTAGTGTGTTACAGGTACATTGACCTTGCTGGTGGTAGTGTGTTACAGGTACACTGACCTTGCTGGTGGTAGTGTGTTACAGGTACACTGACCTTGCTGGTGGTAGTGTGTTACAGGTACATTGACCTTGCTGGTGGTAGTGTGTTACAGGTACACTGACCTTGCTGGTGGTAGTGTGTTACAGGTACACTGACCTTGCTGGTGGTAGTGTGTTACAGGTACACTGACCTTGCTGGTGGTAGTGTGTTACAGGTACACTGACCTTGCTGGTGGTAGTGTGTTACAGGTACACTGACCTTGCTGGTGGTAGTGTGTTACAGGTACATTGACCTTGCTGGTGGTAGTGTGTTACAGGTACACTGACCTTGCTGGTGGTAGTGTGTTACAGGTACATTGACCTTGCTGGTGGTAGTGTGTTACAGGTACACTGACCTTGCTGGTGGTAGTGTGTTACAGGTACACTGACCTTGCTGGTGGTAGTGTGTTACAGGTACACTGACCTTGCTGGTGGTAGTGTGTTACAGGTACACTGACCTTGCTGGTGGTAGTGTGTTACAGGTACATTGACCTTGCTGGTGGTAGTGTGTTACAGGTACACTGACCTTGCTGGTGGTAGTGTGTTACAGGTACACTGACCTTGCTGGTGGTAGTGTGTTACAGGTACACTGACCTTGCTGGTGGTAGTGTGTTACAGGTACATTGACCTTGCTGGTGGTAGTGTGTTACAGGTACATTGACCTTGCTGGTGGTAGTGTGTTACAGGTACATTGACCTTGCTGGTGGTAGTGTGTTACAGGTACACTGACCTTGCTGGTGGTAGTGTGTTACAGGTACACTGACCTTGCTGGTGGTAGTGTGTTACAGGTACATTGACCTTGCTGGTGGTAGTGTGTTACAGGTACATTGACCTTGCTGGTGGTAGTGTGTTACAGGTACATTGACCTTGCTGGTGGTAGTGTGTTACAGGTACACTGACCTTGCTGGTGGTAGTGTGTTACAGGTACACTGACCTTGCTGGTGGTAGTGTGTTACAGGTACATTGACCTTGCTGGTGGTAGTGTGTTACAGGTACATTGACCTTGCTGGTGGTAGTGTGTTACAGGTACATTGACCTTGCTGGTGGTAGTGTGTTACAGGTACACTGACCTTGCTGGTGGTAGTGTGTTACAGGTACACTGACCTTGCTGGTGGTAGTGTGTTACAGGTACATTGACCTTGCTGGTGGTAGTGTGTTACAGGTACATTGACCTTGCTGGTGGTAGTGTGTTACAGGTACATTGACCTTGCTGGTGGTAGTGTGTTACAGGTACATTGACCTTGCTGGTGGTAGTGTGTTACAGGTACACTGACCTTGCTGGTGGTAGTGTGTTACAGGTACACTGACCTTGCTGGTGGTACCTTGCTGGTGGTAGTGTGTTACAGGTACACTGACCTTGCTGGTGGTAGTGTGTTACAGGTACACTGACCTTGCTGGTGGTAGTGTGTTACAGGTACACTGACCTTGCTGGTGGTAGTGTGTTACAGGTACACTGACCTTGCTGGTGGTAGTGTGTTACAGGTACATTGACCTTGCTGGTGGTAGTGTGTTACAGGTACATTGACCTTGCTGGTGGTAGTGTGTTACAGGTACACTGACCTTGCTGGTGGTAGTGTGTTACAGGTACATTGACCTTGCTGGTGGTAGTGTGTTACAGGTACATTGACCTTGCTGGTGGTAGTGTGTTACAGGTACACTGACCTTGCTGGTGGTAGTGTGTTACAGGTACACTGACCTTGCTGGTGGTAGTGTGTTACAGGTACACTGACCTTGCTGGTGCGAGTGTGATACAGTGGTACAGGTACACTGACCTTGCTGGTGGTAGTGTGTTACAGGTACACTGACCTTGCTGGTGGTAGTGTGTTACAGGTACATTGACCTTGCTGGTGGTAGTGTGTTACAGGTACACTGACCTTGCTGGTGGTAGTGTGTTACAGGTACACTGACCTTGCTGGTGGTAGTGTGTTACAGGTACACTGACCTTGCTGGTGGTAGTGTGTTACAGGTACATTGACCTTGCTGGTGGTAGTGTGTTACAGGTACACTGACCTTGCTGGTGGTAGTGTGTTACAGGTACACTGACCTTGCTGGTGGTAGTGTGTTACAGGTACACTGACCTTGCTGGTGGTAGTGTGTTACAGGTACATTGACCTTGCTGGTGGTAGTGTGTTACAGGTACATTGACCTTGCTGGTGGTAGTGTGTTACAGGTACACTGACCTTGCTGGTGGTAGTGTGTTACAGGTACATTGACCTTGCTGGTGGTAGTGTGTTACAGGTACACTGACCTTGCTGGTGGTAGTGTGTTACAGGTACATTGACCTTGCTGGTGGTAGTGTGTTACAGGTACATTGACCTTGCTGGTGGTAGTGTGTTACAGGTACACTGACCTTGCTGGTGGTAGTGTGTTACAGGTACACTGACCTTGCTGGTGGTAGTGTGTTACAGGTACATTGACCTTGCTGGTGGTAGTGTGTTACAGGTACATTGACCTTGCTGGTGGTAGTGTGTTACAGGTACATTGACCTTGCTGGTGGTAGTGTGTTACAGGTACACTGACCTTGCTGGTGGTAGTGTGTTACAGGTACATTGACCTTGCTGGTGGTAGTGTGTTACAGGTACATTGACCTTGCTGGTGGTAGTGTGTTACAGGTACACTGACCTTGCTGGTGGTAGTGTGTTACAGGTACACTGACCTTGCTGGTGGTAGTGTGTTACAGGTACATTGACCTTGCTGGTGGTAGTGTGTTACAGGTACACTGACCTTGCTGGTGGTAGTGTGTTACAGGTACATTGACCTTGCTGGTGGTAGTGTGTTACAGGTACACTGACCTTGCTGGTGGTAGTGTGTTACAGGTACATTGACCTTGCTGGTGGTAGTGTGTTACAGGTACATTGACCTTGCTGGTGGTAGTGTGTTACAGGTACACTGACCTTGCTGGTGGTAGTGTGTTACAGGTACACTGACCTTGCTGGTGGTAGTGTGTTACAGGTACATTGACCTTGCTGGTGGTAGTGTGTTACAGGTACACTGACCTTGCTGGTGGTAGTGTGTTACAGGTACATTGACCTTGCTGGTGGTAGTGTGTTACAGGTACACTGACCTTGCTGGTGGTAGTGTGTTACAGGTACATTGACCTTGCTGGTGGTAGTGTGTTACAGGTACACTGACCTTGCTGGTGGTAGTGTGTTACAGGTACATTGACCTTGCTGGTGGTAGTGTGTTACAGGTACACTGACCTTGCTGGTGGTAGTGTGTTACAGGTACACTGACCTTGCTGGTGGTAGTGTGTTACAGGTACACTGACCTTGCTGGTGGTAGTGTGTTACAGGTACATTGACCTTGCTGGTGGTAGTGTGTTACAGGTACATTGACCTTGCTGGTGGTAGTGTGTTACAGGTACATTGACCTTGCTGGTGGTAGTGTGTTACAGGTACACTGACCTTGCTGGTGGTAGTGTGTTACAGGTACATTGACCTTGCTGGTTGTAGTGTGTTACAGGTACACTGACCTTGCTGGTGGTAGTGTGTTACAGGTACATTGACCTTGCTGGTGGTAGTGTTACAGGTACACTGACCTTGCTGGTGGTAGTGTGTTACAGGTACATTGACCTTGCTGGTGGTAGTGTGTTACAGGTACATTGACCTTGCTGGTGGTAGTGTGTTACAGGTACATTGACCTTGCTGGTGGTAGTGTGTTACAGGTACACTGACCTTGCTGGTGGTAGTGTGTTACAGGTACAT
This sequence comes from Cherax quadricarinatus, assembly GCF_038502225.1. Lineage (NCBI taxonomy): Eukaryota > Metazoa > Arthropoda > Malacostraca > Decapoda > Parastacidae > Cherax > Cherax quadricarinatus. The sequence continues at coordinate 7,904,817 of NC_091365.1, forward strand.
TGACCTTGCTGGTGGTAGTGTGTTACAGGTACACTGACCTTGCTGGTGGTAGTGTGTTACAGGTACATTGACCTTGCTGGTGGTAGTGTGTTACAGGTACACTGACCTTGCTGGTGGTAGTGTGTTACAGGTACATTGACCTTGCTGGTGGTAGTGTGTTACAGGTACACTGACCTTGCTGGTGGTAGTGTGTTACAGGTACACTGACCTTGCTGGTGGTAGTGTGTTACAGGTACACTGACCTTGCTGGTGGTAGTGTGTTACAGGTACATTGACCTTGCTGGTGGTAGTGTGTTACAGGTACATTGACCTTGCTGGTGGTAGTGTGTTACAGGTACATTGACCTTGCTGGTGGTAGTGTGTTACAGGTACACTGACCTTGCTGGTGGTAGTGTGTTACAGGTACACTGACCTTGCTGGTGGTAGTGTGTTACAGGTACACTGACCTTGCTGGTGGTAGTGTGTTACAGGTACACTGACCTTGCTGGTGGTAGTGTGTTACAGGTACATTGACCTTGCTGGTGGTAGTGTGTTACAGGTACATTGACCTTGCTGGTGGTAGTGTGTTACAGGTACACTGACCTTGCTGGTGGTAGTGTGTTACAGGTACACTGACCTTGCTGGTGGTAGTGTGTTACAGGTACACTGACCTTGCTGGTGGTAGTGTGTTACAGGTACACTGACCTTGCTGGTGGTAGTGTGTTACAGGTACATTGACCTTGCTGGTGGTAGTGTGTTACAGGTACATTGACCTTGCTGGTGGTAGTGTGTTACAGGTACATTGACCTTGCTGGTGGTAGTGTGTTACAGGTACATTGACCTTGCTGGTGGTAGTGTGTTACAGGTACACTGACCTTGCTGGTGGTAGTGTGTTACAGGTACACTGACCTTGCTGGTGGTAGTGTGTTACAGGTACATTGACCTTGCTGGTGGTAGTGTGTTACAGTTACATTGACCTTGCTGGTGGTAGTGTGTTACAGGTACACTGACCTTGCTGGTGGTAGTGTGTTACAGGTACACTGACCTTGCTGGTGGTAGTGTGTTACAGGTACACTGACCTTGCTGGTGGTAGTGTGTTACAGGTACACTGACCTTGCTGGTGGTAGTGTGTTACAGGTACACTGACCTTGCTGGTGGTAGTGTGTTACAGGTACACTGACCTTGCTGGTGGTAGTGTGTTACAGGTACACTGATCTTGCTGGTGGTAGTGTGTTACAGATACACTGACCTTGCTGGTGGTAGTGTGTTACAGGTACACTGACCTTGCTGGTGGTAGTGTGTTACAGGTACACTGACCTTGCTGGTGGTAGTGTGTTACAGATACACTGACCTTGCTGGTGGTAGTGTGTTACAGGTACACTGACCTTGCTGGTGGTAGTGTGTTACAGGTACACTGACCTTGCTGGTGGTAGTGTGTTACAGGTACACTGACCTTGCTGGTGGTAGTGTGTTACAGGTACACTGACCTTGCTGGTGGTAGTGTGTTACAGGTACATTGACCTTGCTGGTGGTAGTGTGTTACAGGTACATTGACCTTGCTGGTGGTAGTTTGTTACAGGTACACTGACCTTGCTGGTGGTAGTGTGTTACAGGTACATTGACCTTGCTGGTGGTAGTGTGTTACAGGTACATTGACCTTACTGGTGGTAGTGTGTTACAGGTACATTGACCTTGCTGGTGGTAGTGTGTTACAGGTACACTGACCTTGCTGGTGGTAGTGTGTTACAGGTACATTGACCTTGCTGGTGGTAGTGTGTTACAGGTACATTGACCTTGCTGGTGGTAGTGTGTTACAGGTACACTGACCTTGCTGGTGGTAGTGTGTTACAGGTACATTGACCTTGCTGGTGGTAGTGTGTTGCAGGTACATTGACCTTACTGGTGGTAGTGTGTTACAGGTACATTGACCTTGCTGGTGGTAGTGTGTTACAGGTACACTGACCTTGCTGGTGATAGTGAGGGTGTTACAGGTACATTGACCTTACTGGTGGTAGTGTGTTACAGGTACACTGACCTTGCTGGTGATAGTGAGGGTGTTACAGGTACATTGACCTTACTGGTGGTAGTGTGTTACAGGTACACTGACCTTGCTGGTGATAGTGAGGGTGTTACAGGTACACTGACCTTGCTGGTGATAGTGAGGGTGTTACAGGTACACTGACCTTGCTGGTGATAGTGAGGGTGTTACAGGTACACTGACCTTGCTGGTGATAGTGAGGGTGTTACAGGTACACTGACCTTGCTGGTGATAGTGAGGGTGTTACAGGTACACTGACCTTCTTGGTGATAGTGAGGGTGTTACAGGTACACTGACCTTGCTGGTGATAGTGAGGATATTACAGGTACACTGACCTTGCTGGTGATAGTGAGGGTGTTACAGGTACACTGACCTTGCTGGTGATAATGAGGGTGTTACAGGTACACTGACCTTGCTGGTGATAGTGAGGGTGTTACAGGTACACTGACCTTGCTGGTGATAATGAGGGTGTTACAGGTACACTGACCTTGCTGGTGATAGTGAGGGTGTTACAGGTACACTGACCTTGCTGGTGATAATGAGGGTGTTACAGGTACACTGACCTTGCTGGTGATAGTGAGGGTGTTACAGGTACACTGACCTTGCTGGTGATAGTGAGGGTGTTGTAGTGTTCTGAGAAGTGGAGTGGAGAAGGTTTGGGTGTGAGCTACGGTGTAACATCAGTGATGTAAGACTCTCCCATGATCCTTCTTCTCCCTCATCATCTTACGGTACCCCGGCGTCTAGAGACGTGGCTGACGTTCTCTGATGTTGGGTAATGTCAGTTAATGATTACTGACGTTGCCTACTTATTTGCTGACGTCTTCGTGCTTGGCCAGTGTTCCACTCCATCTTACTGTCATCGTCGACTCTTTAAGTTGTACTCCTCCTAAGCTGAACTTTGTCTAAGTTGTACTCAGTGTACGTCGTACTCATCATGTCTGCGACTCTCTCTCTCAGTCTTCCTCAGTAAGTAATTTCCGGTTTAGTCACTCTGAGGCGCTGCTTTTCTCAGTAAACTTTTAAATTATGATCATTTCTGTCTGAGAGTGAGATGTAGTGAAGGTGAGGGGGGGGGAGAAAATGAATAAAAGGAGATGATTTACACACACACACACACACACACACACACACACACACACACACACACACACACACACACATACATACACACACACATGTTATGGGTTAGTGATGACAAACATTGTGTGTCAGCCAGGAGAAAATCTTGACATGAATCTGCTTCCCTACCAGGGAAGGGTAGAAAGAGGGAGACTCTACCCTTCCCTTACCCTCTCTCTCTCTTCTTCTCTCTCTCTCCTCTCTCTCTCCTCTCTCTCTCCTGTCTCTCCTCTCTCTTCTCTCTCTCTCCTTCTCTCTCTCTTCTTCTCTCTCTCTCCTTCTCTCTCTTCTTCTCTCTCGCTTCTCTCTCTCTTTCTCTCTCTCTCCTGGTGCACGCATCGTAACGTGTCTTACACACATAAATATTCCTCTGTCTTACACAGTGAAAGGTAAGTTTTTGGTCGACTGTAGCACACGCTTTCTGTAGCGTCATCACACACACACACACACACACACACACACACACACACACACACACACACACACACACACACACACACACACACACACTCTGTACACCATCTACGTCAGGCCCATACTGGAGTATGCAGCACCAGTTTGGAATCCACACCTAGTCAAGCACGTCAAGAAATTAGAGAAAGTGCAAAGGTTTGCAACAAGACTAGTCCCAGAGCTACGGGGATTGTCCTATGAAGAAAGGTTGAGGGAAATCGGCCTGACGACACTGGAGGCCAGGAGGGTCAGGGGAGACATAATAACGACATATAAAATACTGCGCGGAATAGACGAGGTGGACAAAGACGGGATGTTCCAGAGATGGGACACAGACACAAGAGGTCACAATTGGAAGTTGAAGACTCAGATGAATCAAAGGGATGTTAGGAAGTATTTCTTCAGTCATAGAGTAGTCAGGCCATGGAATAGCCTAGAAAGTGATGTGGTGGAGGCAGGAACCATACATAGTTTTAAGGCGAGGTATGATAGAGCTCATGGGGCAGGGAGAGAGAGGACCTAGTAGCAATCAGCGAAGAGGCGGGGCCAGGAGCTGTGACTCGACCCCTGCAACCACAAATAGGTGAGTACAAATAGGTGAGTACACACACTGGAGGACAGGAGGGATAGGAGGGACATGATAACTTTAAATACTGGGTAAGGACAGGATGTTTCAGACATGGAACAGCAAGAAGGCGTCAAAAATGGAAGTTGAAAACTTAGATGAGTCATAGGGATGTTAGGAAGTATTTCTTCAGCCATAGATTTGCCAGGAAGTGGAATAATCTGGAGTGATATAGTGGAGGCAGGATCCATACATAGCTTTAAGAAGAGGTTCGATAAAACTCATGGAGCAGGGAGAGAGTGGACCTAGTAGCGACCAGCGAAGAGGCGGGGGCCAGGAGCTGTGACTCGACCCCTGCAACCACAAACAGGTGAGTACACATGAACTTACACAAAGAAGAGGCGGGGGCCAGGAGCTGTGACTCGACCCCTGCAACCACAAACAGGTGAGTACACATGAACTTACACAAAAAATACTTGTGAATCTTTTATACAACATACGTATGTGGTATCAGTCATCGCGTATGCAGCCCCAACATGGAGGCCACACTTGGTAAAGCACGTGAAAACACTGGGAAAGGTTGGCAGCCACGCTGGTACCAGAATTGGGAGGAATGCACTATGAGGAGAGGTTGAAGGAACTGAACCTGACAACCTTGGTGGAGAGAAGGACAGGGAGAGACTTGGTTAATATGTACAAACTCTTAAAGGAAATCGATAGGCTTGATATGGACAGAATTAAGAGGACCTGGATCAAGGGGACACAGGTGGAAACTGAAGATACAGATGGACTATAGGGATGTTAGGAGGTATTTCTTTAGTCTCAGGCTGGTTGAAAAGTTGAGTAACTTGGATGAGGCAGTAGTGGAGACATACTCCACACACAAGGAACAGTTACAGCACACAGAAGCAACAATTACGACACTGAGAAACCTTGATGATAATCTCTTAGTTCTGGTGACCGGCTGTGAGCTGAGGAATGTCAAGTTATGTGGACGCCACCACTCTGGTGTGTTGGTCACTGCCTCACCAACACCACCTCACAAACACTGCCTCATCAACACCACCTCATCAACATCACCTCACCAACACCACCTCACCAACACCACCTCACCAAAACTATTTCATCAACACCACCTCATCCACATCACCTCACCAACATCATCTCATCAACATCACCTCAGCAGCACTACCTCATCAACACCACCTCACCAACACTACCTCATCAACATTACCTCCAATACCTTGGTATTGTTGGTGACGTCCATTACCTCACCAACACCACCTCCAGCATTACCTACATCACCTCCAATACCTTAGCGGTGTTGGTGATATTCACATCCTCCAACACTCCTCCACTTCCCCTATTATTGTGATCTGATCCTCTAAAGTTAATATAAATAGCTCAGTTTACCTTATTCCAAGTATATCTTTTATTGAACTAATTTTCACACATTTGAGTTACCCAGTGTCACATTGGCCTTTTTTGAGGTTATTTTGGTGGGTAATTTACACTATGTATGGTAATTGTACTTATGTGTACCTGTGCTTAAAATAATTCGTAAGCTGAGCATTGTGTGAGGAGCCGTGTGTCTTGCGTGGTCCATCCTGTCTTGTGATACGCAGCTTCAGGTCTATATGGCTGCCACGAAGACTTCCTTGGGTGAGGTCTGCAGGACAACAGCCTCATGGGCTGACTTGTGGGTCAACTCCGGACTGGTAGACGCGGTTACCAGCCCAAGTACTTGGGATGGTATGTGTAACCCAGACTGCTTTCTTTTGGCTAATAACCCACCTTAAGAACTGAGGCAATGCACTAAGGAGAAACAGTTACTTCAAAGGGGACACTGTACAAGTATTACACACACCTGGAAATCTATGAAGCACTCAGTAAATGCTTCCAAGAACCAGCATTGATAATGGAAACTGCTGCTGCCGGAAACTGGTAAAGAGAGGCCTTGCCACACACACACGCTCCTGAACCACACTGCTGTTACACAAGAACAGGTTAGAGAAGAGCAGCATTTCTGTTACACAAGAACAGGTTAAAAAGTCAAAATAACGCCCTGGATTCCTCACACGAGATGGGATCTCATACATTTTCTTCGTGAATGCTTGAGGAAGCTGCTGAAGTCCTGTGCACGGCATTAACTAAGATTTATATCACATTAAGTGTAGACACTTTTAAAATTGCATGGGTAGCACCAGTCTTTAAAGTGGGGTGTATTGATGCTGGTGAAGGGCTTTTGATCTAAGGCAGTGGAGCTATCCTTCCTTGCATCAGATCTCATCATGAATATATAAATAACTCGCACATACATGTAGGAGCTTATGACGACGTTTCGGTCCGATTTGGACCGAAACGTCGTCATAAGCTCCTCTCCTATGTGCTGGTTATGTGTGTATTGTCCCAGTCAGGGTATTGTGCCTTTTTGTTCTCATCATGTATGTAGGAATCTACGTATATATTGATGAACGTACGTACGTATGTATTCATGTATACAAATGTGTATTTAGTGTGTGTAACTAGTTCGGCTTGGCTGGCCACCCAGACAAACCTTCTCCAGCCATATACCTTGAAGGTCGAGTCTTGAAGGAGGGAGTCCGTCTGTAAATACCTCGACGACGCTATGCAAGTCAATACTTTACTTTTCATATATGTTCAGGAATTTGAGTTTTATTGACCTACTGTAGTTAAATTCTGGCGTTAAGTGACTGTGGTATCTTTGTGACTTCCTGCACTGACGGCAGTGCACAAGTGGAGGACTGGCATAAATGAAGGATATACATGTATAACAAAAAAAGATAACAGAGGCCATCAAACCGAAGAAAACTCTAAATAACGTATTGAAATTGGGTAAATTCGTATTCAGAAGCGATATATGAAAGCACATATTTGTCAGTAGAGTTGTAGAAGAGTGAAACAAAGTGTTAAGTAATACCTTGGGCAACTTTAAGAAATGATTGCACAAATCTATTAGTGGGGACGTTTGAGTGTGCGTAGCAGGTGTCTAGCGTGGACCAGGAGGCACTGTACTCCTTTACTAAATCCTAGAAGTAGCACCCCTCTACTGTGGACCGACAGACGCTTAATGACTCCTTTGCGATCCTAGGAGTAGCATCTCTCTCTAGCGTGGACCAGGTGACACTGTGTATCGTACGAATTTACTCTTTCCCATCTACTCTTCTGTTGCCTCTCTCCAGTTCCTTTCTGCTTAAGAAAGTAACGTGATCATAAGCCAAGGTAACTCTGGAAGACTGTTGTGACTTCTCATGACAAATTTTATCTGCTTACACGCATTGCCTTACCCAGAATATATATATATATATATATATATATATATATATATATATATATATATATATATATATATATATATATATATATATATATATATATATATATATATATTGCTGGTTCAATATGTCAATAAACTATGCAGAACAACCACTGTGAAAAATTAGTGAACCTCCAAGAGATTTCGTGATTTCTCACATTATCTAGGAAGTGTGATAAAGTGAGAAATCACGAAAGCACTTCGAAGTTCACTATTTTTTCACAGTGGTGGTTTTGCATATTGTGATATCACCTGTTTACTGTGATCTTATTGCAACAATATACTGTATGCTCTGGTAGCTCCTTCACTAACAATGTATACACTGGTAGTTCCTTCACCAACAATGTATACACTGGTAGTTCCTTCACCAACAGTGTATACACTGGTAGTTCCTTCACCAATAATGTATACACTGGTAGTTCCTTCACCAACAATGTATACACTGGTAGTTCCTTCACCAACAATGTATACACTGGTAGTACCTTCACCAACAGTGTATAAACTGGTAGTTCCTTCACCAACAATGTATACACTGGTAGTTCCTTCAACAATGTATACACTGGTAGTTCCTTCACCAACAATGTATACACTGGTAGTTCCTTCACCAACAATGTATACACTGGTAGTTCCTTCACCAACAGTGTATACACTGGTAGTTCCTTCACCAACAATGTATACACTGGTAGTTCCTTCACCAACAATGTGTACACTGGTAGTTCCTTCACCAACAATGTATACACTGGTAGTTCCTTCGCCAACAATGTATACACTGGCAGTTCCTTCACCAAGAGTGTCTTACACTGGTAGTTCCGTTCACCAACACTGTATACACTGGTAGTTCTTTCACCATCAATGTATACACTGGTAGTTCCATTCACCAACAATGTATCCACTGGTAGTTCCTTCACCAACAGTGTATACACTGGTAGTTCCTTTCACCAACAATGTATACACTAGTAGTTCCGTTCACCAACAATGTATACACTATCTACAGACTACTGGTACTCATCAAGTGTGTGCAGTTGGAAGTACCGTTGTTGTGTTACAGCCTCTGGCTCCCACTTAGAGTGGAGCCAGCATAAATAATTAGACTATCGCCCTCTAAACTGAAGCGTTTGTTAAGCTTCTTGCACTCCAGCTTGATCCTGCGTGCAAGCTTCGTTATGTATCCCTGAGCTTGAAGCATCGTTATGTATCCCTGAGCTTGAAGCTTCATTGTGTATCCCTGAGCTTGAGGCATCGTTATGTATCCCTGAGCTTGAAGCTTCATTGTGTATCCCTGAGCTTGAAGCATCGTTATGTATCCCTGAGCTTGAAGCTTCATTGTGTATCCCTGAGCTTGAAGCATCGTTATGTATCCCTGAGCTTGAAGCTTCATTGTGTATCCCTGAGCTTGAAGCATCGTTATGTATCCCTGAGCTTGAAGCTTCATTGTGTATCCCTGAGCTTGAAGCTTCGTCATGTATCCCTGAGCCTGAAGCTTCGTCATGTATCCCTGAGCCTGAAGCTTCTTTATGTATCCCTGAGCCTGAAGCTTCGTCATGTATCCCTGAGCTTGAAGCTTCATTGTGTATCCCTGAGCTTGAAGCTTCGTCATGTATCCCTGAGCCTGAAGCTTCATTGTGTATCCCTGAGCTTGAAGCTTCGTCATGTATCCCTGAGCCTGAAGCTTCGTCATGTATCCCTGAGCCTGAAGCTTCTTTATGTATTCTGAAGCTTCGTCATGTATCCCTGAGCTTGAAGCTTCATTGTGTATCCCTGAGCTTGAAGCTTCGTTATGTATCCCTGAGCTTGAAGCTTCATTGTGTATCCCTGAGCTTGAAGCTTCATTGTGTATCCCTGAGCCTGAAGCTTCTTTATGTATCCCTGAGCCTGAAGCTTCGTCATGTATCCCTGAGCTTGAAGCTTCATTGTGTATCCCTGAGCTTGAAGCTTCGTCATGTATCCCTGAGCCTGAAGCTTCGTCATGTATCCCTGAGCCTGAAGCTTCTTTATGTATCCCTGAGCCTGAAGCTTCGTCATGTATCCCTGAGCCTGAAGCTTCGTCATGTATCCCTGAGCCTGAAGCTTCTTTATGTATCCCTGAGCTTGAAGCTTCGTTATGTATCCCTGAGCTTGAAGCTTCATTGTGTATCCCTGAGCTTGAAGCTTCGTCATGTATCCCTAAGCCTGAAGCTTCGTCATGTATCCCTGAGCTTGAAGCTTCATTGTGTATCCCTGAGCTTGAAGCTTCATTGTGTATCCCTGAGCTTGAAGCTTCGTTATGTATCCCTGAGCTTGAAGCTTCATTGTGTATCCCTGAGCTTGAAGCTTCATTGTGTATCCCTGAGCTTGAAGCTTCGTCATGTATCCCTAAGCCTGAAGCTTCGTCATGTATCCCTGAGCCTGAAGCTTCATTGTGTATCCCTGAGCTTGAAGCTTCATTGTGTATCCCTGAGCTTGAAGCTTCGTCATGTATCCCTGAGCCTGAAGCTTCGTCATGTATCCCTGAGCCTGAAGTTTCGTCATGTATCCCTGAGCCTTAACCTTCTTTATGTATCCCTGAGCCTGAAGCTTCGTCATGTATCCCTGAGCCTGAACCTTCTTTATGTATCCCTGAGCCTGAAACTTCGTTTTGTATCCTTGAGCTTAAAGCTTCGTTATGTATCCCTGAGCTTGAACCTTCTTTATGTATCCCTGAGCTTGAAGCTTCGTCATATATCCCTGAGCCTGAAGCTTCGTTATGTATCCTTGAGCTTAAAGCTTCGTTATGTATCCTTGGGCTTGAAGCTTCATCATGTATCCTTGAAGGAATACATCTCAGTGACTTTCTGGATCTTTTCTTGCCAAGTTTTTCTTTATAGCTTCAGAACGCTTCATCCGGTCGTCTTCAAACTTTGAACAATTTTGCAATGTAACTATGCAGAGTTTCTTGCAACTCCTGCCGTATGCAAGCGCCCTCTGCTCAGTCAGTTGTCAACTATTCTGGATTTTGGTTACCGTGTAATACCTTGAGAAAGCCTCGTCTGGTCGGCATCAAACTTTCAACACTGTTGTGTACTCTTTACATAAGAAGGCTGAGATTGTCACTGGAGTGTGTTGGGCCAATTAACCAGTGTTATGACTTACACAAGTAGACATGACTTAGACAGGTAGAGACATGACTTACACAGAGATATGACTTATACAAGTAGACATGACTTACACAGGTAGAGATATGACTTACACAGATAAAGAGGTTGTAGCCATGCACGTCAGACATGCATGGCTAGGTAGATGTCACAAAAACATACATGTTGATTCACATATTGCCTGCACGTGATCCTTATGACGACGTTTCGGTCCCTGCTGGAGGATTCTCATGTCACAAGTGGTTATGACCTGACAGTGACCGTCCTTTCACGCTGCAGGTTAGTTGTGAGTTGCGCAGCCACGTTATTGTGATTTATTATTCTTGCTAGACATGTCGTGCACTGGTGAACAAGCCATGCAAGGGTAGAGACAGACAGAGAGCGGGAGAGAGAGCGAGAGAGAAAGAGAGAGAGAGAGAGAGAGAGAGAGAGAGAAACAAGCTTTTATGCCACAAGACGGGCAGAAAGCAGCAACTTCACTCTGGCTGTACCCTTCTCCAGAACATCACTCCATCTGAGATCATACATACCCAGGATGACTCGAGTATGGAACACATTCGTTCAGCATAATGATGTCAACGAGATAACGTCAGTTGATCAAATGAAAATGCTGGCCCACAGATGGCTCCAACTTCATCCTGTTCCCTACTTGTATGTCTCATAACAATAAAAATGCTTTCAAATGAGCTGTTAGGAAGTTAGGAATCCTTAACCTGTAAATAGCTTGTCAATAAAGCTAGGGATCCTTAACCTTGTCAAACCATGTGTAAAAAAAAAAAAAAAAAAAAAAAAAAAAAAAAAAGAGAGAGAGAGAGAGAGAGACAGAGACAGAGACAGAGAGAGACAGAGAGAGAGAGAGAGAGAGAGAGAGAGAGAGAGAGCAGGGGAGAGTGTGGGGTAGTAGTGGTGGTAGACAGAACTGGGCAGGGCTGGTAGTCACTACATTCCGTCATGCACTGAGGCGACTCTCCCTCAAGCATGAGGCTGGTTGTTAGCACTCAATCAGCACCAGCACCCTGAGAGGGATAACACTCAAGCGAACGAAATGAGGACTACACATAAATAAAAGAGATGAAAGGAGCAGACAGTAGAATCTGGCGGCACTACAACAAGGGTAATGTACACAGGAATTCAGGTTACAGTACAGTGGCCGGTACAGTTCACAACACAAGTTACAGTACCGTGGCTACAGCAATTCACAGTTAACCCACAAGACATTTCGGTCCAGAAGGAGAAACGTGTGTCTCGACTTTTCACTGTAACGTCTCGCTCTGTGTATAGCTTTTATCAGGTCACGATAAACCTGCCTAGCATGGGCCAGTAAGCGTGCTGCAGTGCTCCTTCTTATGTTCTTAGAGCTCCTGACTTCATAAAGCTGTACGCAGATGAAGTCCCAGCAAAAGCGCGTTACACGACTTATACGTTTGTGTGTTGACCCCTTTCAGTGACATCACCGAAATGCTCTGCATAACAAGGGGATTTCTATATAGTAGTATGTCATTGATGTCAGCTAGGCCTATATACTTTGTACATGTACTTGTAGAAATAAAGATTATTATTATTATTATTATTATTATTATTATTATTATTATTATTATTATTATTATAAAACTGTTGTCATATTCTTACGTTGTTATGAACAAATCAGGGAACGAGTGGAGAGTGAAGCTGAGGTAACACTCTCGCTTCACACACACTGAGTGTCCGTGGTTCGATCCCCGGCAAGGGTGAAAAAATTGGGCGTGTTTCCTTACACCCGTTCATCTAGCAAGCAAGTAGGTACCTGGGTGTTAGTGGACTGGTGTGGGTGGCATCCTGGGAGACGAGATTGAAGGACCACAATGGAAATAAGACAGACAGTCCTCGATGACGCACTGACTTTCTGGGGTTATCCTGTTACAGAAGCTTAAAGCTTTATTACAGCAGCCTAAAACTTTGTTACAGAAGCTTGAACCTCTATTACAGCAGCTTAACACTTTATTACAGAAGTTTAAAGCTTTATTACAGCCGAAAGTTTTGTTACAGAAGCTTAAACCTTTATTGCAGCAGCTTAACACTTATTATTACTATGTTATAGGAAAGCGCTAAACCAGCAGGATCCATGAAACAGTAAATGGGAGGTTTTCTGATTTGATTCAGCTAAGGGGAAAACTGCTTCAATTCCCTCTTTATCCATCATCCCTTCCTCCCCATCACCCTTGAAGGGCACTAAAACTCAGACATTCCTTGCTTCACAGCCTTGAAGACGACAAAACGTATCATTACCAACGCACATAACAGCAAGTTTTATGGCTTCTTGGAACTTCCCTGTATAAGACTTCGGCATAAAACTTTATAGTCATGGGTGAGTGTTGGTTGACCAGCACCTGCATGACTTACCTGTGTTAGTCACTGTCTGAGTCACCTGGCACTGCTTGTGGCCTTCGAGGTGCCACCATGCTGGTGAAGGTCTCTTAATGTGAGGAATCGGATTGGTTGATCTGGTTTGAAGCTTCTCGACTATACGAGGGTCATTAAGCTGCGTGTAACCTGTTCACCACCTGTCAAGAATACTTGAATGCCTATAAACAGGGATTAAATTAAACCTCTACTCCTTTGAGCGCAGACGAGAAAGATGCATTATAATATACACCTGGGAAACCCTAAAGGGACTGGTCCCGAATCTGCACACAGAAATCACTCCCTATGAAAGCAAAACACTAAGCAGATAGTGAAACATACCCCGATGAAAGCAGGGGGTGCCATGAGTACACTGAGAGACAACAGTGTCAGGGGGCCCAAGGCTGTTCCATTATACATAAGGGGAATTACCAATAGACCCCTGGATGTCGTCAAGAGCGAGCTGGGCAGATACCTAAAATCAGTGTCAGATCAACCGGGCTTTGGCTCGTACGTTGGATTACGTGTGACCATCAGTAACAGCCTGGTTGATAAGGCCCTGATCCACCGTGAGGCCTGGTCATGGATCGGGCTGCGAGGGCGTTGATCCCCGGAACACCCTCCAGGTAGATATACGCTGAGATATATGTACATACCTTTCAGTGTACATACCCTATCTTTTGCCTCGTACATCTCAGGCTTTGTATGACCCTTGTGGGTTTAGTGCTTCCAAATGAATATACGTGTGGATAGACCTTCACAAGGTGTGTCAGGTCCTGTATCTTGGTATGTCAGTGCCGGAAGTCTTTTCCTCTCTCCGTGGAGGGAAGTTCCGGTGAGTGGTAGTAGGAGCAGTGTTGCGTCAGTCAGTAGCTACTAGTACTGAGTGACGTGGGTACTGTGACGTACAGAGTTGCGTCACTCAGTAGCCACTAATACTGAGTGACGGAGCTACTGCGACGTACAGAGTTGCGTCACTCAGTAGCCACTAGTACTGAGTGACGGAGCTACTGTGACGTACAGAGTTGCGTCACTCGGTAGCCATTAGTAGTGAGTGACGGAGCTACTATCCAGATGTACTGCTCTCACACACACATACGTTACAGAACAACCTTAGGTTGGTACAACGTTTCGCCTTACATAGAGCAAAACGTTGTCTCAAAAAAAAAATCGTTTTGCAACGTGTCTAATCTTCCCAGGTACGATCAGTCCCCGCTACCCCTGGCAACGCCCTTCTCACCTGCCAGACACAAGAACCTGTCCTTCCTGAGGTCAGATAACCTTCAGAGGAGGATGGTACCTTGATGCTGGGGAAGGACTCTTGATCCAAGGAACTAGTGCTACCTTCCCCGATTTTCTTCTGGTAAAGCCTAACAACCACTTCAAGTGCTGCGTTGACAACTTCATAACTTAATAAATTTTAATTTTTAAACGCTAGTAGCATTATGTTTATAATAAGGGATATTTATAATAAGGAATTTTAACATTAAGGGCGTATTTGAGCCTTATTAAAGCTTCCCGTCACCTGTACACCACCAGTATTGGGTACTTTCACTTCTAAAACAGGTGTTAGAGTAGACTCTCGGTGTATATACACTGAGAAATATACATCTCAGTGTGTATGTGTATTTGTGTATTTTTCAGTGTCATGCACAGGGAAGTGTGCCGCCCTTAGTGCATATTCACCTGAAATATGAATGTTTTCATTTTATATGCGCCAAAAATATACATTCTTAGTGTATATACGCTGAGAAATATACACTAAATGTATATACGCCGAGAAATGTACACTTCTCGGTGAATATACGGAGATAATTATCTCCGTATATTCACATTGATAATGGCATATTATAATAAGCCATTATCAGTTTGTATAAACACTTAGAAATACACTCTTCAGTGTACATACACTGCAAACATACACTTCACAGTGTATATCACCTCGGGGATAGGGTGTGGCGGGTCAAGAACTAGAGCATAGCAGTAGTGAGGATACTGTTCCCAGGTGAGCAATATAACCAGCGTGGCAGCCACGCGCTGCAACGGGAAATACTGGTGTCTCCCAGTTGGTCAATAATTCCTCTTTATTTTTTCCAGATTCCAGGCCAAGATCAAGAGAGGAGGCAAGAAGCAACCCAGTAGTAGCCTAGCGGCCTCGCTGGGTGGACGTGCTGTGCTGCGCTCTACCTATGTACACTACCCTTGTACTGTGTAGCTTGCTTGAACCTTATAGTGCTGTGTACTGGTCAAGTGTATGTTACATTCTTGCTCTGCCATACGTTCTGACGGAGAAAATAAGTGCTTGAGAAGAGAGGCAATGAAAGTGAGATAGTCAAGAGTCGTAATTTTTGTGAAAAAAGTTAAATTTTAGTGGGTAGTATGAGTTGGTGAGGAAGGTGGACGAGGGTCTCAAGTCACCGCTAAGCAAGAAGAGGCTGGCAGCACGCCCGCACGCCCACACCACAGCCTGTGACCTACCAGCCAGGTCGTTCCTTCCTCGACCACCAGGGACAGGTCAAGGCTGAGAATAAGAACTGCGATTATTGTCTTGTATAACGAGAATGTGAGTGATGTTTGTCCTCTCCTGGTAGGCTAGACGCCCCTGTGTGTGTGTGTGTGAGTGTAGTAGTGATCACCCCGCCCACTGGGACGCCCACTGTCTAGGGATGTCCACCCATTCGTCTGGGTCGTCGGTGGGGCGTGGGTCGGGTCTGGGCCCACACTTAGTACCTGTGGGTATGGCCCTCACGCCCAAAAGCCTCTTAAAGCGACACAAGCTGCCCACCGCTGCCCACCTGCACACACCCACAGCCCCGCCTGGTCTAGACCTCTCACGCCCACTACTTCTCTACAACACCTATAACTCTACAAAGGTAAGTTCACCTACTACACCTATTTGTACCCGTGTGGAACCTATATAAGTAAACAGCATAACGTACTTAGAAAATTTGACATTATGAAAGTTTTTTCTTAAAAGTACTTCTTTGTTTCCATCATTAAATGTTATAGTTGTAATTATTTAGTCCTGAATCATTTTCACCTATATACATTGCATTAATATTTTTTTTTGATAGGCTGTCATAGTACCTTTCTTTGGAACTATTCTTGGAATGTGCAGTCAGTCAGTGCCTCCTTGTTAACCCTCAACGGTAACGTGTTAGGTAATTTAAACTATATTTATACAAGTTAACTGTGCACTCAGAATGGTTGATTAGTTAAGTTTAGTTAGGATTTGTTAGGCTGGTTTGATAAGGTTAAAGCCTATTGACTACACAAGGGTCATTAAGACACTTCACCAATCCAGAATAGTTTAATACCGAAGGCAGGGATTAACGTATCTCACTAGATATAATATGTATACACGTTTGATGTATACATGACCTTGTTTGGTTCGTTTATCAAGTTTAAAACTTATTGACTACAAAAGGGTCATTCAGGCTTCAAGTCACTTGTACACAACCATGACAAGCATACTTTAATTCCTAAAATAGGCGTTAATATAAACTCAGTATATATATACGTAATAAAAATACACATCTCGGTGTAAATACCCGCTGGTCGTTAGGAATTTCATCCCTTTGTTTATATATATATATATAACGGTTAAATTCATAATTAAATCTCGTTAGTGTAAATAATTTGGCTTTATGTTAAATTTACAGATGTTATTCCCGTCTTTGTTTTCACCTATGTTGTCGAGTAAAAATTATTATAAGTATTCCGTGGTCATAATTTAGGGATATTTAACCCAAGATAGGCTAATAAGCCAGATGAGGATGACAATAAACATTAAATTAGTTCCAGCTGTTTGTCATATGGCATTGTTCTCCCTGACCTCTTGCTTGACCGGTTCACTGAGAGCCAATGTACGACCTTCCCTTCCATGACCTTATACGAGTGAAGAAAATACACGTTTGCAAAAAGAATTTTTATTGGGATAATTTTTCGATCTGTTAAGATCTTCAAGTCATACAGAATACAAATTCCACGGATATGTATATTTATAATATTCTAGTAGGAGAAGATACATATATTATACTATACTAGTAGGAGAGGAAGCGGTGAGGCGAATGAAATAGTTTGGAATTTGATGAATTATGGGTCCAGAGTACTGCAGGAGAGATACGGGACTAGGTTGAAATGCTGTCTGGTTTCTTTGATATGTTTGCACTCTTCCTGTACAACTTTTTTACTGTTCATAATGCCCCTGTAATATGATGTGTGTGTGTGTGTGTGTCAGTTGTTTGGCATATAAGTAGTTGAGGTCTGGATGGTTCCAGGAGAGCTGCAGATGTCACACTCGCTCAGGTATGTGACCATGCCATCCTTTCTCGCATGTTCAGATACTTGAATGAATACCTGAACACGCTCTTGGGTCACTCTGCTCCCGGGTGCTTAGTGAGCAGATTCGGTCCAGTTTTCCGTTTTTTTTTTTTTTGTTTTTTTTTTTTTTTTTTTTTTTTTTGTGTGTGTGTGTGTGTGTGTGTGTGTGTGTGTGTGTGTGTGTGTGTGTGTTCGTTGACACTGGAGACTGATAGTCATACGTGTTCCACCCATCGTCTGAGAGTTTACCAAGGAGGCCAAGTGCCATTTTTTCTAGCGTATGAAAAACTTCTTTGATGTCAAGGAAGCTTTTCATAAGGCAAGAAAAATGGGACTTAGCTTCTATGGCAAACTCAATGAACGTACAGCAAAACATACAAAAAATGTTAGTCTCCAGAGTCAACGAACGCCAAGAAAAAAGCCTAGAGCAGAAACTCGACGGAATTTGTTCACACAGCTCCTGAAAGACAATAGAGGGACCCAATATCGTCAATAACTTCAACAACAACAGTATATTCACATACTAGCGTGTGGCATTACAGCTCGGTCCCTTGGAACCTTCCAGACCTCCACTACCCATATACGCCAAACCACTGACACATCATATTTATAGTATTGCAAAGACATTCTTAACGGTAAAAGTTGTACAAGAACAGAGTATAACATTTTAATTTAGTCCGCTGTGCCTCCTAGTACTCCAGAGCCACGAGTCATCTTGTTCCTTCATTCACACCACTTCCTCTCCCTTCAATACGTGTGTGTACTCACCTAATTGCGGTTGCAGGGGTCGAGACTCCACTCCTGGCCCCGCCTCTTCACAGATCGCTACTAGGTCCTCTCTCTGCTCCCTGAGCTTTGTCATACCTCGTCTTAAAGCTATGTATGGTTCCTTCCTCCACTACATCACTTGCTAGACTATTCCACTTCCTGACAATTCTATGACTGAAGAAATACTTCTTAACATCCCTGTGTGTGCGCACGCACGCGCGATTTGTAGCTTTTTTTGACATGTTAAAAATTTTGAAAGACAGAGACATTGGCCCAAACCTCTTTCTACATTTTTGTATTTTCTTGGCTATTCTTAGCAGTAAGATATTTCTATCCCACATGACGTTAGGATGTAGTTCGGAGGGTCATCTGAGCTGTGATGCCAGCACGCTATTGGCAAGACAGCGATTGAATGACGCTGATGTCTTTTTTTTTTTTTTGAGGGGGGTGGGGAGGGGAAGGTCACCAGATCTCGGTGGGAGACAGCAGGCGCGTTAAAAAATTGACCTGTAACTTGAGTGACTATTATACGACCTTTCCTGACCCTAGCGGCTCCCTCACGATCTTATCTCACTTGACTGGCTCATGTATGACCTTTTCTAACCTGAATGTTTGTCTCCAGACTTACGAAAGTACGACCTTTCCAAAATTGAGTAGCGCCTGTACGACCATTGACGCGATGGGTTTCAGAACGACCTTTACTGACCTGAATGATAGAGGAACGACCTTCACTGGCTTTAATACTTCATTCACGACTTCCTTTTTTTACACACGTACGACCTTAAACGTGATTCATATAATGACGGGGAAGCGCCAAACTCGGAAGGAGTCATACAGTACCAGGGCAGTGGGAGGTAATCAGGTTTGATTCAAGGAGGGGGGGTAGCTCTAGTTACTTGGATCAAGAGCACTTCATCATCAGGGCACCCTCCTTGAATTGTTGTTGAACTTGGAAGTGCAGATGACCTGTGTTGACCTAATTGAATAATTCTCTTGACCAGTATTTCTTGTGCGACCTCTGACCTGACCTAATACATGACCTTTTCTGTTCCGAGTGGCACGTGCAAAATTACACGTGACCTGGTGTTGAGTGTGGTGGGAGTGACCTGGTGTGACCTGGTACTTGCAGGTGAGAGGCGTGTCGTTGAAGCCTGGTAGGGACGGAGGCCTGACTCCCGTGGGTCCAGCAATTGTCATCCCAGAGGCCTACACTGGTGAGTACACACCACCACCTACCCCAACCCCTTTATTGTTCTGGTGTAACCCATCAAACAGCCGAGTTATGCACTTTGTATATTCACTATTATAATTATATTATTAAGAGTTATAAACTTAATATAACACTCGTTAAGGAGAATAAAAGATGTTTTACAGTAACTTTATTGCTCTAAAACAGTCTTGCAACAAAACATCAATTTTAATAATAAAAGGAAACCGTAAAATTACGATTGTAATTAGTCGGTTTATACTTCCAAATGTTCATTATTATTATATATTTTACCGAGCATTATTACTGCTAATATTGCTATTACCTATACAGGTTATTATTACTGACTGGTTCATCCTCTCCAACTCTTGCCTTAACAGGTTGGTTCGCCATCATTACGAACGACGGCCACACTGCCACTTATTTCTCCACAGTGGAACAAGTGGCCAACACTAAGATATCTTTCTTCCTCACTCGTCACGACGTTCCTGCTTATACCAGGACCAAGGAAGGTAGGTTGATTCTCTAGCTGATAGACTGGTTGCTTCCCTGCATGATAGGTTGATTTCTGGAAAGGTAAGCTGATAATATGTATGTATATAATGTGCGTTTCATTTGTGATTGATTTCGTTATAGAGTTGAACATGTAATGGTAGGGGCGGGGCGCTAAACCTGTATCAGTCATACAACACCTGGAATGAGGGCGAAGTTGGTAGCCAGGTTTGATTCAAGGAAGTGGAGGATAGTTCCGATTCCTTGATTAAAAGAGCTTTTATACTGATGTCCAGGTACCCACCTCACCTTCCTGTGGTGCCAGCATTGTGACTTTCTTGGCACTGCTCTTCCTCACTATATAACAATGTATATCACAGTATATAACACTATAACTGTACACCTAGTTGTACATACCACTACGATATACACTTATTTACTGATAGTGGTATACACTGCTAAAGAACGTACTATATTGTTATGCACTATACATTAGTGTGTGTATAATATAATATAGTACATTCTTTAACAATATATACCACTATCATTATACAAATATATCGTAGTGAATAACACGCAACAGTGTATATCACTGTTATATGTTTTTCATTGTTTATTTCGATAACTATGTATACATTTGTGCATCTTGATTTATATTCACAAGTGTGTATATACAGTGGTAAGGACACACATGTCAGTGTAGTTATATTCTTATAATCAACGGGGAAGCGCTAAACCCGTAGGATTATACAGCGCTTGTGGGGGGATTTGGAAAGTATTAAGGTTTAATTCAGGGAACTGGAGCACAGATCCAGTTCCTTGGATCATGAGCCCCTCACAAGCGTCAAGGAACCTTCCATGAGGGGGGTGTAGTTATACAGAATTCGCCACATTTCAGGAATTACATTATCCTTGATGTTAGTGTACAGTTGTATCCATTTCGGATATTAGCGCCAGGTAAATAGATTTTAATCAGGTTGGATCTAAGGAGGACAGCTTCCCTTTCTTAGATGAGACGTGCTTCACTAGCATCCAAAGCCTCTACATGCACATGGAAAGGTAAAGAACGTGACTCACAACGTTATGTTGTTTTCTCCTGCCAGAGGATGGTAGAGTGTCGTACCAGAAGACGGTGGTGCAGAGCGGCCACGTCCTCAAGCTCCTGGGCATCTTCGAGGACCTCAACGCCAGGAAGACCAACAGTGGAGGCCGGGGCCGCGATGCCATGTCTGTCTTCAACTGCGACAAGTTTGCTCAGTGTCTCAATTACAGGAACGAGGTAAAGTGTTCTTGACTTTAAACGACAACGCTGTGTTTGCTTTTTAAGGAGTTTTATCTGGTTTAAATAGCTTCTTGCATTTGTTGCCCAAGAGTTAAGTTTACCTCTCAAGGGCTTGGTTTGGTTCATAAAAGATTAGTTAGGCTTTGTACACTTCCCAGGGATGTGAAACGCACACACATATAAGCACTAAGATAGAAGACACAAGTGATATATTAATATGCATTATACCCACAGTTAATGGTAATAAAATTCTAAGTGTTTTCTTGATCTCTCAATCATTCTCAAGAAATGTGAGAGAATACGAAAGTGCTTGTAATTTTATTACGTCACTGTGGTTATATTTCATAATAAAATGAAACTTGTCCTGTGATTTTTATATATATATATATATATATATATATATATATATATATATATATATATATATATATATATATATATATATATATATATTATATGCTAAACTTAAGTTTTCGTTTATTACGTCTTCAGGAGAGTACACAATGGACAGAGGAGACAATACATTCAAGGCAGGAGGTGAGGTCGAGTGTCATAGATGGCGTGGTATGTAACTCACGTCAACTATTTTTACGTTCATCATAAAATTTATTGGTAATAAAAGGTTTCTGACTTGTGCGTACCAGCGCTAAGATAAAAATTTAAATATATGGTTTCATTAAAATACTTTTAATATTTTCGCTATAAAAACTTAATAGTAGCAATATAGGTATTTTAAAAATTCTTAAAATATTGTTAGTTCCAAATAAACGAAATATAGTCGACCTACCTCTGTGTTGTGCATGTGTTGTTTAATATAAGCGATCAGCTCTTTAAAACACTTTTCTAATATAACAATTGACACACGAGTTTAGAAATTATTTTTTGCACATTCATCAAAGAATGTGTTGATACAAAAACGCTTAAACCGTGTAGATTATTCAATACATAAAACCCTTCAAGGAAGGAAGGGGGTGTGTGCCTTAATGCTGGTGAAGGGCTCTTGATTTTAAATAATTGAAGGTACTCTATCTTGGATCAAGTCTGATTACCTACCATTATACAATAGAGATAAAAACATTTAAATACATTATCAAGTTTATAATTGTGTATACGTACATCATTACACGTGGGACAGCAACAAGTATATGTGAATAAAACACTATGTGGTTTATAGCATTTATTGAGACGTTTCGTCCCTGGTGGACGAAACGTCTCTGGTGGACGATACTACATATTGTGTCTTATTAACATACTTTTATTTGTATACTACAGTTGATATACAACTGAGTATTACGTGGATATGGTCAACTGTTTGAAAGGGACACGGGGGGGCTAAAGTTCCATATATTTATTACAATCATGGGGAGAACCAGTGGCTCACGGACTGACCTGGAGTTTTACGACTTGCTTGCCGTGAGTTCGATCCCCACCCGTACTGTGGTTTGAGAGCGCTAAATCCATAGGGACTATACAGTGCCTTGAGACGGGTAGGCTATCAGGTTCGATCCAACAAGAGTGTTTAGCTCCAATTTATTTGTATTAAGAACCCTCAGACATCTAGGAAACCCTGAAGGTTAATATTCTATACATTATTACCCTGTATAAATTCAATCGTCAAACCAGTGTGGGACATACAGCTCTGTGTATTATAGTCACGGGAAAGTGCTTAACCCTTCAAGGGTCATACAGCACAGAGATAGGGAGGTATTAAGGTCTAATTCGAGGAAGCGTAGGTAAGCACACACTAAACTTAAGTTTGCCTGTTTGGCAAAATTGTCCCAGCCGTTGTGCCATATTTGCTAACTTGCATTTTTTTTCAGGTTGTGTTCTTGCCGTTTTCAGCCTCTGGTCGGTTCTATACGACGGCGCACAAAGCGAGCAAGAACCCGAGCCATGTGTACTTGATGGCTCACATTCTCAAGAACCACAAGTTACCCATCACCGTCCGCCTTGTATGTGGCTACATGCCTCGTGTCCCTTGTAGCTTTACTGGTAGGTGTTTGTTTTTTTGTAGCTTTATTGGTAGGTAGTCGCTTGCAGTTTGACTGGTAGGTGGTCGCTTGTAGTTTGACTGGTAGGTGGTTCCTTGTAGCTTTACTGGTAGGTGGCCCCCTTATATGTGGCTCATTTAAAGTGTAATTATAATTAACTTTGTGATTGTCAGTATTTTATATTTAGTTTGTGAGGTATTAGGTGGTTGCTTAACTGTGAGTTGTCTCACTACCTCAGGTGTGCTAAGACTGGAGCAGGCACAGAAAGAGGCAGTGATCCTGGCCTGCACCATGACCAACGAGGCTCAAGCTACTCTCTTCGAGATCGACGTGTCG
Source organism: Cherax quadricarinatus (assembly GCF_038502225.1). Taxonomy (NCBI): domain Eukaryota; kingdom Metazoa; phylum Arthropoda; class Malacostraca; order Decapoda; family Parastacidae; genus Cherax; species Cherax quadricarinatus. Next base: position 7,928,199 of record NC_091365.1, read on the forward strand.
TCCAACTTTGTCTTGACGCCCGTTAAGGACCCGATGTTCCCCAAGACGCCCATCTTCCTGAAGACCGTCTCCTATTGTGAGGACGAGGCCGACGCCTGGAGAAGGCAGATCAAGGTGGGGGTCGACTGGATCCTCTAGTGCATGACTTATCTTCTTCTTCTACTTGTAAGTCCTCTAACTGAACTGCTATATTTGTGATTGTAAATCATCTGAATAAATATTTCTTGTGTTTTTTCTTATCTAAGTTTCTTTGGTTAAAATAATGGTCATACTTACGTCCATGCTGTTGCTTCTAAGTCTTACGTTGCAGCTCGGTGAAGTCTTGCAATATCCTGCAGCATTATGCTTCTTTTTAAAATCCTGTAGTATTCTGCCTACTCTTATGTTGTTGCAAGTTACTTAATCTTCCATTTTCATTAAATGTCTTCGTTGCTTGCAAGACGGTCTTTATCCATAAGGGCTCTTTTTCGAGTGTTTATATCAGTACTTGATGCTAGTGGACACTTCACTATATGTGCTTACTCCTCTCTCCATTTATTTTGGGTCTTCAGAAGTAATGTGCCGTCGACTTTTGGCCATGTCCCTCATTATCTACAGTGGAAACAAGTAAACTTGTAATTATAGTATTCTAAATTTTTGTGCAAGTTAACTAATAACTGTACCTTTTAATATGAATCGAAATCTAATTTAAGCGCTCTGGTTGCAGGTTACTCACCACGTGACTGAGAAGAGGTCAAGGTCATTGACCCGGTCACTGAGCGACAAGTTTGTGGAACCACTAACGAGTGTCCGACCTCTTAGTTTGTCGTTCCTGTCCGATCATGACAAGAAGAAAGGTCGAGACCGTGACAACTCCAGGGAGAGTAGATCGTCACAAACCAATAAAGAAAAGACCAGGGATAAAAGCAGAGAGCACAGATTTAGAGACTTCAGGATTAGAGAGAACAGCGTAGAGAAAACAAAGTTCACTTACCACGACAGGAGTAACAGCTACAATGGGTACCCAGTGAAAGACCCAAGCTTGGAAAACAAGAAAAACTCGGACCACAGGAAAGTCTCGAAGCAAAATACTTATGTCCTGCAGAACGGCAAAAGTTCCAAACACATAGAGAAAAAAGCTGAAAGTGAAAGCAGCTTCGTGACAACAAGGTCCATAGAAAACATGGACTATTCTCGTGTTATTGACGACATCAGTCCAATACCAGAGAATGAGGAGGAAGAGGAAGAGTGCGAAAACCACTACTCTGAGATCTGTGATTATACATGGAGGAATAGGAACATTCCTCGAAGTGAAGCTCCTCTTAGTCTACCTAATCTTAGTTATTCTCAGAGTGGAGACAGAATGAGAGAAAAGGTGTCAAGTAAGTTTTCCAGAGACATTAGCAGTTTTAATGATAGCATACACAGTAACAACTCTTTTAGAACACCAATTCGACGTAAGAGTAGCAGTAGTCCAAGTGAGAGAAGTAGTTCTAGGTCAATTACAAAGGCCTCAAATATTGTAGTGCAAGAAAATCTTTTAAGGAATGGTAGTAGTGAAAGACTGCGAAAAAGAGAAACGAGCAAAGTGTTTAAAGAGGAAGTGCTAAACCAAGACAGAGTGGATGAAATTTACAAGGAAGTGATAGACAAGGACAAAGTGAATATGTCCAGCGATGAAATGCTGGAAAAGGATAAGGTAAATGAAGTGTACATTATACGAGTGGTAGTGAAAGACAAGGACGACGACAAGATGTCTACCTTGGCGAAGGACACCTCCGGAGGTTACTATATGAAGATCAGGGGCTTTGAGGTGCCCAAGGAAGAACTTGGAGGCAATGTATCTGGAGATGCTATTAATGGCTACGATTCTCTCTGTTGACAGTACAAGTGAGCCAGTGCTAAAGACATATCAGCTACAGACTGTAATTGTTAATGGCCTAAGTTTCCGAAGCTAATGCAATTACCCCAGAATTAGTTATAACTGTGCCTCTTGTGAAGGATGAGGAAGTTAGGATTGGAACTCATTACAAATGGCTCTAGATGCGCACGTTATCACTGTTCAAAAGGATGAAAACCTGTGAACCTTAACTGTGCCAGATTTAGGTATAACTGCTCCTGAAATGATAAGGTTAAAGCATCGTTGAAATACGATGTATACTTTGCTGCTATATCACATGCTATAGACAATATAAAACTGTGTCACATTTAGCGTGCATCGACTACTAGAAGCAGTGTAAATGTGAGGAGCGGTCACGCCACCACTTGAGGACCCAGTTACAGTTCCTATATTTCCTCGACTAGTGTGTTGGTGGTCAAGAGGATAACTGGAGTACCGCAGCTCCTGCAACAGTAAGGATGTGATGATTACACCATTGGAACTACTGTGAGTTGCTCATGATCGCCTCAGCTTACGATACCATTCTTACTGTGACCCACAGGTGGATCACGAAAGAAATACCTTTTTTTCCTCCAGCATTTTGTTTGGCTCCTGTAAATTAATGGTTTCACCCACTATTTTAGCTTCAAAAATAATAAGTTGTTTTGTCACTAACTACTAGCATGTGCAGAGATAAGACAGCCAGCTCACATCCAGTCTGAAAAACATTTTTTGTTAATTTCACTTAAATTTCTCCATCACCTCTGCCATCATACAAAACTGCTTGTATCGTGTGGCTGCAGACTTGAAAGTAACGTCTTGGTGTTGGCAAGACTATTGATGTTAAAGTTATACAAGAAGTTTTGCAGTGATAATAAATGGGAATTGTGTGTTCGGGTACAAAATAACTAATGACTATTTTAATACTGGGGCTGTCCTTACATGACGCCGTTAGTGTTATATATGCTAGCATCACCATTACGCTAGAGGCTGATGGTGCTTTTCATTGACTGTTATATCGTGCTGAAGCAGTTGTTGCGGTAATAAGACTTTTACAAATAGCTGTGATGCAAAAACGAGTCACAGACATCGTGTGCTTGATATTAAACGCAGTCACAGACGTTCTAAGCTAGAGACAGTCACTGCAGCAAAGGTTGATTATGAATGTAAGGAATCTGTGTTTGTGCAACGAACCCAGTATCTTTGGTGGCCAAACATAAATGCTTTACATATTCAAAATTCAACATCCCTTCGTGCTGTGCGTCCCTCATAGCAGTTTTAACATGTTCCTTAATTCAGTCGACAGGATCCAAAACTCACCCGAGAAGTGTATCTGCTGCTTAGCAGGGTTATGGAATAAATCAAACAGAAGGCTGACCATTCATGTTAAGAACTTACCTTATCCTTCATGCTGTAATAATGTTCATGGCATGTTACAGCCTGATTGTACTTTATATATAAGTTAGGGGGAACAATACAGCGAAGGAACTTTGCACAGCGGTACAGTTTCTCCTCTGTAAACTTTGTTCTGAAGTGCTTATAAATTAATACTCAACATGTTGAAGACAAATGGTGAATTATGTAAAAAAAAATGTACAAGAATACTTTTATTTATTTGACCTTTGTACTAAATAAAAACATAATAAAATAGTGGTATTCCTATCCGCACCCTTTTTATATTTAACCCCTCAAGGGAGGAGGTTCCTTGATGCTGGTTAGGGGCTCTTGATCTAGGGAATTGGATCTGTGTTCCAGTTGCCTGAATATCTTTCATCCCCCCACAGGCGCTGTATAATCCCTACGGGTTTGGTGCTCCCCATATTCCTTATTTGAAAAATTAATAAAGAAAAATAAAGTTGCATGCAAAGTTTTGCACGAAAAATAAAATTAATGACATGATCCATTCAAGGGGGAGGGGGGGTCCTTGATGCTAGTGGGGAACTGTAATAACTGCACCAGTATCAAGGTACCTCGTTTAAGTGAGTTGTCATTAGCCATTCATAGAAGGGTGCCTTGAATGCATTTTCATCATCCATTAAGGCACGTCCCTTGAATGAATAATGAAAATCTATTAAAGTATGTGCCTTGATGTTGAAGGGCTCCTGATTTCGAAAATTGGAGCTGAACTTAGTTTCCCAGGATTCACACCTGATTACCTACGATTTCCCAGGCGCTGTATGATTCATACGGGTTTACTGCTTCCCATATATATATATATATATATATATATATATACATATATATATATATATATATATATATATATATATATATATAAC
>NC_091365.1:7932435-7937435 GCF_038502225.1 Cherax quadricarinatus
ACTTTTTGTTCCATCACTGGAGGGCCTGGAAGTCATCAAGCTGTGTGCCACACACTCTGGCACTGCAGGTGGTAAAGAATCTGTCACTTGCAGGTGTCAAAGAATCTGTCACTGCAGGCGTCAAAGAATCTGTCACTTGCAGGTGTCAAAGAATCTGTCACTGCAGGCGTCAAAGAATCTGTCACTTGCAGGTGTCAAAGAATCTGCCACTGTAGGTGTCAAAGAATGTCACTGCAGTTTTCAGAGTTTGACACTGCAGATTTCATCAAGTCTTGTCACTCCAGATTTTACCCTCTCCTCAGTGAGTATCATTCAGAGGTCTGAACTGAGAGCAGTCAGATGGATGATACAACTCATCCGGGTTTTCCAGGAAGGAGAAGCTTTTCAAGATAAATATTTCCTACCCAAGTTACAACCTTAAAATAACACTGCTCATTTAGTTTCCTAAATAACGCCACTATCAGTAACTTCTTCCAAAGCCCGACTCTCTTAGCTATTATTTTTTTTGTCTAGAAAATACGAAATTGTCCAACGAATGCGCTTAGAACAAGACTCTGATTCCGGACTTTGAGGTTACATCACTGCTAACCATCCATAAGGGTTCATTGACATGGGAAAGAATTTTTTTTTTAGGGGGGGCGGGAAGGCAAGACGATTTTGATTTGTTAATGAACTTGCTACGCGACTCTTCTTTATGGATCTTCCAGACTCTGTGCTTCCAATCTGGTTTATCTTCTTCCAGACTATGTACTTCCAGTCCGGTTTATCTTCTTCCAGACTCTGTACTTCCAGTCTATTTTATTTTCTTCCAGACTATGTACTTCCAGTCCGGTTTATCTTCTTCCAGATTCTGTACTTCCAGTCTATTTTATCTTCTTCCAGACTATGTACTTCCAGTCCGGTTTATCTTCTTCCAGATTCTGTACTTCCAATCTTCCAGACTCTGTACTTCAGTCCGGGTTATCTTCTTCCAGCAAGGAGTCAGAACACTGTTATTGTTCCAGTCATCTCTTCAAACTTCCTGGAAGGAGGTCTTGTTGTTCCAGCCAACAGTTTCACCCAGGTAGGTAGGTAGGTAGGTAGGCAGGATTTACACAGCCGCAGACTGAGAGCCGAAGCAGCTTCAAACAGTCCAATCCGGTTTACAGGGGGAAAAAAGGTTATAGTGTTGTAAACTCTTAAGCTGAGTTTACTCTGTTCCAGGATGCTTTCCGATCGGCAATACAGAGGTCAAGTGCCCGCAGGTAACGGTACATAAAATGTCATATGGTACTGGGGTGATATCTTTTTGTGGTGGTCCACGGGACGTCCAGGAATGCTCGGTGGGTGGGTATGACGGCCCTGGAAAGAGACTGGTCCTGGGCCGTGTTGTGAGGTCCAGATTGTAACCCGGAGACAATTTAGGAGTGTTGGGAGGGAGGTTGTTTGAAGAGGTTACACTGTGAGAGGTACCATTCTGACTTTATGGATGAGATTGGGATGTTGTGTTCATGTCCCCGGGGTTATTTGATAAGGTTCTGGGGTTGTAGTTATGATTTTGACTTATTAAATAGATCCGTAGCAGTGTGTAGTAATTGTTTGTTTAGTTGTGGGGGGATTTTAACCATGTGTTTGTTAGGTAAGCTGACGAGATCACAATTGTAATGTTAAAGTTGTGAAAAGAAAGCCTTGCTAACACTTTATTTTGAATTTGTAAATTGTATGTTGTACAATAGACGGCTATCGTGTGTACGAGAGTTGTGTAAGTGTGAGTGAGATATTCTGGATTTACGTGAAGTGAAGCTTGTGAAGTGATCTTATCAAGAGTGTACTTTATAGCCTGGAGTGGTGACCCAACAAAAGCCATATATAGGAACCAGGCATAAATTTTAAATGTTGATGCCGTAAACCAATACATTCTCGATTCCCTGACGTATAATTAAACTGGCAGATATACACCTCTCGGTGTATATTCACACTGAGAGAGACACACCTCTCAGTGTATATATACAGTGAGAGATACACACCTCTCAGTGTATATATACAGTGAGAGATACACACCTCTCAGTGTATATATACAGTGAGAGATACACACCTCTCAGTGTATATATACAGTGAGAGAGACACACCTCTCAGTGTATATATACAGTGAGAGATACACACCTCTCAGTGTATATATACAGTGAGAGATACACACCTCTCAGTGTATATACCCTGGTGTTTAACGCGGGTCACTTCAAGATTCCCTCCACAAGGAAAAATAATTATTATGATGCACATAAACTAACGTAGCAACAATAACGTAGCAACAACACTAACATAGCAACAACACTAACGTAGCAACAATAACATAGCAACAACACTAACGTAGCAACAATAACGTAGTAACAACACTATCGTAGCAACACTAACGTAGCAACAACACTAACATAGCAACAACACTAACATAGCAACAACACTAACGTAGCAACAATAACATAGCAACAACGCTAACGTAGCAACAATAACATAGCAACAACACTAACGTAGCAACAATAACGTAGTAACAACACTAACGTAGCAACAACACTAACGTAGCAACACTAACATAGCAACAACACTAACGTAGCAACAATAACATAGCAACAACACTAACGTAGCAACAATAACGTAGTAACAACACTATCGTAGCAACACTAACGTAGCAACAATACCGTAGCAACAACACTAACGTAGCAACAATAACGTAGCATAACACTAGCGTAGCAACAATAACGTAGCACCGACACGAACGTAGCAACAATAACGTAGCAACAGTAACGTAGCAACAGTAACGTAGCAATAACACTGTCGTGGCAACTATAACGTAGCAACAATAACGTAGCAACAATAACGTAGCAACAGTAACGTAGCAATAACACTGTCGTGGCAACTATAACGTAGCAACAACACTAACGTAGTAACAATAACGTAGCAACAACACTAACGTTGTAACAATAACGTAGCAATAACACTAGCGTAGCAACAATAACGTAGCACCAACACGAACGTAGCAACAATAACGTAGCAACAGTAACGTAGCAATAACACTGTCGTGGCAACTATAACGTAGCAACAGTAACGTAGCAATAACACTGCCATGGCAACTATAACGTAGCAACAATAACGTAGCAACAATAACGTAGCAATAACACTAGCGTAGCAACAATAACGTAGCACCAACACGAACGTAGCAACAATAACGTAGCAACAGTAACGTAGCAATAACACTGCCATGGCAACTATAACGTAGCAACAATAACGTAGCAACAACACTAACGTAGCAACAATAACGTAGCAACAGTAACGTAGCAATAACACTGTCATGGCAACTATAACGTAATAACAATAACGTAGCAACAACACTAACGTAGCAACAATAACGTAGCAACAACACTAACGTAGCAACAATAACGTAGCAACAGTAACGTAGCAATAACACTGTCATGGCAACTATAACGTAGTAACAATAACGTAGCAACAACACTAACGTAGCAACAATAACGTAGCAACAGTAACGTAGCAATAACACTGCCATGGCAACTATAACGTAGCAACAATAACGTAGCAACAACACTAACGTAGCAACAATAACGTAGCAACAGTAACGTAGCAATAACACTGTCATGGCAACTATAACGTAGTAACAATAACGTAGCAACAACACTAACGTAGCAACAATAACGTAGCAACAACACTAACGTAGCAACAATAACGTAGCAACAACACTAACGTAGCAACAATAACGTAGCAACAACACTAACGTAGCAACAATAACGTAGCAACAGTAACGTAGCAATAACACTGTCGTGGCAACTATAACGTAGCAACAATAACGTAGCAACAACACTAACGTAGTAACAATAACGTAGCAACAACACTAACGTAGTAACAATAACGTAGCAACAACACTAACGTAGTAACAATAACGTAGCAACAACACTAACGTTGTAACAATAACGTAGCAACAACACTAACGTAGTAACAATAACGTAGCAACAACACTAACGTAGTAACAATAACGTAGCACCAACACCAACAACAACATTAACGGTGTGGATCACTAAGGTAGTGACAGGTCTCTGTCACCTGACAAAACAAATCAATGAGTTTTCTTGTAAGAAGACCAGCCTCGAGAGACATTATTCCTGTTTCTTCTGACTACCAAAACACCATCACTAAGATTGATATTTTGGGTACCCCTGGCCTCACCATCGTCCATGCTGATGCCCACTAAGGTATCCGGTACCCGTGAGGGGGTATTGTTGTCTCAGGGCACTGGTATCTGTGGTGAACGTTTCTCACGTCAAAACGTATCACAGGCATCACTGCATTACATACATGAAGGTCAGATAACATTGTCAGACTCTGCTCCTCTGGTTCTGCTCGATAGTATCGGAAATATCTTGTGGCACGATATCACAAGACACTTGCTCCGTATCACATGTCTGCCTGACCAGCCGGGGTGTGGTTCGTATGTTAGATCGCGTGCGGCCAGCAGTAACAGACTGGTTGATCAGTCCCTGATCCACCACGAGGCCTGGTCATGGACCAGGCCGCGGGGGCGTTGACCCCCGGAACACCCTTCAGTAGTTACTTGTTCGTAATTACCTATTGGAGTTTGCCGGGGATGGGCTCTAGTTCTTGGTCTCCCCAACACTGACAGTAAGTCATATCTGGGTAGCATATTATACCCTAGATAGTATACCATACCGTGGACAGCGTACCATACCCTGAACAGAGTACCATATCCTGGGTAGCATACCTTCCGGCCCGGGGCACCAAATATGGGCAGGATGTCGGTGTGAGCGTCTGGGGTGATGTCCGTTAGAGGTCGTGGAAGGTCGTGTACACACACACACACGCACATACAGGTACGACAAAGCTCATGGAGCAGGGAGAGAGTGGACCTAGTAGCGACCAGCGAAGAGGCGGGGCCAGGAGCTGTGAATCGATCCCTGCAGCCACAAATAGGTGAGTACACACACACACATACACACATA
>NC_091365.1:7942435-7974935 GCF_038502225.1 Cherax quadricarinatus
ACAATTAGGTGAGTACAATTAGGTGAGTACACACACACACCACACACACACCACACACACACACACACACACCACACACACACACCACACACACACACCACACCACACACACACACACACCACACATACACACCCCACACACACACCACACACACACACACCACACACACCACACACACACACACACACACACACCACACACACCACACACACACACCACACACACACACACACACGCACATACACACACACACATGTAGTCCCAATCTTTAAAAAAGGAGACAGACATGAAGCATTAAACTACAGACCAGTGTCACTGACATGTATAGTATGCAAAATCATGGAGAAGATTATCAGGAGAAGAGTGGTGGAACACCTAGAAAGGAATGATCTCATCAACAGCAGCCAACATGGTTTCAGGGACGGGAAACCTGTGTCATAAACCTACTGGAGTTCTATGACATGGTGACAGCAGTAAGACAAGAGAGAGAGGGATGGGTGGATTGCATATTCTTGGACTGCAAGAAGGCGTTTGACACAGTTCCACACAAGAGATTGGTGCAAAAACTGGAGGACCAAGCAGGGATAACAGGGAAGGCACTACAATGGATCAGGGAATACTTGTCAGGAAGACAGCAGCGAGTCATGGTACGTGGCGAGGTGTCAGAGTGGGCACCTGTGACCAGCGGGGTCCCACAGGGGTCAGTCCTAGGACCAGTGCTGTTTCTGGTATTTGTGAACGACATGAGGGAAGGAATAGACTCTGAGGTGTCCCTGTTTGCAGATGACGTGAAGTTGATGAGAAGAATTCACTCGATCAAAGACCAGGCAGAACTACAAAGGGATCTGGACAGGCTGCAGACCTGGTCCAGCAATTGGCTCCTGGAGTTCAATCCCACCAAGTGCAAAGTCATGAAGATTGGGGAAGGGCAAAGAAGACCGCAGACGGAGTACAGTCTAGAGGGCCAGAGACTACAAACCTCACTCAAGGAAAAAGATCTTGGGGTGAGTATAACACCAGGCACATCTCCTGAAGCGCACATCAATCAAATAACTGCTGCAGCATATGGGCGCCTAGCAAACCTCAGAACAGCATTCCGACATCTTAATAAGGAATCGTTCAGGACCCTGTACACCGTGTACGTTAGGCCCATATTGGAGTATGCGGCACCAGTTTGGAACCCACACCTAGCCAAGCACGTGAAGAAACTAGAGAAAGTGCAAAGGTTTGCAACAAGACTAGTCCCAGAGCTAAGAGGTATGTCCTACGAGGAGAGGTTAAGGGAAATCAACCTGACGACACTGGAGGACAGGAGAGATAGGGGGGACATGATAACGACATACAAAATACTGAGAGGAATTGACAAGGTGGACAAAGACAGGATGTTCCAGAGATTGGACACAGTAACAAGGGGACACAGTTGGAAGTTGAAGACACAGATGAATCACAGGGATGTTAGGAAGTATTTCTTCAGCCACAGAGTAGTCAGTAAGTGGAATAGTTTGGGAAGCGATGTAGTGGAGGCAGGATCCATACATAGCTTTAAGCAGAGGTATGATAAAGCTCACGGTTCAGAGAGAGTGACCTAGTAGCGATCAGTGAAGAGGCGGGGCCAGGAGCTCGGACTCGACCCCCGCAACCTCAACTAGGTGAGTACACACCCACACACACCCTCCACCACTTGACACAAACACGTACCCCCCCTCCCCTAACCACCCCTCCCCCTTCCCTAACCACCTCACCTTAGCCACCTACCCCTCCCCCAAACCTCCTAACCCCTCCCCAAACCGTCTAACCCCCCCAACTACCTCCCTCCCTCCAATAACCATCCTCCCCCTCCCCCATAACCATCCATTCCCTCTCTCCCTCAGACCATCTAACCCCCTCCCCAACTATCTCTACCCCTCCAATAACCATCCTCCCCCTCCCCCACAACCATCCATCCCCTCTCCTCCTAACCATCTATTCCCCTCCCCCTAACCACCCGTCCCCCCTTCTGTGGAGCAACGGGGGAACCTAGAACCAGGATGAGGACAAGGGGCTCCAAGGACGAATCTGGGAGGGAGGAATGGGAGGTAGAGCTCAAAAAAAGGGAGGAAGACTGGGGAAGGAGACTAGATGAGCTGGAAAGGAAGATGGAAGAGAGGTTAGCAGCAGAATGCAGAAGGTGGAAGCAACAGGCCACAGCAGCAGAAATCAAGATAGAGAGATTGGAAGAGGAGCTGAGACATCTGAAACAGCACAGAGATATTACAGAAGTAGCATCGGCAATGGCTACATCAAACACAGACAACAGGTCTGAAGGAAGCATGGAAACTAAACTGTATACAGAGGTCCTGTCAAACCCACATGGGGCCAAAACAAAGGCAGGGAGCACACTAGGACAGAATTAGAGGTTGGAAGACATTAAAGGAACTAGGACATGTGCAAGGACCTTACCAGATACCTGTGGGGGCCAGGAACAGGTGAGCAGGAAGGACAAACCAAGAAGCATAGGGGCCATAACTAGGGAAGGGACTGAAGGAAGGAACACTCCACAGGAAGAAACTAAAACACATCAGAGGATGCAGTGGGAGTCACAGTGGGAGGTGGAAAGGGAGAGATCCGTGTTTGTCTATGGGCTAGACAAAGCTAAAGGGGAAACTTATGATGAAAGAAAGCAGGAGGAGAAAAAAGCGATTGAAGATATCATGAAGGTGATAGGCGAGGGGGACATGACCCAGGTGGCAAATTTTCGGAGAATTGGGTGGTTCACAAAGAAAAGGAATCGGCCTCTCAAAGTAATTTTCAAGGCAGAATCAACCCGAACCATGATCCTGCAGGAGAAAGCATTTCTGAGAGGCAGGCAAGCAGGAGTTCCGGAGTGTATACCTCGATCGAGACAGAACACAGGACGAAAGGAAGACGATGGAAGAGAGAGTTCAAAAACGAAAGGAGAAATGGGAGGAAATGAAAAAGGAGAGCAGAATAACCCAGGATCAAATGGAAGGACAAGCACACCCCCCAGAAACACCTGCAGAAGGACTCTAGCCACGACACCCCCAAGGCAACTGAACAATCCAAACCAACCATCACACACCGATCCCTCTGTTTCCACCCCCCGCACCACAGTTACAGTATTAGAACAGAAGTTGAAGGTTTGGTACACAAATGCAGATGGATTAACGAATAAACATGAGGAATGGCAAGAAAGAATCAATGAGAAGTCCCCAGACATCATAGCAGTTACAGAAACAAAACTCATGGAGACAATAACAGATCCAATCTTCCCACCAGGATACCAAATCATGAGGAAAGATAGAAGGGGCAGGGGGGGGGGTAGGTGGGGTTGCTCTGCTCGTAAAAAACAGATGGAAATTCGAGAAAATGGAAGGCATAGATGAGACGAGAGAAAGAGACTACATAGCAGGTACACTTCGGTCTGGAGAACACAAAGTGGTCATTGCAGTGATGTATAATCCATCACAGAACTGCAGGAGGCCAAGAGAGGAATATGAAGAGAGCATCAGAGCAATGGTGGACACACTTGCTGAGGTGGCAAGAAGAGCTCATTCCAGCAGAGCAAAGTTGCTGGTTATGGGGGATTTCAACCACAGGGAGATTGACTGGGAAAACCTGGAGCCACATGGGGGTCCCGAAACATGGAGAGCCAGGATGTTGGACGTGGTGCTGGAAAACCTCATGCACCAACATGTTAAGGACACTACCAGAGTGAGAGGGGAGGATGAACCAGCAAGATTGGACCTTGTGTTCACCCTGGGCAGCTCAGACATTGAGGACATCAGGTATGAGAGTCCCCTAGGAGCTAACGACCACATGGTTCTGTGCTTTGAATACATAGAGCTGCAAGTGGAGAGAATAACAGGAGTTGAATGGGAAAAGCCTGACTATAAAAGAGGGGACTACATAGGGTTGAAGAACTTCCTGCGGGAGGTCCAGTGGGACAGAGAACTGGCAGGAAAGCCACTAAATGAAATGATGGAATATGTAACAACAAAATGCAAGGAGGCAGTGGAAAAGTTTATTCCCAAGGGCAACAGTAACAACAGGAAGACCAGAACGAGCCCCTGGTTTACCCGACGGTGTAAGGAGGCAAAAACAAAGTGCAATAGAGAATGGAAAAAGTACAGAAGGCAGAGAACACACGAAAATAGGGAGATCAGTCGCAGAGCCAGGAATGAGTATGCACAGGTAAGGAGGGAGGCCCAGCGACAGTATGAAAATGACATAGCATCAAGAATCAAGACTGACCCGAAACTGTTGTATAGCCACATCAGGAGGAAGACAACAGTCAAAGACCAGGTGATCAGATTAAGGACAGAAGGTGAAGAACTCACAAGAAATGATCAGGAGGTATGTGAGGAGCTGAACAGGAGATTTAAGGAAGTTTTTACAGTAGAGACAGGAAGGGCTGTGGGAAGACAGCACAGAAGGGAACATCAAGAGGGAATATACCAACAAGTGTTGGATGACATACGAACAACTGAGGAGGAGGTGAAGAAGCTCTTAAGTGACCTTGACACCTCAAAGTCGATGGGACCGGACAACATCTCCCCATGGGTCCTTAGAGAAGGAGCAGAGATGCTGTGCGTTCCTCTAACCACAATCTTCAACACATCCCTTGAAACTGGGCAACTACCTGAGAAATGGAAGACAGCTAATGTAGTCCCCATATTTAAGAAAGGAAACAGAAACGAGGCACTAAACTACAGACCTGTGTCTCTGACATGTATTGTGTGCAAAGTCATGGAGAAGATTATCAGGAGGAGAGTGGTCGAACACCTGGAAAGGAACAAGATTATAAATGAAAACCAGCATGGGTTCATGGAAGGCAAATCCTGTATCACAAACCTCCTGGAGTTTTATGACAAGGTAACAGAAGTAAGACACGAGAGAGAGGGGTGGGTAGATTGCGTTTTCCTAGACTGCAGGAAGGCCTTTGACACAGTTCCCCACAAGAGATTAGTGCAGAAGCTGGAGGATCAGGCGCATGTAAAAGGGAGGGTACTGCAATGGATAAGGGAATACCTGACTGGGAGGCAGCAACGAGTCATGGTACATGAAGAGGTATCACAGTGGGCGCCTGTTACGAGCGGGGTCCCACAGGGGTCAGTTCTAGGACCAGTGCTATTTTTGATATATGTGAACGACATGATGGAAGGAATAGACTCTGAAGTGTCCCTGTTCGCAGATGACGTGAAGTTGATGAGAAGAATTAAATCGGACGAGGATGAGGCAGGACTGCAAAGAGACCTGGACAGGCTGGACATGTGGTCCAGTAACTGGCTTCTCGAATTCAATCCAGCCAAATGCAAAGTCATGAAGATTGGGGAGGGGCAAAGAAGACCGCAGACAGAGTATAGGCTAGGTGGACAAAGACTACAGACCTCACTCAGGGAGAAAGACCTTGGGGTGACCATAACACCGAGCACATCACCGGAGGCACACATCAACCAAATAACTGCTGCAGCATACGGGCGCCTGGCAAACCTGAGAATAGCGTTCCGATACCTTAATAAGGAATCGTTCAAGACACTGTACACTGTGTATGTTAGGCCCATACTGGAGTATGCAGCACCAGTCTGGAACCCACACCTGGTCAAGCACGTCAAGAAGTTAGAGAAAGTACAAAGGTTTGCAACAAGGCTAGTCCCAGAGCTCAAGGGAATGTCGTACGAGGAAAGGTTAAGGGAAATCGGACTGACGACACTGGAGGACAGAAGGGTCAGGGGAGACATGATAACGACATACAAGATACTGCGGGGAATAGACAAGGTGGACAGAGATAGGATGTTCCAGAGAGGGGACACAGGGACAAGGGGTCACAACTGGAAGCTGAAGACTCAGACGAGTCACAGGGACGTTAGGAAGTATTTCTTCAGTCATAGAGTTGTCAGCAAGTGGAATAGCCTAGCAAGTGAAGTAGTGGAGGCAGGAACCATACATAGTTTTAAGAAGAGGTATGACAAAGTTCAGGAAGCAGAGAGAGAGAGGATCCAGTAGCTGTCAGTGAAGAGGCGGGGCCAGTAGCTGAGTCTCGACCCCTGCAACCACAATTAGGTGAGTACAATTAGGTGAGTACACACACACACACACACACACACACACTTTAAGTAGGTAGCTGAATTACAGTTTTCTTTTGAATTCAACAAGTTCCATCTAAACTTCTCTGACTCACCGAAATCCACGACCTCATTACAGCTTCACACACTATATATATATATATATATATATATATATATATATATATATATATATATATATATATATATATATATATATATATATATATATATATATATATATATATATATATATATATATATATATAACTTGCCCATCATTATATGTTTGTTCTCATAGGCTCGGAGACCCTTGGCTCATGGGGAAAGAATGCATTTAAGTTCCTTAAGGAGCTAGGCAAAAGACCTATCAGGGTAACTAGAGATCCCAGGGCAGCTAGTTTTCTGTTCCAGCGACTCAGCGCTGCTGTTCAGAGGGGTAATGCCTGCTGTATTTTGGGCACGCGCCCCAGTTCTGAGGAGCTGGATGAGATTTTCGCATTATGAGTGACAAACATGTAATAATATGTACTAGACATGTATCTCTCACACCTCATGTACTGTATATGCCATCTTTATATCAACAACGTATGTGTTAAATTTTTTGTACCATATTATGTAATATATATACATATATATATATATATATATATATATATATATATATATATATATATATATATATATGTCGGGCCCACTAGGTAAAATTAGTCAATTAGCAATAACTCATTTAAAATTAAGTCCTTTCTAAAATTTTCTCTTATACCTTTAAAGATATATATTTTTAATTAATATTAATGTAAACATTTTTAATTTTGCTCCAAAAGAATCTTAGAAAACTTACCTAACCTTATTATAAGAAGAACAATTTATTTTAGCCTAACCCAACTAAATATATTTTAGATTTGTTTACAGTAATTTAATACTAAACAAACACAGTGAAATATATTTTTTTTCGTAAGGTTCAGAATGATTTTGGCAAAATTATTGCATACACAAATTTTCACTTGTCCTATATGGCAAGATGAGCGTTGCTATTTAAGCCAAGATCGCAAGTTCTGCCTATTCGGCACGACATATATATATATATATATATATATATATATATATATATATATATATATATATATATATATATATATATATATATATATATATATATATATATATATATATTAAGTAAAGTGTTACAATGAAGATGGTTATGGAAACATTTACTAAGGTTCAGCACAAGTTGAGAAGGATAGTGTATAGTGAGAGACTGACCACCTCAAACTTACTTCTTCAGGGCTTAGGGACTGAGAAGCTCATATCTGCCTGTCCACTACTTCTGTTGTCCCCTGTATTCAAGTGACCTCTACATTTCGACTGAAGAAGCCTGCTGAGCACGCGAAACGTTTCGTCAGTAAAGATACCAAACTGATGAACATCTATTGGTCTGATCGAATAGTGAATAGTACTTTAGAGAGTAGTAAATAAGAAACAACTATCGACTATAGCAGTGACAACACACACACACACACACACAAACACACACACACACACACACACACACACACACACACACACACACACACACACACACACACACACACACACACACACACACACACACACACACACACACCTGGTATTTGCCAGCTAGAGACATGAGAGGGTCTGCTGGTGTGAGGTGTTCCTAGAAGTAAAGTAATCTTCCCAGACTGCCCACCCTCACTCTGAAGCATCAGATGGCCGCAGCACCTTGTTAGCCAGACCAAGGATGGTCGACTCGTCGCTTGAGGGATCTGGCTCAGATGACATGCAGGATACTGTAGAATATGTCGAGGCAAGGATGAATGTTCCGTAAGAGAGACCAAAATGAGCCACACCTGTAAAAACACACACCTGTGTCTGGCGGTGGTAGTGGTGGTAACACTAGGTTATAAACAATAGTGTCTTTCCGGCTCATGGTGTCTGGCAAGGTGGTATTTGTGTCCAGTCATTGTGTCCAGTCATTGTGTCCTCAGATAACTACCTCATCGTGTCAGCGCGTTTACACCCGCCGGTAATTGTCTACACACACTGCTGCTACACCCCAGCCATTACACCCACCTGGCCAGCTACTCCTTCAAGATAACTCAATCTTACACACAGTTACAATCTTTCCAGTGAAGCTGCAAGCACTGCAGGCTCAGCACAAGCCGACTAATGGAAATAGAGATACTGGTGGCAGAGAATCCCTTTAAAACAACGTTTCGCAGAAGGCTGGGCTTTATCACCCCTCAAGGAAGGTTCCTTGATGTTGGTGAGGGGCTCTTGATTTAGGGAATTGGATCTGTGCTCCAGTTCCCCGAATTAAGCCTGAATGCCTTCCACATCCCCCCCCAGGCACTGTATAATCCTCCGGGTTTAGCGCTTCCCCCTTGATTATAATAATAATAATAATGGGCTTTATCACGTATACCGAAACGTGCAAATACGCTGTCTTATTAAAGCCTTTGAGCACTATGAGGTCAGGCTTGGAAGAAGACAGGTCACACATATGTTCGTGAAATTATGAGATCAAGTCTAGGTGAGGCAAAATCAAGGTCAGGTCTAGTACCCCTGAGAGTAATGAGGACAAGGTGACAACATTATTGCAATTCTTATATGAATCGTGAACAGTATGTGCAATAGCTGCAGCCGGCATAATAATAATAATAATAATAATAATAATAATAATAATAATAATAATAATAATAATAATAATAATAATAATAATAACAATAATAACAATAATAATAATAATAATAATAATAATAATCTTCATTTCTACAGGTACATGATGCAACTTATACGTTTCCTCAATAAAGATACCCAAGTGTTGCATTATGTGTCTAATTTATCAACTTGTCGGTTCTCTGAGCCATTTATCTACGTAGAATTTATCGCAACCAACACACAGTATACTGTGTACAGTGTGCTCCTGCTGTAGAAAGAGTTCTGGTTAAGTAAGACACATGTGCGGCAGTTTGGTATTGGTATCTCAGAACGTTCGGCTTATACAGTAGGCTTCTTCGGTCGAATACAGGAGAGGTCTAACATAGAGACAGCAGAAGCTGAGAAGTATAAATGAAGTGATCAGTCCGTCAGAGGAGGTTGTAGTGAAGCAGTCAGTCAGTCAGCCTGGAGATGTGTTCAGCCTCACTATCTCTAATACTGTCTTTTGCATTAACTACTTGTCGGTTTTGTATACTATTATGAATAGGTCTCAGTTCAGGGCTGCTAGTGAGCTCTTTGATAGTTCTGGTAGTAAGAACTGCTGCATCAAAGTTGGCTGTACGGTGACTCGTGGTGACGGTGATGGTGCGACGTGCTGACGGACAGAGTACACAGTGGTGACACACAGTTGTTTATTGAAGTTGGTAATGAGAGACTGAGTGACAGACAATTATTAGTATTATTACTACTATTACTACTACTAGTAGTAGTAGTGGTAGTGGTAGAGGTTTTTGGTTCTTCATTTTCTTTACTTTCTTATACTCTCCTTCATTTGATATTTTCCCTCTTCCTCTTCCTCCTCTTTCTCTTCCTGTTACTGGTGCTCCTGTTCCTCCTCTGTCAGTCTTCAATGTTCTTTGCCATTGTGATGATTCACCTGTCACTGTGTGTTGAGTTTCTGGAGTGACCTCACCACAGTAATACACAGCAGTGATGAGGCAACACACACATCACCATCTCTTTGGAACAACTTGCGATGTCAACACATTGACTGATGTTCTAGCAGCCAGATTTAGGCTTGGTTACTAGTACTGCTGGCAGTTTGACAGACTATCAGAAGTACTTGTCAGCCCTATAGTCACTAACTTGAATACTATGTGTTTAATTCATCACTTATTGAGGAATGTAGAGATAGACGGTATAAAAGCATATGCGATATGTGAAGATATCTTATTAATGGAAATAAGATACTACATATATTGAGCAAATGTCTTAAATTTGCTTGTAACAGATAAGACAATTGTAAATATAAATCCAGATGTACTTTTGTAAATCCTTTTGAGACCTAGTTCTTAGGCCTTTTTGTGAATCAGTATTGTGCGCTCTGTATGTATTCATATGAGGAGCACAATAAACTAGCTACTAACAACCACAGATGGATATGAGGTGCATAAACTAGTCGCTGTCATCCACAGGATGGATATAAGGTACACAATAATCTAGCTGTATCGCCAGAGAGACAAAAACATTGTTCTTGTTCAGTTTAGTTCAGCTGACAAGAACAGTGGCATTGCGCAGTCAAGGTCATCAAGAAGGAACAGTGTTCCTGTTCACACAAGTTCATTAATGAAGAACAGCGTTCCTGTTCACTCAAGTTTAACAGTGAAGAACAATGCCGTCGGTAACTCAAAGTTCAGCTGAGAACAAAATGTTCTCGTTCACTCAGTTTCAGCGGAGAGAACTCTTTGTTCTCTCGTGTTCAACAGGTAAAAAAAAGAACACCCGCTGCAGGCCACTTAAGTTCAACAAACCTCCAAATATTCCTTTAATGGATATTCACGAAAATCGAGCGAAGTTACAAGGCATCATTGTATTGCGCTTCCCGCTGCGTCATTCTTGCAGTTTCCCCGCCATATTTTTTTAATGGTCGCCTCGGGTATGAAAACGCCTCTGCCAAACCACATTAAAATCTCTTTTAATCTTCGAAACGAATGATTTTTAATGCGTGAACGATGTGTAATAAAATATTACGTAATGTAAATTATGGTCTGTGGTGAGAAAATGGTAACATTTTGCTCTGTAAGTGGGAAAAAAAATAAAATTTTGAAGAAGGGGGAATTCCACTGAAGACTTGGGTGTCATGGCGGCTGGGACGACGGTGGTTTTTCTTTTTACTTTAAATTCAAATTAAATAGTAAAGGCCGAAAGAAAAAAAAAATTATTATTATTTTTTTTGGAATGAATGTGGATTTTGTAAGTATATTGTCAAAAATAATAAAAACAGGAGGAGATGGTGTGTAGTGTGCCGGTCAGAAACTGCTGGAAAGAGTAAATATTTTCACTCTTTATTTTCCGTCTGAAGAATTCGTGGAGTGACGTCGACGGTTCCCGGTTGGAGCTCTTGTCTTGTTCTGGTGTTGATCTCACTGAGAGTGAACCACTCTGGACGAAGAGCACTGAGAGTAATGAGGTGCTGATATCGAAGAGTCCTGAGAGGCAAAGATGTGTTTACCTTGAACTTTGTGTTTACCCACGTAAGAGACTTGTATACTGCAGGTTCAGCCTGCCAGGTCCAACCTTCCAGGTCCAGCCTGCCAGGTCCAGCCTGCCAGGTCCAGCCTGCCAGGACCAGCCTGCCAGATCCAGCCTCCAAAGTCTAGCCTGCCAGGACTTCGGTCTGGCTTGGTTGGCCTTGTAACAACAGCACTAACACAACACTAACACCAGCCTCCTCTGCTTACACCAACCACTTACACCCTCCAGCCAGGGTGTAAGACCCCCACCTACCACTTATACCCTCCAGCCAGGGTGTAAGACCCCACCTATCACACCCTCCAGCCAGGGTGTAAGACCCCACCTACCACTTACACCCTCCAGCCTGGGTGTAAGACCCCACCTACCACTTACACCCTCCAGCCAGGGTGTAAGACCCCACCTACCAGTTACACCCTCCAGCCAGGGTGTAAGACTCCACCTACCACTTACACCCTCCAGCCAGGGTGTAAGACCCCACCTACCACTTACACCATCCAGCCAGGGTGTAAGACCCCACCTACCACTTACACCCTACAGCCAGGGTGTAAGACCCCACCTACCACTTACACCCTCCAGCCAGGGTGTAAGACCCCACCTGCCACTTACACCCTCCAGCCAGGGTGTAAGACCCTACCTACCACTTACACCCTCCAGCCAGGGTGTAAGACTCCACCTACCACTTACACCCTCCAGCCAGGGTGTAAGACCCCACCTACCACTTACACCCTCCAGCCAGGGTGTAAGACCCCACTTACACCATCCAGCCAGGGTGTAAGACCCCACCTACCACTTACACCCTCCAGCCAGGGTGTAAGACTCCACCTACCACTTACACCCTCCAGCCAGGGTGTAAGACCCCACCTACCACTTACACCCTCCAGCCAGGGTGTAAGACCCCACTTACACCATCCAGCCAGGGTGTAAGACCCCACCTACCACTTACACCATCCAGCCAGGGTGTAAGACCCCACCTACCACTTACACCCTACAGCCAGGGTGTAAGACTCCACCTAGCACTTACACTCTCCAGTCAGGGTGTAAGACCCCACCTACCACTTACACCCTCCAGCCAGGGTGTAAGACCCCACCTACCACTTACACCCTCCAGCCAGGGTGTAAGACTCCACCTACTACTTACACCCTCCAGCCAGGGTGTAAGACCCCACCTACCACTTACACACTCCAGCCAGGGTGTAAGACCCCACTTACACTCTCCAGCCAGGGTGTAAGACCCCACCTACCACTTACACCCTCCAGCCAGGGTGTAAGACTCCACCTACTACTTACACTCTCCAGCCAGGGTGTAATACCCCACCTACCACTTACACTCTCCAGCCAGGGTGTAAGACCCCACCTACCACTTACACCCTCCAGCCAGGGTGTAAGACTCCACCTACCACTTACACCCTCCAGCCAGGGTGTAAGACCCCACCTACCACTTGCACCAGCCAGGGTGTAAGACCCCACCTACCACTTACACCATCCAGCCAGGGTGTAAGACCCCACCTACCACTTACACCCTCCAGCCAGGGCGTAAGACTCCACCTACCACTTACACCCTCCAGCCAGGGTGTAAGACCCCACCTACCACTTACACCAGCCAGGGTGTAAGACCCCACCCACCACTTACACCATCCAGCCAGGGTGTAAGACCCCACCTACCACTTACACCCTCCAGCCAGGGTGTAAAACCCCACCTACCACTTACACCCTCCAGCTAGGGGTGTAAGACTCCACCTAGCACTTACACTCTCCAGTCAGGGTGTAAGACCCCACCTACCACTTACACCCTCCAGCCAGGGTGTAAGACCCCACCTACCACTTACACCCTCCAGCCAGGGTGTAAGACTCCACCTACCACTTACACTCTCCAGCCAGGGTGTAAGACCCCACCTACCACTTACACCCTCCAGCCAGGGTGTAAGACCCCACCTACCACTTACACTCTCCAGCCAGGGTGTAAGACCCCACCTACCACTTACACCCTCCAGCCAGGGTGTAAGACTCCACCTACCACTTACACTCTCCAGCCAGGGTGTAAGACCCCACCTACCACTTACACTCTCCAGCCAGGGTGTAAGACCCCACCTACCACTTACACCCTCCAGCCAGGGTGTAAGACTCCACCTACCACTTACACTCTCCAGCCAGGGTGTAAGACCCCACCTACCACTTACACTCTCCAGCCAGGGTGTAAGACCCCACCTACCACTTACACCCTCCAACCAGGGTGTAAGACCCCACCGACCACTTACACCCTCCAGCCAGGGTGTAAGACCGCACCTACCACTTACACTCTCCAGCCAGGGTGTAAGACCCCACCTACCACTTACACCCTCCAGCCAGGGTGTAAGACTCCACCTACCACTTACACCCTCCAGCCAGGGTGTAAGACCCCACCTACCAGTTACACCCTCCAGCCTCCACCTACCACTTACACCCTCCAGCCAGGGTGTAAGACCCCACCTACCACTTACACCCTCCAGCCAGGGTGTAAGACCCCACCTACCACTTACACCCTCCAGCCAGGGTGTAAGACCCCACCTACCACTTACACCCTCCAGCCAGGGTGTAAGACCCCACCTACCACTTACACTCTCCAGCCAGGGTGTAAGACCCTACCTACCACTTACACCGCTTCTTACGTACAGTTTCTGACGTACTTGACTCCTTAGGCGTACTAAACATAAGAAGGGAGGAACACTGCAGGAGGCCTACCGGCCCATACTTAGCAAGTCCTTGTCAAACCCAAACCCACTAAAAAATACTGATGTAACGTTTTACCACACAGTGGCTTCATCAGTCCAATACTAAGAGGAACGGTGTAAAGAGAGGAGGAGTTTGAAATAATCAGTCCCTCAACCTGGCATCAGTGTGTTGAGTTGCACAAGTGTCTTCTTTCTAAACCATTTATCACATAGACTGAAGTAGTTTCATTGTCGTATCTAGTTGTGAAGTTGTGTATTGTAGTTTGTGTCTCCTGTGTTGTTATGTAACTTATGCCAGGTTGTTGCTAGACTTACGTTGTGGTCAATGTTAGTGTTTCTTTGGGAAATATTGTATAGTATTTGTATGTTGTGATTAGCAGACGGTGATTCGAGCCTTCACAGGTGGTAGTGGTAATGATGGTGGTGATGTGATGGTGGTAGTGATGGTGGTGGTGATGTTCGGGGTGATGGTGGTGGTGATGGTGGTGGTGAAGTTGGGGGTGATGGTGGTGGTGATGGTGGTGATGGTGGTGGTGACCATCTGTGTGGCAGTGAGACAGCTATTTGGTCACAGCCCAGCCCATGGCAATACCCTCCAGCCCAGCCCATGGGCACTCCCCTCTAGCCCAGCCCATGGGCACTACCCTCCAACCCATGGGGGCTACCTTCCAACCCATGGCACTACCCTCCAGCCCAGCCCATAGCACTACCCTCCAGCCCAGCCCATGGACAATCCCCTCTAGCCCAGCCCATGGGCACTACCCTCCAGCCCATGGGGGCTACCTTCCAACCCATGGGGGCTACCTTCCAACCCATGGGCACTGCCCTCCAGCCCAGCCCATGGGCACTACCCTCCAGCCCAGCCCATGGGCACTCCCCTCTAGCCCAACCCATGGGCACTACCCTCCAGCCCATGGGGGCTACCTTCCAACCCATGGGGGCTACCTTCTAACCCATGGGCACTGCCCTCCAGCCCAGCCCTTGGGCACTACCCTCCAGCCCAACCCAATGGGACTACCCTCCAGCCCAGCCCATGGGCACTCCCCTCTAGCCCAGCCCATGGGCACTACCCTCCAGCCCATGGGGGCTACCTTCCAACCCATGGGCACTACCCTCCAGCTCAGACCATGGGCACTACCCTACAGCCCAACCCAATGGCACTACCCTCCAGCCCAGCCCATGGGCACTCCCCTCTAGCCCAGCCCATGGGCACTACCCTCCAGCCCATTGGGACTACCTTCCAAACCATGGGCACTACCCTCCAGCCCAGCCCATGGGCACTACCCTCCAGCCCATGGGGGCTACCTTCCAACCCATGGGGGCTACCTTCCAACCCATGGGCACTGCCCTCCAGCCCAGCCCATGGGCACTACCCTCCAGCCCAGCCCATGGGCACTCCCCTCTAGCCCAGCCCATGGGCACTACCCTCCAGCCCATGGGGGCTACCTTCCAACCCATGGGGGCTACCTTCCAACCCATGGGCACTGCCCTCCAGCCCAGCCCTTGGGCACTACCCTCCAGCCCAGCCCACGGGCACTACTCTCCAGCCCAGCCCACGGGCACTACTCTTCAGCCCAGCCCACGGGCACGACCCACCTTAACGACACGTTCTCAGCACCGGGTCCTAAGACAGAATGCGGATGTAAACACATTAACTCACCACTCTTACTTCCTCTCACCACTCTTACTTCCTCTCACAACTCTTACTTCCTCTCACCACTCTTACGTCCTCTCACAACTCTTACTTCCTCTCACCACTCTTACTTCCTCTCACCACTCTTACTTCCTCTCACCACTCTTACTTCCTCTCACCACTCTTACTTCCTCTCACCACTCTTACTTCCTCTCACCACTCTTACTTCCTCTCACCACTCTTACTTCCTCTCACCACTCTTACTTCCTCTCACAACTCTTACTTCCTCTCACCACTCTTCCTCTCACCACTCTTACTTCCTCTCTTACTTCCTCTCACACTCTTACTTCCTCTCACAACTCTTACTTCCTCTCACCACTCTTACTTCCTCTCACAACTCTTACTTCCTCTCACCACTCTTACTTCCTCTCACAACTCTTACTTCCTCTCACTACTCTTACTTCCTCTCACCACTCTTACTTCCTCTCACCACTCTTACTTACTCTCACTTACTTCCTCTCACCACTCTTCTCTCTTACTTCCTCTCACAACTCTTACTTCCTCTCACAACTCTTACTTCCTCTCACAACTCTTACTTCCTCTCACACCACTCTTACTTCCTCTCACACACTCTTACTTCCTCTCACAACTCTTACTTCCTCTCACAACTCTTACTTCCTCTCACTCTTACTCTTACTTCCTCACTTCCTCTCACTACTCTTACTTCCTCTCACAACTCTTACTTCCTCTCACAACTCTTACTTCCTCTCACACTCTTACTCTTACTTCCTCTCACCACTCTTACTTCCTCTCACCACTCTTACTTCCTCTCACTCTTCCTCCACCTTACTCTTACTTCCTCTCACAACTCTTACTTCCTCTCACTTTCTCTCAACTCTTACTCTTACTTCCTCTCACAACTCTTACTTCCTCTCACAACTCTTACTTCCTCTCACCACTCTTACTTCCTCTCACCACTCTTACTTCCTCTCACCACTCTTACTTCCTCTCACAACTCTTACTTCCTCTCACAACTCTTACTTCCTCTCACAACTCTTACTTCCTCTCACACCACTCTTACTTCCTCTCACAACTCTTACTTCCTCTCACAACTCTTACTTCCTCTTCCTCTCTCACAACTCGTACTTCCTCTCACCACTCTTACTTCCTCTCACCACTCTTACTTCCTCTCACCACTCTTACTTCCTCTCACAACTCTTACTTCCTCTCTCACTCTTACTTCCTCTCACAACTCTTACTTCCTCTCACCACTCTTACTTCCTCTCACCACTCTTACTTCCTCTCACCACTCTTACTTCCTCTCACAACTCTTACTTCCTCTCACAACTCTTACTTCCTCTCACAACTCTTACTTCCTCTCACCACTCTTACTTCCTCTCACCACTCTTACTTCCTCTCACAACTCTTACTTCCTCTCACAACTCTTACTTCCTCTCACAACTCTTACTTCCTCTCACCACTCTTACTTCCTCTCACAACTCTTACTTCCTCTCACAACTCTTACTTCCTCACTCTTACTTCCTCTCTCACTCTTACTTCCTTTCTCACGCTTACTTCCTCTCTCACTCTTACTTCCTCTCTCACTCTTACTTCCTCTCTCACTCTTACTTCCTCTCTCTTACTTCCTCTCTCACTCTTACTTCCTCTCTCACTCTTCCTCTCTCACTCTTACTTCCTCCCTCACTCTTACTTCCTCACTCTTACTTCCTCTCTCACTCTTACTTCCTCTCACAACTCTTACTTCTCTCACCACTCACACACTCTTACTTCCTCTCACAACTCTTACTCTCCTACTCTTACTTCCTCTCACAACTCTTACTTCCTCTACTTTACAACTCTTACTTCCTCTCACCACTCTTACTTCCTCTCACTACTCTTACTTCCTCTCACCACTCTTACTTCCTCTCACAACTCTTACTTCCTCTCACAACTCTTACTTCCTCTCACCACTCTTACTTCCTCTCACAACTCTTACTTCCTCTCACAACTCTTACTTCCTCTCACAACTCTTACTTCCTCTCACAACTCTTACTTCCTCTCACAACTCTTACTTCCTCTCACAACTCTTACTTCCTCTCACCACTCTTACTTCCTCTCACCTCTCTTACTTCCTCTCACAACTCTTACTTCCTCTCACCACTCTTACTTCCTCTCACAACTCTTACTTCCTCTCACAACTCTTACTTCCTCTCACCACTTACTTCCTCTCACATCTCTTACTTCCTCTTACAACTCTTACTTCCTCTCACTACTCTTACTTCCTCTCACAACTCTTACTTCCTCTCACCACTCTTACTTCCTCTCACAACTCTTACTTCCTCTCACCACTCTTACTTCCTCTCACCACTCTTACTTCCTCTCACCACTCTTACTTCCTATCACAACTCTTACTTCCTCTCACCACTCTTACTTCCTCTCACCACTCTTCCTCTCACCACTCTTACTTCCTCTCACAACTCTTACTTCCTCTCACCACTCTTACTTCCTCTCACCACTCTTACTTCCTCTCACCACTCTTACTTCCTCTCACAACTCTTACTTCCTCTCACTAATCTTACTTCCTCTCACAACTCTTACTTCCTCTCACCACTCTTACTTCCTCTCACAACTCTTACTTCCTCTCACTACTCTTACTTCCTCTCACAACTCTTACTTCCTCTCACAACTCTTACTTCCTCTCACCACTCTTACTTCCTCTCACAACTCTTACTTCCTCTCACCACTCTTACTTCCTCTCACAACTCTTACTTCCTCTCACTACTCTTACTTCCTCTCACAACTCTTACTTCCTCTCACAACTCTTACTTCATCTCACTACTCTTACTTCCTCTCACCACTCTTACTTCCTCTCACCACTCTTACTTCCTCTCACCACTCTTCCTCTCACCACTCTTACTTCCTCTCACAACTCTTACTTCCTCTCACTACTCTTACTTCCTCTCACCACTCTTACTTCCTCTCACCACTCTTACTTACTCTCACAACTCTTACTTCCTCTCACTACTCTTACTTCCTCTCACAACTCTTACTTCCTCTCACCACTCTTACTTCCTCTCACAACTCTTACTTCTCTCACTACTCTTACTTCCTCTCACAACTCTTACTCACAACTCTTACTTCCTCTCACCCTTACTTCCTCTCTCACCACTCTTACTTCCTCTCACCACTCTTACTTACTCTCACAACTCTTACTTCCTCTCACTACTCTTACTTCCTCTCACAACTCTTACTTCCTCTCACCACTCTTACTTCCTCTCACAACTCTTACTTTCTCTCACTACTCTTACTTCCTCTCACAACTCTTACTTCCTCTCACAACTCTTACTTCCTCTCACCACTCTTACTTCCTCTCACAACTCTTACTTCCTCTCACTACTCTTACTTCCTCTCACAACTCTTACTTCCTCTCACCACTCTTACTTCCTCTCACAACTCTTACTTCCTCTCACAACCCTTCCTCTTACTACTCTTACTTCCTCTCACAACTCTTACTTCCTCTCACTACTCTTACTTCCTCTCACCACTCTTACTTCCTCTCACTGCTCTTACTTCCTCTCACAACTCTTACTTCCTCTCACCACTCTTACTTCCTCTCACTACTCTTACTTCCTCTCACCACTCTTACTTCCTCTCACAACTCTTACTTCCTCTCACAACCCTTACTTCCTCTCACAACTCTTACTTCCTCTCACCACTCTTACTTCCTCTCACCACTCTTACTTCCTCTCACAACTCTTACTTCCTCTCACTACTCTTACTTCCTCTCACCACTCTTACTTCCTCTCACTACTCTTACTTCCTCTCACAACTCTTACTTCCTCTCACGACTCTTACTTCCTCTCACCACTCTTACTTCCTCTCACTACTCTTACTTCCTCTCACAACTCTTACTTCCTCTCACAACCGTTACTTCCTCTCACAACCGTTACTTCCTCTCACCACTCTTACTTCCTCTCACTACTCTTACTTCCTCTCACAACTCTTACTTCCTCTCACTACTCTTACTTCCTCTCACTACTCTTACTTCCTCTCACAACTCTTACTTCCTCTCACTACTCTTACTTCCTCTCACCACTCTTACTTCCTCTCACAACTCTTACTTCCTCTCACTACTCTTACTTCCTCTCACTACTCTTACTTCCTCTCACTACTCTTACTTCCTCTCACAACTCTTACTTCCTCTCACAACTCTTACTTCCTCTCACTACTTTTACTTCCTCTCACTACTCTTACTTCCTCTCACAACTCTTACTTCCTCTCACTACTCTTACTTCCTCTCACTACTCTTA
This sequence comes from Cherax quadricarinatus, assembly GCF_038502225.1. Lineage (NCBI taxonomy): Eukaryota > Metazoa > Arthropoda > Malacostraca > Decapoda > Parastacidae > Cherax > Cherax quadricarinatus. Next base: position 7,962,367 of record NC_091365.1, read on the forward strand.
CTTCCTCTCACTACTCTTACTTCCTCTCACCACTCTTACTTCCTCTCACAACTCTTACTTCCTCTCACAACTCTTACTTCCTCTCACTACTCTTACTTCCTCTCACCACTCTTACTTCCTCTCACAACTCTTACTTCCTCTCACTACTCTTACTTCCTCTCACTACTCTTACTTCCTCTCACTACTCTTACTTCCTCTCACAACTCTTACTTCCTCTCACAACTCTTACTTCCTCTCACTACTTTTACTTCCTCTCACTACTCTTACTTCCTCTCACAACTCTTACTTCCTCTCACTACTCTTACTTCCTCTCACTACTCTTACTTCCTCTCACTACTCTTACTTCCTCTCACCACTCTTACTTCCTCTCACAACTCTTACTTCCTCTCACAACTCTTACTTCCTCTCACCACTCTTACTTCCTCTCACAACTCTTACTTCCTCTCACAACTCTTACTTCCTCTCACCACTCTTACTTCCTCTCACAACTCTTACTTCCTCTCACAACTCTTACTTCCTATCACCACTCTTACTTCCTCTCACTACTCTTACTTCCTCTCACAACTCTTACTTCCTCTCACAACTCTTACTTCCTCTCACAACTCTTACTTCCTCTCACAACTCTTACTTCCTCTCAACACTCTTACTTCCTCTCACTACTCTTACTTCCTCTCACTACTCTTACTTCCTCTCACAACTCTTACTTCCTCTCACAGCTCTTACTTCCTCTCACAACTCTTACTTCCTCTCACTACTCTTACTTCCTCTCACAACTCTTACTTCCTCTCACCGCTCTTACTTCCTCTCACCACTCTTACTTCCTCTCACAACTCTTACTTCCTCTCACTACTCTTACTTCCTCTCACCACTCTTACTTCCTCTCACAACTCTTACTTCCTCTCACTACTCTTACTTCCTCTCACCACTCTTACTTCGTCTCACAACTCTTACTTCCTCTCACAACTCTTACTTCCTCTCACTACTCTTACTTCCTCTCACTACTCTTACTTCCTCTCACCACTCTTACTTCCTCTCACTACTCTTACTTCCTCTAACAACTCTTACTTCCTCTCACAAATCTTACTTCCTCTCACTACTCTTACTTCCTCTCACAACTCTTACTTCCTCTCACCACTCTTACTTCCTCTCACCACTCTTACTTCCTCTCACAACTCTTACTTCCTCTCACCACTCTTACTTCCTCTCACAACTCTTACTTCCTCTCACCACTCTTACTTCCTCTAACAACTCTTACTTCCTCTCACTACTCTTACTTCCTCTCACAACTCTTACTTCCTCTCACCACTCTTACTTCCTCTCACTACTCTTACTTCCTCTCACCACTCTTACTTCCTCTCACCACTCTTACTTACTCTCACCACTCTTACTTCCTCTCACCACTCTTACTTCCTCTCACTACTCTTACTTCCTCTCACTACTCTTACTTCCTCTCACCACTCTTACTTCCTCTCACCACTCTTACTTCCTCTCACCACTCTTACTTCCTCTCACCACTCTTACTTCCTCTCACAACTCTTACTTCCTCTCACCACTCTTACTTCCTCTCACAACTCTTACTTCCTCTCACCACTCTTACTTCCTCTCACAACTCTTGCTTCCTCTCACCACTCTTACTTCCTCTCACAACTCTTACTTCCTCTCACCACTCTTACTTCCTCTCACCACTCTTACTTCCTCTCACAACTCTTACTTCCTCTCACCACTCTTACTTCCTTTCACAACTCTTACTTCCTCTCACAACTCTTACTTCCTCTCACAACTCTTACTTCCTCTCACAACTCTTACTTCCTCTCACTACTCTTACTTCCTCTCACAACTCTTACTTCCTCTCACCTCTCTTACTTCCTCTCACCACTCTTACTTCCTCTCACAACTCTTACTTCCTCTCACTACTCTTACTTCCTCTCACTACTCTTACTTCCTCTCACCTCTCTTACTTCCTCTCACAACTCTTACTTCCTCTCACAACTCTTACTTCCTCTCACAACTCTTACTTCCTCTCACAACTCTTACTTCCTCTCACCTCTCTTACTTCCTCTCACCTCTCTTACTTCCTCTCACCACTCTTACTTCCTCTCACAACTCTTACTTCCTCTCACAACTCTTACTTCCTCTCACAACTCTTACTTCCTCTCACAACTCTTACTTCCTCTCACTACTCTTACTTCCTCTCACCTCTCTTACTTCCTCTCACCTCTCTTACTTCCTCTCACAACTCTTACTTCCTCTCACAACTCTTACTTCCTCTCACAACTCTTACTTCCTCTCACCACTCTTACTTCCTCTCACAACTCTTACTTCCTCTCACAACTCTTACTTTCTCTCACTACTCTTACTTCCTCTCACAACTCTTACTTCCTCTCACCACTCTTACTTCCTCTCACAACTCTTACTTCCTCTCACCTCTCTTACTTCCTCTCACCACTCTTACTTCCTCTCACTACTCTTACTTCCTCTCACCTCTCTTACTTCCTCTCACCTCTCTTACTTCCTCTCACAACTCTTACTTCCTCTCACCACTCTTACTTCCTCTCACAACTCTTACTTCCTCTCACCACTCTTACTTCCTCTCACAACTCTTTCTTCCTCTCACTACTCTTACTTCCTCTCACCTCTCTTACTTCCTCTCACCTCTCTTACTTCCTCTCACAACTCTTACTTCCTCTCACAACTCTTACTTCCTCTCACCACTCTTACTTCCTCTCACCACTCTTACTTCCTCTCACTACTCTTACTTCCTCTCACAACTCTTACTTCCTCTCACCTCTCTTACTTCCTCTCACCTCTCTTACTTCCTCTAGCCTCTCTTACTTCCTCTCACAACTCTTACTTCCTCTCACCTCTCTTACTTCCTCTCACCTCTCTTACTTCCTCTCACATCTCTTACTTCCTCTCACCTCTCTTACTTCCTCTCACCTCTCTTACTTCCTCTCACCTCTCTTACTTCCTCTCACAACTCTTACTTCCTCTCACAACTCTTACTTCCTCTCACAACTCTTACTTCCTCTCACCACTCTTACTTCCTCTCACAACTCTTACTTCCTCTCACCACTCTTACTTCCTCTCACCACTCTTACTTCCTCTCACAACTCTTACTTCCTCTCACAACTCTTACTTTTTCTCACCACTCTTACTTCCTCTCACCACTCTTACTTCCTCTCACAACTCTTACTTCCTCTCACAACTCTTACTTCCTCTCACCACTCTTACTTCCTCTCACCACTCTTACTTCCTCTCACAACTCTTACTTCCTCTCACAACTCTTACTTCCTCTCACAACTCTTACTTCCTCTCACAACTCTTACTTCCTCTCACCACTCTTACTTCCTCTCACAACTCTTACTTCCTCTCACAACTCTTACTTCCTCTCACAACTCTTACTTCCTCTCACCACTCTTACTTCCTCTCACAACTCTTACTTCCTCTCACCACTCTTACTTCCTCTCACCACTCTTACTTCCTCTCACAACTCTTACTTCCTCTCACCACTCTTACTTCCTCTCACAACTCTTACTTCCTCTCACCACTCTTACTTCCTCTCACCACTCTTACTTCCTCTCACCACTCTTACTTCCTCTCACCACTCTTACTTCCTCTCACAACTCTTACTTCCTCTCACCACTCTTACTTCCTCTCACAACTCTTACTTCCTCTCACCACTCTTACTTCCTCTCACAACTCTTACTTCCTCTCACCACTCTTACTTCCTCTCACCACTCTTACTTCCTCTCACAACTCTTACTTCCTCTCACCACTCTTACTTCCTCTCACCACTCTTACTTCCTCTCACCACTCTTACTTCCTCTCACAACTCTTACTTCCTCTCACAACTCTTACTTTCTCTCACCACTCTTACTTCCTCTCACCACTCTTACTTCCTCTCACCACTCTTACTTCCTCTCACAACTCTTACTTCCTCTCACCACTCTTACTTCCTCTCACAACTCTTACTTCCTCTCACCACTCTTACTTCCTCTCACCACTCTTACTTCCTCTCACAACTCTTACTTCCTCTCACCACTCTTACTTCCTCTCACCACTCTTACTTCCTCTCACCACTCTTACTTCCTCTCACAACTCTTACTTCCTCTCACAACTCTTACTTCCTCTCACCACTCTTACTTCCTCTCACCACTCTTACTTCCTCTCACCACTCTTACTTCCTCTCACAACTCTTACTTCCTCTCACCACTCTTACTTCCTCTCACAACTCTTACTTCCTCTCACCACTCTTACTTCCTCTCACCACTCTTACTTCCTCTCACCACTCTTACTTCCTCTCACCACTCTTACTTCCTCTCACAACTCTTACTTCCTCTCACAACTCTTACTTCCTCTCACCACTCTTACTTCCTCTCACCACTCTTACTTCCTCTCACCACTCTTACTTCCTCTCACAACTCTTACTTCCTCTCACAACTCTTACTTCCTCTCACCACTCTTACTTCCTCTCACCACTCTTACTTCCTCTCACAACTCTTACTTCCTCTCACCACTCTTACTTCCTCTCACAACTCTTACTTCCTCTCACCACTCTTACTTCCTCTCACAACTCTTACTTCCTCTCACCACTCTTACTTCCTCTCACCACTCTTACTTCCTCTCACAACTCTTACTTCCTCTCACAACTCTTACTTCCTCTCACTACTCTTACTTCCTCTCACAACTCTTACTTCCTCTCACAACTCTTACTTCCTCTCACAACTCTTACTTCCTCTCACCACTCTTACTTCCTCTCACAACTCTTACTTCCTCTCACAACTCTTACTTCCTCTCACAACTCTTACTTCCTCTCACAACTCTTACTTCCTCTCACAACTCTTACTTCCTCTCACAACTCTTACTTCCTCTCACAACTCTTACTTCCTCTCACAACTCTTACTTCCTCTCACAACTCTTACTTCCTCTCACAACTCTTACTTCCTCTCACAACTCTTACTTCCTCTCACAACTCTTACTTCATCTCACCACTCTTCCTACCATCTCACAGTACACATCAAACCAACATCAAAAAAGTGTTATCTTGAATGTTGAAAGGGAGGTGGAGCTGTAAGCCAGGGAAAGGTCTCGCTCATACGACCGACAGCTACACTGGTGGGTCATCATGTGAGTTAAACACGAATCTGGTTTCGCAGGTTCGCCTGCTTTGGAAGGAAGGAAGAAAGGAATGAAGGAAGGAAGGAAGGGGAAAAAAGGGAGATTTTTGCCACTGAAGTTTTGTGGCCTGCACACCTGGTTGTAGCACGATAATCATGGTACAAACGAGGAACAGGCATAAGACAGCAGTCAGTAAATGCTTATATATATATAGGTTGTTTCACTCGTAGGAGGTCCCGAGTTGGTACTCAACCCAAGGCTGAGGGATTGATTACCTCATCTTTTGTATATAGTTGTATAGTCTTCACATTATATCCTTGTATTGTACTGATAAAGCCACTGGAGGGCGAAACGTCTTCAAATAAAGACACCCAGATGTTATACATGTGTCTGATTCTTCATCTTCTAGGTATTGTTTACACATTATACACACACCACTATTTCTTCTTATGAACAGTGTTCTCAGGGGAGGGATGGTAACAGCCGGACATCCTGTGTATTACGAGACCTTGTACCAGGGTGCTGGTGGTCGCTGGTCACGGTACACTCTCACTAGTACAAGAGTACTTGCACAGTGTTTCTCCGAATCTGGAAGAAATTAACTTATTTATTGAACGGAGCCTCGACCATAGATAAGAATGACACACACACACTTTCACAAGGACCCCAATATAAATAAGTCACTTTGTCTGACTTTTCTGTATTATCCTAAGTAATGTACACACATGTTGCTATGTATGATTATTTGTGTAACTGTATTTATGTGTACCTGTTCGTAAATATACTTACTAATGCTCTCACTCTGTATAGTCCTTGTGGCTTAGCGCTTCTTTTTGATTATAATAATAATAATGCTCTCACTTTTACAGTCTACCATGCATTCTCTTCTTATTAATAATCCCTCTGACACAGTATATATATATATATATATATATATATATATATATATATATATATATATATATATATATATATATATATATATATATATATATATACACACACCAAGATGAACATATTTCTTGAGTGTATATATATGCCAAACATTGATTTTAATCCCTATTTAAGTATTAAAGTATTCTTGACTGGTGGTGAACACTTACGTGGAGCCTTAATGACCCTTGTGTAGTCGACAGGCTTTAAACCCCATTAACCATGACTACCCCGTCTCTCTCGTAGCGTTGACCTTTGACCTGGGCGACCCTGCCCCTCCCTAGGATGGAGAAGTGCTGGGTCACGCTCATCTGGGAGATTGCATAACCAACAACGTAAACAAAGGCTTCTCCACGGCCAGCAATTACCTTGCTACAGAACAAGGGGATTCAATACCTTTATCATGCTCGTGCAGGAGTCCAACTTCGACCCTGTGTGAGGATGGGGGACGAGGGTCTACATAGTGTTTTGTTGCGTTGCACAGTTGAGTATACAGTCGTGTTACCCCGTTCATGTTCAGAAATATTTGGTGGGAGAACTCGCAGTGTGCGAGACTACAATAGTCTATGTGATCTTTACAATGTGGGAACACCTGTGGTGTCCTGCAGTGTGGGAACACCTGTGTGTCCTGCAGTGTGGGAACACCTGTGTGTCATGCAGTGTGGGAACACCTGTGGTGTCCTGCACTGTGGGAACACCTGTGTGTCCTGAACTGTGGGAACACCTGTGTGTCCTGCAGTGTGGGAACACCTGTGGTGTCCTGCAGTGTGGGAACACCTGTGGTGTCCTGCAGTGTGGGAACACCTGTGGTGTCCTGCACTGGGAACACCTGTGTGTCCTTCAGTGTGGGAACACCTGTGGTGTCCTGCAGTGTGGGAACACCTGTGTGTCCTGCACTGTGGGAACACCTGTGTGTCCTGCAGTGTGGGAACACCTGTGGTGTCCTGCAGTGTGGGAACACCTGTGGTGTCCTGCAGTGTGAGAACACCTGTGGTGTCCTGCACTGTGGGAACACCTGTGTGTCCTGCAGTGTGGGAACACCTGTGATGTCCTGCACTGTGGGAACACCTGTGGTGTCCTGCACCGTGGGAACACCTGTGGTGTCCTGCAGTGTGGGAACACCTGTGGTGTCCTGCAGTGTGGGAACACCTGTAGTGTCCTGCAGTGTGGGAACACCTGTGGTGTCCTGCAGTGTGGGAACACCTGTGGTGTCCTGCAGTGTGGGAACACCTGTGTGTCCTGCAGTGTGGGAACACCTGTGGTGTCCTGCAGTGTGGGAACACCTGTGTGTCCTGCAGCGTGGGAACACCTGTGTGTCCTGCAGTGTGGGAACACCTGTGTGTCCTGCAGTGTGGGAACACCTGTGTGTCCTGCAGTGTGGGAACACCTGTGGTGTCCTGCAGTGTGGGAACACCTGCGTGTCCTGCAGTGTGGGAACACCTGTGTGTCCTGCAGTGTGGGAACACCTGTGTGTCCTGCAGTGTTGGAACACCTGTGTGTCCTGCAGTGTGGGAACACCTGTGTGTCCTGCAGTGTGGGAACACCTGTGGTGTCCTGCAGTGTGGGAACACCTGCGTGTCCTGCAGTGTGGGAACACCTGTGTGTCCTGCAGTGTGGAAACACCTGTGGTGTCCTGCAGTGTGGGAACACCTGTGTGTCCTGCAGTGTGGGAACACCTGTGTGTCCTGCAGTGTGGGAACACCTGTGTGTCCTGCAGTGTGGGAACACCTGTGTGTCCTGCAGTGTGGGAACACCTGTGGTGTCCTGCAGTGTGGGAACACCTGCGTGTCCTGCAGTGTGGGAACACCTGTGTGTCCTGCAGTGTGGGAACACCTGTGTGTCCTGCAGTGTGGGAACACCTGTGGTGTCCTTCAGTGTGGGAACACCTGCGTGTCCTGCAGTGTGGGAACACCTGTGTGTCCTGCAGTGTGGGAACACCTGTGTGTCCTGCAGTGTGGGAACACCTGTGTGTCCTGCAGTGTGGGAACACCTGTGTGTCCTGCAGTATGGGAACACCTGTGTGTCCTGCAGTGTGGGAACACCTGTGTGTCCTGCAGTGTGGGAACACCTGTGTGTCCTGCAGTGTGGGAACACCTGTGTGTCCTGCAGTGTGGGAACACCTGTGGTGTCCTGCAGTGTGGGAACACCTGCGTGTCCTGCAGTGTGGGAACACCTGTGTGTCCTGCAGTGTGGGAACACCTGTGTGTCCTGCAGTGTGGGAACACCTGTGGTGTCCTGCAGTGTGGGAACACCTGTGGTGTCCTGCAGTGTGGGAACACCTGTGTGTCCTGCAGTGTGGGAACACCTGCGTGTCCTGCAGTGTGGGAACACCTGTGTGTCCTGCAGTGTGGGAACACCTGTGTGTCCTGCAGTGTGGGAACACCTGTGGTGTCCTGCAGTGTGGGAACACCTGTGGTGTCCTGCAGTGTGGGAACACCTGTGTGTCCTGCAGTGTGGGAACACCTGTGTGTCCTGCAGTGTGGGAACACCTGTGGTGTCCTGCAGTGTGGGAACACCTGTGGTGTCCTGCAGTGTGGGAACACCTGTGTGTCCTGCAGTGTGGGAACACCTGCGTGTCCTGCAGTGTGGGAACACCTGTGTGTCCTGCAGTGTGGGAACACCTGTGTGTCCTGCAGTGTGGGAACACCTGTGGTGTCCTGCAGTGTGGGAACACCTGTGGTGTCCTGCAGTGTGGGAACACCTGTGTGTCCTGCAGTGTGGGAACACCTGTGTGTCCTGCAGTGTGGGAACACCTGTGGTGTCCTGCTGCCCCTGTTGTGTGTACTTTATTTGTTAGGGGTAAAACGTAGTTTTAACTGTCATATTAAAAGCCTGAGCTAGACTTCAGTAGTGTCAGCCTGAGCTGGCAGACTTCAGTATGTCTGAGCTGGCAGACTTCAGTAGTGTCACTGAGCTGGCAGACTTCAGTAGTGTCAGCCTGAGCTGGCAGACTTCAGTAGTGTCAGCCTGAGCTGGCAGACTTCAGTAGTGTCAGCCTGAGCTGGGAGACTTCAGTAGTGTCAGCCTGAGCTGGGAGACTTCAGTAGTGTCTGCCAGCTGGCAGACTTCAGTAGTGTCAGTCTGGGAGACTTCAGTAGTGTCAGCCTGAGCTGACAGACTTCAGTAGTGTCAGTCTGAGCTGGGAGACTTCAGTAGTGTCAGCCTGAGCTGGGAGACTTCAGTAGTGTCAGCCTGAGCTGGCAGACTTCAGTAGTGTCAGCCTGAGCTGGCAGACTTCAGTAGTGTCAGCCTGAGCTGGCAGACTTCAGTAGTGTCAGCCTGAGCTGGGAGACTTCAGTAGTGTCAGCCTGAGCTGGCAGACTTCAGTAGTGTCAGCCTGAGCTGGCAGACTTCAGTAGTGTCAGTCTGAGCTGGCAGACTTCAGTAGTGTCAGCCTGAGCTGGCAGACTTCAGTAGTGTCAGCCTGAGCTGGGAGACTTCAGTAGTGTCAGCCTGAGCTGGGAGACTTCAGTAGTGTCAGCCTGAGCTGGCAGACTTCAGTAGTGTCAGCCTGAGCTGGCAGACTTCAGTAGTGTCAGCCTGAGCTGGCAGACTTCATTAGTGTCAGTCTGAGCTGGCAGACTTCAGTAGTGTCAGCCTGAGCTGGGAGACTTCAGTAGTGTCAGCCTGAGCTGGGAGACTTCAGTAGTGTCAGCCTGAGCTGGCAGACTTCAGTAGTGTCTGCCTGAGCTGGCAGACTTCAGTAGTGTCAGCCTGAGCTGGGAGACTTCAGTAGTGTCAGCCTGAGCTGGGAGACTTCAGTAGTGTCAGCCTGAGCTGACAGACTTCAGTAGTGTCAGTCTGAGCTGGGAGACTTCAGTAGTGTCAGCCTGAGCTGGGAGACTTCAGTAGTGTCAGCCTGAGCTGGGAGACTTCAGTAGTGTCAGCCTGAGCTGGCAGACTTCATTAGTGTCAGTCTGAGCTGGCAGACTTCAGTAGTGTCAGCCTGAGCTGGGAGACTTCAGTAGTGTCAGCCTGAGCTGGGAGACTTAAGTAGTGTCAGCCTGAGCTGGCAGACTTCAGTAGTGTCAGCCTGAGCTGGCAGACTTCAGTAGTGTCAGCCTGAGCTGGCAGACTTCAGTAGTGTCAGCCTGAGCTGGGAGACTTCAGTAGTGTCAGCCTGAGCTGGGAGACTTCAGTAGTGTCAGCCTGAGCTGGGAGACTTCAGTAGTGTCAGCCTGAGCTGGGAGACTTCAGTAGTGTCAGCCTGAGCTGGGAGACTTCAGTAGTGTCAGCCTGAGCTGGGAGACTTAAGTAGTGTCAGCCTGAGCTGGCAGACTTCAGTAGTGTCAGCCTGAGCTGGCAGACTTCAGTAGTGTCAGCCTGAGCTGGCAGACTTCAGTAGTGTCAGCCTGAGCTGGGAGACTTCAGTAGTGTCAGCCTGAGCTGGCAGACTTCAGTAGTGTCAGCCTGAGCTGGCAGACTTCAGTAGTGTCAGCCTGAGCTGGGAGACTTCAGTAGTGTCAGCCTGAGCTGGGAGACTTAAGTAGTGTCAGCCTGAGCTGGCAGACTTCAGTAGTGTCAGCCTGAGCAGGCAGACTTCAGTAGTGTCAGCCTGAGCCGGCAGACTTCAGTAGTGTCAGCCTGAGCCGGCAGACTTCAGTAGTTTCAGCCTGAGCCGGCAGACTTCAGTAGTGTTAGCCTGAGCCGGCAGACTTCAGTAGTTTCAGCCTGAGCCGGCAGACTTCAGTAGTGTCAGCCTGAGCTGGCAGACTTCAGTAGTGTCAGCCTGAGCTGGCAGACTTCAGTAGTGTCAGCCTGAGCTGGCAGACTTCAGTAGTGTCAGCCTGAGCTGGCAGACTTCAGTAGTGAGCCTGAGGGCAGACTTCAGTAGTGTCAGCCTGAGCTGGGAGACTTAAGTAGTGTCAGCCTGAGCTGGCAGCTTCAGTAGTGAGCCTGGGCAGACTTCAGTAGTCAGCCTGAGCCGGCAGACTTCAGTAGTGTTAGCCTGAGCCGGCAGACTTAAGTAGTGTCAGCCTGAGCCGGCAGACTTCAGTAGTGTCAGCCTGAGCTGGGAGACTTCAGTAGTGTCAGCCTGAGCTGGGAGACTTCAGTAGTGTCAGCCTGAGCTGGGAGACTTAAGTAGTGTCAGCCTGAGCTGGCAGACTACAGTAGTGTCAGCCTGAGCCGGCAGACTTCAGTAGTGTCAGCCTGACTTCAGTAGTTTCGCCTGAGCTGCAGACTTCAGTAGTGTTACTGAGCTGGCAGACTACAGTAGTGTCAGCCTGAGCCGGCAGACTTCAGTAGTGTCAGCCTGAGCTGGCACTCAGGGCACAGTAAGTAGGACACCTTCCAACAGGCCATCATTCAGAGATATAAAGTTTAACAATTGGGTCAGAAAGTGTGAAGGAAGGACAGAGAGACACAATACCGTGACTGGAACAATACACAAATAACCGAACATAGGAGAGAGAGCAGCTATGTGCGGGTTATATGTCAAGTGACCACCTGGAAGCTATTTCGGGGATCAACGCCCCTGCGGCCTGGTCCACGACCAGGCCTCCCGGTGGATCAGGGCCTGATCAACCAGGCTGTTACTGCTGGTCGCACGTAGTCTAACGTATAAACCACAGCTCGGCTGATCCGGCACCAACTTTAAGTATCTGTCCAGTTCCCTCTTGAAGGCAGCCAGGGGCCTGTTGGAAATTCCCCTTATACATGGTGGGAGGCTGTTGAACAGTCTTGGGCCCCGGACACTTATGGTGTTTTCTCCCTCTCAGCTCATCTTAAAAAGGGCGATTCTTGGTAAATGCAGTTGAAAAAACTCTTGCAGAATTGAATAAGACTTTCAAGGTACTTTACGCTACATGTTATTCAATTCTGAATTATCGCTTTCAATTGTATCTGTGAATAAATGCATCACGTAGAGAGAATGATTGTATTAAGGTGTGTAAGTGTATTGTAAAGTTCCTGCTTGGTAGTGTAGGGTGTGTGGGGATTATATTAGTGGATAGAGAGGGGAGGATGGGGAGGGAGGTGTGAGGGGAGGATGGGGAGGGAAGTGTGAGGGGAGGATGGGGAGGGAAGTGTGAGGGGAGAGTGGGAGAGAGACGGTGTACGGATGGATTTCGTGGCGGGAGGAATGACCTTCATGTGTGTGTATAACGAAATATGACTGTGTGCGTGTGTATGTGTGTGAGAGAGAGAGAGAGGGAGACGTGCTTTCAGGTCACTCTCACTTTCTATCAAGTCACTTTTCCCTCGTTCATACTCTCACTTTCGTTGTCTGCTCTCTCTCTCTCTCTCTCTCTCTCTCTCTCTTTCTCTCTCTGTCTCTCTCTTTCTCTCTCTCTCTCTCTCTCTCTCTCTGTCTCTTTTACACAGGGTTTGACAAGGTTAAGGATCCCTAGCTTTATTGACAGCTATTTACAGGTTAAGGATTCCTAACTTTATTGGCAAGCTAAGAGCTGTTACCTACATCAGCTCATTTGAAAGCATTTTTGTTATGAGACATACAAGTAGGGAACAGGACGAAGTTGGAGCCATCTGTGGGCCAGCATTTTCATTTGATCAACTGA
>NC_091365.1:7979935-7989935 GCF_038502225.1 Cherax quadricarinatus
CCTTGTATTGAACGACCCACACACACACGGACAGTGGATCAAGCCTCCACCACACCTTGTATCGAACGACCCACAACACGGACAGTGGATCAAACCTCCACCACACCTTGTATTGAACGACCCACACACACACGGACAGTGGATCAAGCCTCCACCACACCTTGTATCGAACGACCCACAACACGGACAGTGGATCAAGCCTCCACCACACATTGTATTGAACGACCCTCACACACACGGACAGTGGATCAAGCCTCCACCACACCTTGTATTGAACGACCCACACACACACGGACAGTGGATCAAGCCTCCACCACACTTTGTATTGGACGACCCACAACACGGACAGTGGATCAAACCTCCACCACACCTTGTATTGAACGACCCCCACACACACACGGACAGTGGATCAAGCCTCCACCACACCTTGTATTGAACGACCCACACACACACACGGACAGTGGATCAAGCCTCCACCACACCTTGTATTGAACGACCCACACACACACGGACAGTGGATCAAGCCTCCACCACACCTTGTATTGAACGACCCACACACACACACGGACAGTGGATCAAGCCTCCACCACACCTTGTATTGAACGACCCACACACACACACGGACAGTGGATCAAGCCTCCACCACACCTTGTATTGAACGACCCACACACACACACACGGACAGTGGATCAAGCCTCCACCACACCTTGTATTGAACGACCCGTACACACACACGGACAGTGGATCAAGCCTCCACCACACCTTGTATTGAACGACCCGTACACACACACGGACAGTGGATCAAGCCTCCACCACACCTTGTATTGAACGACCCACACACACACGGACAGTGGATCAAGCCTCCACCACACCTTGTATTGAACGCCTCCACCCACCTTGTATTGAACGACACAACACGGACAGTGGATCAAGCCTCCACCACACCTTGTATTGAACGACCCGTACACACACACACGGACAGTGGATCAAGCCTCCACCACACCTTTTATTGAACGACCCACACACACACGGACAGTGGATCAAGCCTCCACCACACCTTGTATTGAACGACCCTTACACACACACGGACAGTGAATCAAGCCTTCACCACACCTTGTATTGAACGACCCACACACACACACACGGACAGTGGATCAAGCCTCCACCACACCTTGTATTGAACGACCCGTACACACACACGGACAGTGGATCAAGCCTCCACCACACCTTGTATTGAACGACCCACACACACACACACGGACAGTGGATCAAGCCTCCACCACACCTTGTATTGAACGACCCACACACACACACGGACAGTGGATCAAGCCTCCACCACACCTTGTATTGAACGACCCACACACACACACACGGACAGTGGATCAAGCCTCCACCACACCTTGTATTGAACGACCCACACACACACACACGGACAGTGGATCAAGCCTCCACCACACCTTGTATTGAACGACCCGTACACACACACGGACAGTGGATCAAGCCTTCACCACACCTTGTATTGAACGACCCGTACACACACACGGACAGTGGATCAAGCCTCCACCACACCTTGTATTGAACGACCCACACACACACACACGGACAGTGGATCAAGCCTCCACCACACCTTGTATTGAACGACCTGTACACACACACGGACAGTGGATCAAGCCTTCACCACACCTTGTATTGAACGACCCACACACACACACGGACAGTGGATGAAGCATCCACCACATCTTGTATTGAACGACCCGTACACACACACACACGGACAGTGGATCAAGCCTCCACCACACCTTCTATTGAACGACCCACACACACACACGGACAATGGATCAAGCCTGCACCACACCTTGTATTGACCGACCCACACACACACACACACACAAGGACAGTGGATCAAGCCTCCACCACACCTTGTATTGAACGACCCACACACACACACACGGACAGTGGATCAAGCCTCCACCTCACCTTGTATTGAACGACCCACACACACACGGACAGTGGATCAAGCCTCCACCACACCTTCTATTGAACGACCCACACACACACACGGACAGTGGATCAAGCCTCCACCACACCTTCTATTGAACGACCCACACACACACACGGACAGTGGATCAAGCCTCCACCACACCTTGTATTGAACGACCCACACACACACACGGACAATGGATCAAGCCTCCACCACACCTTGTATTGACCGACCCACACACACACACAAGGACAGTGGATCAAGCCTCCACCACACCTTGTATTGAACGACCCACAACACGGACAGTGGATCAAGCCTCCACCACACCTTGTATTGAACGACCCACAACACGGACAGTGGATCAAGCCTCCACCACACCTTGTATTGAACGACCCACACACACATGGACAGTGGGTCAAGCCTCCACCACACCTTGTATTGAACGACCCACAACACGGATAGTGGATCAAGCCTCCACCACACCTTGTATTGAACGACCTACACACACACGGACAGTGGATCAAGCCTCCACCACATCTTGTATTGAACGACCTACACACACACGGGCAGTGGATCAAGCCTCCACCACACATTGTATTGAACGACCCACAACACGGACAGTAGATCAAGCCTCCACCACACCTTGTATTGAACGACCCACACACACACGGACAGTGGATCAAGCCTCCACCACACCTTGTATTGAACGACCCACACAAACACACGGACAGTGGATCAAGCCTCCACCACACCTTGTATTGAACGACCCACACACACACACACGGACAGTGGATCAAGCCTCCACCTCACCTTGTATTGAACGACCCACACACACACACGGACAGTGGATCAAGCCTCCACCACACCTTGTATTGAACGACCCACACACACACACGGACAGTGGATCAAGCCTCCACCACACCTTGTATTGAACGACCCACACACACACACGGACAGTGGAACAAGCCTCCACCACACCTTGTATTGAACGACCCACAACACGGACAGTGGATCAAGCCTCCACCACACCTTGTATTGAACGACCCACACACACACGGACAGTAGATCAAGCCTCAACCACACCTTGTATTGAACGACCCACAACACGGACAGTGTATCAAGCCTCCACCACACCTTGTATTGAACGACCCACAACACGGACAGTGGATTAAACCTCCACCACACCTTGTATTGAACGACCCACACACACACGGACAGTGGATCAAGCCTCCATCACACCTTGTATCGAACGACCCACAACACGAACAGTGGATCAAGCCTCCACCACACATTGTATTGAACGACCCACAACACGGACAGTGGATCATGCCTCCACCACACCTTGTATTGAACGACCCACAACACGGACAGTGGATCAAGCCTCCACCACACCTTGTATTGAACGACCCACAACACGGACAGTGGATCAAACCTCCACCACACCTTGTATTGAACGACCCACACACACACGGACAGTGGATCAAGCCTCCACCACACCTTGTATTGGACGACCCACAACACGGACAGTGGATCAAACCTCCACCACACCTTGTATTGAACGACCCATACACACACGGACAGTGGATCAAGCCTCCACCACACCTTGTATTGAACGATCCACAACACGGACAGTGGATCAAGCCTCCACCACACCTTGTATTGAACGACCCACAACATGGACAGTGGATCAAGCCTCCACCACACCTTGTATTGAACGACCCGTACACACACACGGACAGTGGATCAAGCCTCCACCACACCTTGTATTGAACGACCCACACACACACTCGGACAGTGGATCAAGCCTCCACCTCCCCTTGTACTGAACGACGCACAACACGGACACACGGACGATCAAACCGTTAGTTCCATTTCTCCACTTGTTCTAACCACCTTCCTCACCCACGTTCATTCACCTGTCCACGCCCATGCCCACGTTCACTCACCTGTCCACACCCATGCCCACGTTCAGTCACCTGTCCCCGGGGCAGCATGCCCTGATTGGCCCCTCAGTGACATACAGAAAAACACGTAATGATAGTACTAGCCAGGCAGGTAATGTCGGGATGACCAGAGGCTGTGGTGTGTTGTGTTCCTTCCAGCCGTATGTCAACCCTGGCTTGCTGTTAACTTACTGGCTTATGAACCTTGGCTTGCTGTTAACTTACTGGCTTATGAACCCTGGCTTGCTGTTAACTTACTGGCTTATGAACCTTGGCTTGCTGTTAACTTACTGGCTTATGAACCCTGGCTTGCTGTTAACTTACTGGCTTATGAACCCTGGCTTGCTGTTAACTTACTGGCTAATGAACCCTGGCTTGCTGTTAACTTACTGGCTTATGAACAGTGGCTTGCTGTTAACTTACTGGATGTTTGAACCCTGGCTTGCTGTTAACTTGCTGGCTTCATGAACCCTGGCTTGCTGTTAACTTACTGGCTTATGAACCCTGGCTTGCTGTTAACTTACTGGCTTATGAACCCTGGCTTGCTGTTAACTTACTGGCTTATGAACCCTGGCTTGCTGTTAACTTACTGGCTTATGAACCCTGGCTTGCTGTTAACTTACTGGCATTATGAACCCTGGCTTGCTGTTAACTTACTGGCTTTATGAACCCTGGCTTGCTGTTAACTTACTGGCTTTATGAACCCAGGCTTGCTGTTAACTTACTGGCTTTATGAACCCTGGCTTGCTGTTAACTTACTGGCTTTATGAACCCGGGCTTGCTATTAACTTACTGGCTTTATGAACCTTGGCTTGCTGTTAACTTACTGGCTTTATGAACCCTGGCTTGCTGTTACATTACTGGCTTTATGAACCCTGGCTTGCTATTAACTTACTGGCTTTATGAACCCTGGCTTGCTGTTAACTTACTGGCTTTATGAACCCTGGCTTGCTGTTACATTACTGGCTTTATGAACCCTGGCTTGCTGTTACATTACTGGCTTTATGAACCCTGGCTTGCTATTAACTTACTGGCTTTATGAACCCTGGCTTGCTGTTAACTTACTGGCTTTATGAACCCTGGCTTGCTGTTACATTACTGGCTTTATGAACCTTGGCTTGCTGTTACATTACTGGCTTTATGAACCTTGGCTTGCTGTTACATTACTGGCTTTATGAACCTTGGCTTGCTGTTACATTACTGGCTTTATGAACCCTGGCTTGCTGTTACATTACTGGCTTTATGACCCTTGGCTTGCTGTTACATTACTGGCTTTATGAACCCTGGCTTGCTGTTACATTACTGGCTTTATGAACCCTGGCTTGCTGTTAACTTACTGGCTTTATGAACCTTGGCTTGCTGTTAACTTACTGGCTTTATGAACCCTGGCTTGCTGTTAACTTACTGCCTTTATGAACTCTGGCTTGCTGTTAACTTGCTGGATTTATGAACCCTGGCTTGCTGTTAACTTGCTGGCTTTATGAACCCTTGCTTGCTGTTAACTTACTGGCTTTATGAACTCTGGCTTGCTGTTAACTTGCTGGCTTTATGAACCCTGGCTTGCTGTTAACTTATTGGGGTTTATAAACCCTGGCTTGCTGTTAACTTGCTGGCTTTATGAACCCTGGCTTTCTGTTAACTTACTGGCTTTATAAACCCTGGCTTGCTGTTAATTTACTGGCTTTATGAACCCTGGCTTGCTGTTAACTTACTGGCTTTATGAACCCTGGCTTGCTGTTAACTTGCTGGCTTTATGAACCCTGGCTTGCTGTTAACTTACTGGCTTTATGAACCCTGGCTTGCTGTTACATTACTGGCTTTATGAACCCTGGCTTGCTGTTAACTTATTGGCTTTATGAACCCTGGCTTGCTGTTAACTTACTGGCTTCATGAACCCTGGCTTGCTGTTAACTTACTGGCTTTATGAACCCTGGCTTGCTGTTACATTACTGGCTTTATGAACCTTGGCTTGCTATTAACTTACTGGCTTATGAACCCTGGCTTGCTGTTAACTTACTGGCGTTATGAACCTTGGCTGCTGTTAACTTACTGGCTTTATGAACCTTGGCTTGCTGTTAACTTACTGGCTTTATGAACCCTGGCTTGCTGTTACATTACTGGCTTTATGAACCCTGGCTTGGTGTTAACTTATTGGCTTTATGAACCCTGGCTTGCTGTTAACTTGCTGGATTTATGAACCCTGGCTTGCTGTTAACTTGCTGGCTTTATGAACCCTTGCTTGCTGTTAACTTACTGGCTTTATGAACTCTGGCTTGCTGTTAACTTGCTGGCTTTATGAACCCTGGCTTGCTGTTAACTTATGAACCCTGGCTTGCTGTTACATTACTGGCTTAATGACCCTTGGCTTGCTGTTACATTACTGGCTTTATGAACCCTGGCTTGCTGTTACATTACTGGCTTGGTGACCCTTGGCTTGCTGTTACATTACTGGCTTTATGAACCCTGGCTTGCTGTTACATTACTGGCTTTATGAACCCTGGCTTACTGTGTTAACTTACTGGCTTTATGAACCCTGGCTTGCTGTTAACTTACTGGCTTTATGAACCCTGGCTTGCTGTTAACTTGCTGGCTTTATGAACCCTGGCTTGCTGTTAACTTGCTGGCTTTATGAACCCTTGTTTGCTGTTAACTTACTGGCTTTATGAACTCTGGCTTGCTGTTAACTTGCTGGCTTTATGAACCCTGGCTTGCTGTTAACTTACTGGCTTTATGAACCCTGGCTTGCTGTTAACTTGCTGGCTTTATGAACCCTGGCTTGCTGTGTTAACTTACTGGCTTTATGAACCTTGGCTTGCTGTTAACTTACTGGGTTTATGAACCCTGGCTTGCTGTTAACTTACTGGCTTTATGAACCCTGGCTTGCTGTTAACTTGCTGGCTTTATGAACCCTGGCTTGCTGTTAACTTGCTGGCTTTATGAACCCTTGCTTGCTGTTAACTTACTGGCTTTATGAACTCTGGCTTGCTGTTAACTTGCTGGCTTTATGAACCCTGGCTTGCTGTTAACTTACTGGCTTTATGAACCCTGGCTTGCTGTTAACTTGCTGGCTTTATGAACCCTGGCTTGTTGTTAACTTATTGGCTAAATGAACCCTGGCTTGCTGTTAACTTACTGGCTTTATGAACCCTGGCTTGCTGTTAACTTACTGGCTGTATGAACCCTGGCTTGCTGTTAACTTGCTGGCTTTATGAACCCTGGCTTGCTGTTAACTTACTGGCTTTATGAACCCTGGCTTGCTGTTAACTTACTGGCTTTATGAACCCTGGCTTGCTGTTAACTTACTGGCTTTATGAACCCTGGCTTGCTGTTACATTACTGGCTTTATGAACCTTGGCTTGCTATTAACTTACTGGCTTTATGAACCCTGGCTTGCTGTTAACTTATTGGCTTTATGAACCCTGGCTTGCTGTTAACTTACTGGCTTTATGAACCCTGGCTTGCTGTTAACTTACTGGCTTTATGAACCCTGGCTTGCTGTTACATTACTGGCTTTATGAACCTTGGCTTGCTATTAACTTACTGGCTTATGAACCCTGGCTTGCTGTTAACTTACTGGCGTTATGAACCTTGGCTTGCTGTTAACTTACTGGCTTTATGAACCTTGGCTTGCTGTTACATTACTGGCTTTATGAACCTTGGCTTGCTGTTAACTTACTGGCTTTATGAACCTTGGCTTGCTGTTACTTTACTGGCTTTATGAACCTTGGCTTGCTGTTACATTACTGGCTTTAAGATCCCTGGCTTGCTGTTAACTTACTGGCTTTATGAACCTTGGCTTGCTGTTAACTTACTGGCTTTATGAACCTCCGCTTGCTGTTACATTACTGGTTTTATGAACCCTGGCTTGCTGTTACATTACTGGCTTTATGAACCCTGACTTGCTGTTAACTTACTGGCTTTATGAACCTTGGCTTGCTGTTACATTACTGGCTTTATGAACCTTGGCTTGCTGTTACATTACTGGCTTTATGAACCCTGGCTTGCTGTTAACTTACTAGCTTTATGAACCCTGGCTTGCTGTTACATTACTGGCTTTATGATCCCTGGCTTGCTATTAACTTACTGGCTTTATGAACCTTGGCTTGCTGTTACATTACTGGCTTTATGGACCGTGGCTTGTTGTTATATTACTGGCTTTATGAACCCTGGCTTGCTGTTACATTACTGGCTTTATGAACCGTGGCTTGCTGTTATATTACTGGCTTTATGAACCTTGGCTTGCTGTTACATTACTGGCTTTATGAACCGTGACTTGCTGTTATATTACTGGCTTTATGGACCCTGGCTTGCTGTTACATTACTGGCTTTATGAACCCTGGCTTGTTATTAACTTACTGGCTTTATGAACCTTGGCTTGCTGTTACATTGCTGGCTTTATGGACCGTGGCTTGCTGTTATATTACTGGCTTTATGAACCCTGGCTTGCTGTTACATTACTGGCTTTATGAACCGTGGCTTGCTGTTATATTACTGGCTTTATGAACCTTGGCTTGCTGTTACATTACTGGCTTTATGAACCGTGACTTGCTGTTATATTACTGGCTTTATGGACCCTGGCTTGCTGTTACATTACTGGCTTTATGAACCCTGGCTTGCTGTTAACTTACTGGCTTTATGAACCCTGGCTTGCTGTTAACTTACTGGCTTTATGAACCTTGGCTTGCTGTTACATTACTGGCTTTATGAACCTTGGCTTGCTGTTAACTTACTGGCTTTATGAGCCTTGGCTTGCTGTTACTGGCTTTATGACCCCTGGTTTGCTGTTTACTGGCTTTATGAACCTTGGCTTGATGTTACATTACTGGCTTAATGACCCTGGCTTGCTGTTACATTACTGGCTTAATGAACCTTGGCTTGATGTTACATTACTGGCTTAATGACCCTGGCTTGGTGTTACATTACTGGCGTAATGACCCTGGCTTTGTCTTACATTACTGGCTTAATGACCCTGGCTTGGTGTTACATTACTGGCGTAATGACCCTGGCTTTGTCTTACATTACTGGCTTAATGACCCTGGCTTGGTGTTACATTACTGGCTTAATGACCCTGGATTGGTGTTACATTACTGGCTTAATGACCCTGGCTTGGTGTTTCATTACTGGCGTAATGACCCTGGCTTGGTGTTACATTACTGGCTTAATGACCCTGGCTTGATGTTACATTACTGGCGTAATGACACTGGCTTGGTGTTACATTACTGGCTTAATGACCCTGGCTTGGTGTTACATTACTGGCTTAATGACCCTGGCTTGGTGTTACATTACTGGCTTAATGACCCTGGCTTGGTGTTACATTACTGGCTTAATGACCCTGGCTTGGTGTTACATTACTGGCTTAATGACCCTGGCTTGGTGTTACATTACTGGCTTAATGACCCTGGCTTTGTCTTATATTACTGGTTTAATGACCCTTTCTTGGTGTTACATTACTGGCTTAATGACCCTGGCTTAGTGTTACATTACTGGCTTAATGACCCTGGTTTGGTGTTACATTGCTATCTTAATGACCCTGGCTTGGTGTTACATTACTGGCTTAATGACCCTGGCGTGGTGTTACATTACTGGCTTAATGACCCTGGCTTGGTGTTACATTACTGGCGTAATGACCCTGGCTTAGTGATACATTACTGGCGTAATGACCCTGGCTTGGTGTTACATTACTGGCTTAATGACCCTGGCTTGGTTTTACATTACTGGCTTAATGACCCTGGCTTTGTCTTATATTACTGGTTTAATGACCCTTTCTTGGTGTTATATTACTGGTTTAATGACCCTTTCTTGGTGTTACATTACTGGCTTAATGACCCTGGCTTGGTGTTACATTGCTATCTTAATGTCCCTGGCTTGGTGTTACATTACAGGCTTAATGACCCTGGCTTGGTGTTACATTACTGGCTTAATGACCCTGGCTTGGTGTTACATTACTGGCTTAATGACCCTGGCTGGGTGTTACATTACTGGCTTAATGACCCTGGCTTGGTGTTACATTACTGGCTTAATGACCCTGGCTTGGTGTTACATTACTGGCTTAATGACCCTGGCTGGGTGTTACATT
>NC_091365.1:7994935-7999935 GCF_038502225.1 Cherax quadricarinatus
GGGGGTCAACGCCCTCGCGGCCCGGTCTGTGACCAGGCCTCCTTAGGTCGGTGTCCCAGGATGCGACCCACACCAGTCGACTAACACCCAGGTACCCATTTTACTGATGGGGAACATAGACAACAGGTGGATTGAAGTTCTGGAGAAGGGTACAGCCAGAGTGAAGTTGCTGCTTTCTGCCCGTCTTGTGGCATGAAAGCTTGTTTCACGCTGTCCTCGAAGTGGATCCAAGTGTGGTACTTTGACAATATTGGCCTTGTACATAACAGTAAGGCCACCCACATCCCTCCTATGTTGAAGGCTCTGCTGAAATGACAGATCTATGCAGGATGGATCCAGGCGAGAGATGAGACGTCTTGCTCTGTTCTCTACTCTGTCAAGCAGTCGCAGATGAGAGGGGGGGGGGCAGGCAAACCAAGAAAGTGGAGCATACTCAAGGTGCGAGCATACTTGTGCCTCGTACAGAATCTTGCAACCCCTACTGTCAAGTAGATGCGAGATACGGCGAAGTGCTGTAAGCTTCCTGGCTGCCTTGTTTGCAAGATTTACAACATGGTTCTTCATGGTTAGTTTGGAGTCAAATTTCACCCCAAGGATATCAACTTCTCCAGGTGCCAACACCCTCCCATTCATCCTTACTACTGCACCAGCATTACCATCATGGTACCTAGAGACGATCATTTGCGTTTTCTCAGGTGCAAATGTTACTTGCCATCTATTTCCCCAAGCTGATATAGCTCTCAGCTGGTGATTGATGTAGCTTAGAGCAGCTGGCATTTCTTCTCTTAGATAAGTGAATGTCAGTGTGCAGTCGTCTGCATATGCATGTGATTCTGGGATGAGATGAAGAAGGTCGTTGAAGTAGACATTCCATAACAATGGTCCCAACACGCTTCCTTGTGGGACACTTGCCCCAATAGGATGTCTTGCTGATTCCGTTCCATTGAGAACTACACTTAGAGATCTACCATGAAGGTAATCACTGAGGAGACATAGCATAGAGCCTGCAATTCCCAGTGCTTGAAGTTTTGCTAAGAGGCCCTGGTGTCACACCCGGTCGAAAGCGCCAGCAATGTCCAGTGCTACCACACAGCTGACTTTGTATTCATCCAGTGACTGGTGCCACTTAGTGGAGAGGTTTAACAGATCAGCAGCAGAGTAACCTTTCCTGAAGCCATATTGACGATCACAAAGTAGTGAGTGACAGTCAGAAAACTCTCATTTGTCTTGAGATTATTGTCTCAAGGATCTTACCAGTGATTGACAGGAGTGACACTGGTCTGTAGTTGCTGATTTCTGCTCTGCTCTTCTTTTTGTGAACAGGGACTACATTTGCCTCTTTCCATAGAGAGGGCCATTTACACTGTACTAGGCAGTGCTGAAAGATGCGAGTTAGAGGTGCTGCTAGCTGGTCTGCACATCTTCTCAGCAATCTTGGGCTCAACTTGTCTGGGCCCACAGCCTTTTCTTGGTCAAGCGATTTAAGAAGGAAATGCACCTCCTCCTGCCTTATTGTCACCACTGACAGTTTTGACAGTTCTTGCAGCTAGCCAAGGAGGGTCCCTTGCTGGATCAGGAACTTGCATTTTGGTAGCAAAGTGTTCAGCAAAGAGGTCCGCCTTCTCTTGACTACTAGTAGAGGTGGTCCCATCCTGTCGATTTAGAGGTGGAATAAGTTCATCAGGCAGATAACCTTGTCTGTCCTTGACCAGGGACCACCAGGTTTTGGAGCCTACCCTACCTGATGCTAACTTTCTTTTAGTGTCCACCTCCCATTTAGTTATGGCCCACTTTTGAACGTCACCCATCTCTCTCTCTCTCTCTCTCTCTCTCTCTCTCTCTCTTTATTCGCCTTCAACAATGGAAATTTTTGCTGCTCAGAATTCATATAGAATCGTTATTCAGTTCTGTAACACATGGTAACATGTGACACATGGTAACATGTGACACATGGTAACATGGGACACTTGGTATTACAACCCAGGATTCCAAATGGCCTGTTATCCCGGGTGTAATGGGAGCAAAATAAACACAGCAGAAAAAGTTTACCTATATTATCCTTCACCAATTTAGAACAGCAATATGTACACTATGTACAGTGATAAGTATAGTGCACTCCACGGTAAGCAAGGCAGAAATAGAAGCCACAAGATAGCAGACCGTGCTTCAACCAGCTCTAGAATGGGAATGACAAGGGCAGACAGGAGAGCTGTACCCACATAACCTCTGCGATTGCCAAACCCATCTTCTTATTGGCTAGAACCTGGTCACTAGTTGAACGACGGGGCCCCATCATCAACTCTTAGCAACCTGGTTCGCTGGTTGGGGGAGATAGCCTGTAAATGAGGGTGTGTACATGCGCCGAATAAAGGTTACGTACTCTTTGCATGCCACACTTGGTAATGTGACACTTAGTAACGTGTGTCACCGTGGCCTGGTTGGCAATGCTCTCGCTTCACACAATGGTTGTCCTTGATTCAATCCCCGGCACGGGTGGAAACATTGGGCGTGTTTCCTTAGACCAGCTGTCTCTAATCTCCTTGCAGTAAATAGGTACCTGAGTGCTAGTCACCTTACACCTACTGTCTCTGTTCACCTAGCAGTAAGTAGACACCTGGGTTTTAGTCACCTTACACCTGCTATCCCTGATTACCTAGCAGCAAGTATGTACCTGGGGGTTAGTGGACTGGTGTGGGTGGCATCCTGGGGGACAAGATTGAGGACCACAATGGAAATAAGTTAGACAGTCCTCGATGACGCACTGACTTTCTTGGCTTATCATGTGTGGCGAACCCTCCGGGGTTAAAAATCCCAACAAAACCTTATCTTATCTTACCTCAGAGGTTCCCTAATACCACTGAGAAAAGGTGGGCTCCTTGGTACCACTGTAAACACACAACTTCGTTGCGTACACACACACCCACACACACACACACACACACACACACACACACACACACACACACACACACACACACACACACACACACACACACACACACACACACACACACACACACACACACACACACACCCACACACACACACACACACACACACACACACACACACACTAATCAACATTCCCTGGGAATAAATAAGCAGTATATTTGTTTTGGCTGGGTTAAAGGGTTTAATTTTTATCTCCAGGATGAGCAAACACAATTTTTATCACGTGCTGAAGAACGGACAGGGATAAAAGTGGCCAAAACAATGATTGTATTTTCTTTGCGAAAATCCACAGCATTCTTATATTTCTTGTATATAAATGCGTTATTATATATATATATATATATATATATATATATATATATATATATATATATATATATATATATATATATATATATATATATATATATATATAAATAAAGATATATATATAAATATATATATATATATATATATATATATATATATATATATATATATATATATATATATATATATATATATATATATATATATATATATATATATATATATATATATATATATATATATATATATATATATATATATATATATATATATATATATATATATATATATATATATATATATATATATATATATATATATATATATATATATATATATATATATATATATATATATATATATATATATATATATATATATATATATATATATATATATATATATATATATATATATATATATATATATATATATATATATATATATATATATATATATATATATATATATATATATATATATATATATATATATATATATATATATATATATATATATATATATATATATATATATATATATACGGTTCAAACTCCCCGCCCACACGCACACACAAGACTATACACCGTGTAAGAGAGGCCCATACTGGAGTATGCAGCACCAGTTTGGAACCCACACTTGTTCCAGTACGTCAAGAATGGCAGCAAGGCTAGTTCCAGAGATCAGGGGAATGTCCTACGAAAAAAGATTAAGGGAAATCGGTCTGACGACACTGGAGGGCAGGAGGGTTAGGGGAGACATGATAACGACATACAAATTACTGTCCACAAGGTAGACAGAGACAGGATGTTCCAGAGATGGGACACAGAAACGAGAGGGTCGCAATTGGAAGTTGAAGACTCAGAATGAAGGAAAAGTCTTTAAAAATAGACTGAAGAGCAGGCTGGAGGGGTAGGCTGAAGGGGCAGACTGGAGGGGCAGGCTGGAGACACAGACTGGAGGAGCAGGCTGGAGGAGCAGGCTGGAGGGGCAGGCTGGAGGGGCAGGCTGGAGACACAGACTGGAGGAGCAGGCTGGAGGAGCAGGCTGGAGGGGCAGGCTGGAGGGGCAGGCTGGAGGGGCAGGCTGGAGAGACAGACTGGAGGAGCAGGCTGGAGGAGCAGGCTAGAGGGGCAGGGTGGAGAGACAGATTGGAGGAGCAGGCTGGAGAGAAAGGCTGGAGGGGCAGGCGGGAGAGGGAGGCTGGAGGGACAGGATAGAGGGAAAGTCTGGAGGGACAGGCTGGAGGAGCAGGCTGGAGGAACAGGCTAGAGGGGCAGGCTGGAGGAGCAGGCTGGAGGAACAGGCTAGAGGGGCAGGCTGGAGGAGCAGGCTGGAGGAACAGGCTAGAGGGGCAGGCTGGAGGGACAGGCTGGAGGGGCTGGCTGGAGGGACAGGCTGGAGGGGCAGGCTGAAGGAACAGGCTAGAGGGGCAGGCTGGAGGGACAGGCTGGAGGGGCTGGCTGGAGGGACAGGCTGGAGGGACAGGCTAGAGGGGCAGGCTGGAGGGACAGGCTGGAGAGACAGATTGGAGGAGCAGGCTGGAGGGGCAGCCTGGAGAGACAGACTGGAGGAGCAGGCTGGAGGAGCAGGCTGGAGGGGCAGGCTGGAGGGGCAGGCTGGAGGAGCAGGCTGGAGAGACAGACTGGAGGAGCAGGCTGGAGAGACAGACTGGAGGAGCAGGCTGGAGGAGCAGGCTGGAGGGGCAGGCTGGAGGAACAGGCTAGAGGGGCAGGCTG